>NC_092501.1:70482492-70834992 GCF_047511675.1 Marmota flaviventris
GAGTTTTCATTACATAGCATAGAAAGACATTAACAGAAGATTAAGAAATTAACTTTCGGTGTATGTAGGGTATGTGTATTGAACTCAGTGTCTCACACATGCTAGGCAAACATTCTACTGCTGTGGTATACCTCCAGCCCTTTTTAGTTTTTGAGACAGGGTCTTGCTAAGTTGCTCAGGCTAGCCTCGAACTGAACTTGCAGTCTCCTGCCTTAGCCTCTGGAGTCATTGGGAACTACAGGTATGTGCCACTATGCATGGCTGGATCAGAATTTTAAGCATTTAAAGATGATAAGCTTCTATAAAAACTAAGTACAAGTCATAATAAGTTTAAGCTCAGGGGTAGGCCAGTGCCATATACCAAAACCAAAATATAATAAAGAGACAATTAATTCTAGAAGTTAGCAAAAGGGACAAAGTAAACAAAGTTAAAAAAAAAGATTTAAAATAAGCCAGGTCCAATGGTACACACTCATAACCCCAGCTACTCAGGAAGCAAGTTTGAAGCCAACCTGGGCAACTTAGCAAGACGGTTGCATTAAAATACAAACTATGATGGGCTGGGGATGTAGCTCAGAATGATATTTAATAAAAGAGATTTAAAATCTCATTTGTACATTATTAAAACTTTATATAAAAACTAAAAATATAAATAGAAGATAATTTTTCTGACAAAGTATGTTACCCAAACTGAATCAGAAAAATATAAATATACAACATAACTACAGAGTCAAAGGTCCAAACAGAAAATGAGTTTTTCAAATTTTAAGAGATAAATTTGCCAAACTTTGCAAATAATCCTGCAAATCTGAATGACATGGACTTTTCCTTGCTTCCTTTCTTTGTTTCCTTCTAGTATTGAGGATTGTACCTACAGCATTTTACCAATGAGCTACATCCCCAGCCCTTTTTTTATTTGGAAACAGGGTCTTACTAACTTTTCCAGACTGGCCTCTGATTTGCAACCCTTCTGCCTTGACCTCCCAGGTCCCCGTGGTTACAGGCATGGACTACCCTGCACCACCATGCCCAGCCATGGATATCTGATAGAAAAATATTAGATACCAAAATTGACGTAGAAATGATAGACAATCTAGATACACTCATTACCTTAGAAGGTATGTACAAAGTTGCAAAATAGGCTATCCCCCAGAAAAACATGTGTCATTTCTTTTGTAAAGATTTGCCTGACGACCATTTAATCAACTTCCTTTTGTGCACCACTATATCTTATATATACTTATATTATAAATGGCTTTATTTCACTCCTTCTGCCATTCTTTGAAGATAATGCTATCTTAATGTTAGTCATCTTCAGTTCCAAGCAAGTACCTGGCATAGAACAGGAATTCGAGAAATGTTGGCTAAAAGAAAGCACATATGGTCCAGCATTTCACAAGGCCTAGATAATTTGTATAATTCTCAGAATTTCAAAAGTACCTATTTATTTTTAATTTTAAAATATATTAATGGAGAATCTCAAACATATAAAAGTATAGAATAGTAGTACAACAAGTAGTACCCAAGTGTACCCATCATCCAACTTCAACAATAATCGATATTTGACCAATCCTATTTCAGCTATGTTCCTGCCTCCACCACTGAATTCAAACAAATTTCAAACACCATTTTATTTCATCTGTAAATACTTTAGTATGTAAACCTATTATTACACAGTGCAAGTGCTAAGCAGGGATAAATTATTTTATATTAAATTACTAATAAAAGAAAAAATCATAGGAAATTCCTAAATCAAAAGATAACTTCATATTTTTAAATAAAAAATTAAATTTATTCTTACATATAAAAATTCCAGTAATTTAATATACATGTATTTTGAGTTTTCAAGTCATGATTCTTTAAATAAGCCTTTTATTTACAGAGGGAAAAAGATACTTCCACAATGGAAAAATCTGGCAGGCAATACTTTAATCAAATGATCAAACATATCATTATCAAAGATGTAACAGACCGACATTCCTTCTGATGTGATGCACTGAAAGGATATATCACTTATGTGGAATTCTTGTCAAAAATGTTTAATCTGAATCTGACCTTAAAAAATCAGTCAGAAAATGAAGAGCAAAAGAGGGAAATGAGGTAAGCAGACAGGAATTGTAAGTGAATTACTGCCACCACCAGGTGGAACACAGAACTCAATTTCCCATGAAAATTTCTATGTAAGAACAGTTAGGTCTTTGGAAAATCACTTGTTCTGAAGTTTGGCTTTCTATAAAAATAATAATTTGGATTATATACCCTTCCAGTAGTAAAATTTGATGAAGGGTTGAAAAGGTTTTAAACTGAGGAGCCCTAGAAATCAAATCATGAAAAAAAATGTTTTCCCAAGTTTTATGAACTTTTTACAAGTAAGTGAAACCTATTTGAACGTTAATTTCTATTTATAAGGAAAATAGTCACAAGACAATTTATGCTCCCTAACTTTGCTTATTTTCAGAAAAGCTGCTTTAAGTAACAAACAAACAAAAAAAATAGCCCCATTAAACCATGAAGTAACTGCAAAAGTAATACTCACCTTTGCATCATCTATGTCAAAAACATCACACCAAGGAGATTTGACACCTCTAATTGCCAGGTCAAATGAACAGGTGAAAAAAGCTACCTGAATTAAATCTGGGGGGAAAACAGGTAAAATTTTATGAGTTATTAGTTTCTGCAATTTTTCAAAAGCTGAATATTGCTAGAATGCCATTTGCAGCAAAGTTGAAAAAACTGGATATGTTTGGTTTGGAGAAGAGCCTAGTTTTTTTTTTTCCCCTGGTTATCAAAGAATTAATACTTGCTCTGTGCAAGGGAAGGACTACAACTATCAGGAATAAATCACAAGGATGTGTACATTTCAGTCCAATAAAACCAAGAAACTTTCTGTAACTTTTTTCAGTTTTTAAAACTATTTATTAAGAGCATGTTTGCCTGGCAAATCCAACAAAAAGGTTAACCCAAAGACCTACTACATTAAACAGACTTTTATTTTGCTAATATTAGACGGCTGGTAAAGGGAAAATAAAATTATAAAGATTTTAGTCCCCAACTTGAAAATTAGGAATAACAAAGTGTATTTATTGAACAATATTTTTAGGGGGTTCTGGGGACGAGGGATTGAACTCAGGGGCACTAGGCTAATAACATATCTCTAGCCCTATTTTGTATTTTCTTTAGAGATAAGGTCTCACTGAGTTGCTTAGCACCTTGCTTTTGCTGAGGCTGGCTTTGAATTTGCAATCCTCCTGCCTCAGCCTCCCCAGTCACTGGGATTACAGGCTTGCACCGCCACATCCAGCTTAATGAACGATTTTTTAAGCTACAGAATAGTGCCAGGCATTATAGGCACATGCCTATAATTCCAGCAACTCCACAGGCTGAGGCAGGAGGTTGGCCAAGTTCAAGGGCAGCCTTAGCAATTAGCAAAATCCTAACTCAAAATTTTAAAAATAAAAAGGGATGGAGCTATAGTTCAGAGGTAGAACACCCCTAGGTTCAATTCTCAGTACTGGGGAGTGTGGGAACTATTCAATAATTCATAACTATTAAGAAAAGGCATATAAAGAAAGAAAGGTATAAAAGGAGAGAGAGGACTACAGAAAACAGGGAAAAAAGAGCAAAGTGAAGGGGCAGGAGAAAGGTGAAAGAGTCCACAGAAGAACAAGGGAAAATTACACACTAAAAAGGGAGTGAAAAGTTGGTATTACAGCATCAGTTTTTCAAATTTAGTTGCTCAAGCAATTTCATAATAAGCTATCTGGGATTTTTATATTGCTAAATCACTGATTACATCACTTTCATATGTGTACACACATGTGTGTATATGTATGTATGTATCAAAAAAAAGGACAAGGGAATGAGTGCTTGGCCTATAAAAAGGTAGCCTTTATCAGTAGGAATAAAAACATTGCTGCTCTCTAATCAAGAAGTAGCTGGCATCTAATCCTAGAGAGAGAAAAAAGAAGTCAACTATAGGGATTACCTTTATTATTTCAATTTTTCTTTAAAATATTGTCTTTCCTCTTTCCCAAAGGAAAAATGGGACCAAATTTAATTGTTACATGCTTTCTGCAATAGTTCTGAGTTTACACAATTCCTGAGGTAGTATATAGTTGTAAAAAATAAATTTCAGTGGGAATATACCTAAAAGCCATTCAAAACTTCTGCTCATATAAAGGGAAGGGTTTATGGGGCTGGGGTTATGGCTCAGCAGTAGAGCACTTGCCTCACATGTGCAAGGCCCTGGGTTTGATCCTCAGCACCATATATGTTATTAAAAAAAATAAAGGGAAGGGTTTATAATCCCAATACCTAATATAATAGAGTGACTTAACTACTATTCATGTTTGATGAAAGGAACTGGCTCATTTAGACTTGAAACTATGAAAGTCAGCCCATTTGTATACCCTTTAACCAGAGAGAAGTGACCAAAAACACCTGTTTTATTTTTTTGTTTGTGTGTTTGTTTTGTTCTGTTTTGTTTACCAAAAGTCTTTGAAGTACAGGGAAATGAAAACTAATGCTATCATATATCTAATTCTAACATGAATTATTCTGAGCAAAGTCATTCTAGGCTCTCTGGATCTCAACTTGCTCACCTACAAAACAATGAAGTTAAAACAAATGATCTTACTTGATGAGTTATAGCTAATTCATGTATTATGACCACTTCCAACTTCTTGGTCAATCTTTTGGAGCCTCAAAAATATTTCAGATGCATTAGAAATTTAAGTATTAAAAAATAAACAAATAAATAGAAGAAAATAGGAAAATAAACTAATCTTGAGTTTCAAGAATATTCTTAAGCAAAATATAATGATCAGATGCCATAATAAAGAGACAGATATGGTTTCACAAAAGATGTAAACTTAAGGTACCAAAAACGAGCCTAAAAGATAGGCAACAAATTAAGAGAAAATATTAGCAACAATAAGCCAACGACTAATTCTTTGCTAGACAGAATTAAAAGGTTTGGTCAATATATCTCCAATATAGAGAGGATATCTATGACCAATAAGAAAAATGTAAAAAATACTCAATAGCAAACAGACAATAGGGCTGGAGGTAAAGCTCAGTGGCAAAGTGTTTATCCAGCATGTGCCAAGCCCTGGGTTTGATCCTGAGTACCAAAATGAAGTGAGGGAAAGAAGGAGGATGAGAGAGGGAGGAGAAGAGAAGGGGGCAGAAAACAAGATTATGAAGAGGCAACTAAACATCTGGCTAATAAACATATAAAAAGGTTTTGGATTTCAGAAAAAATTAAATAAATGTAAATTAAAGCTAGACATTATTTTTCACTAATCAAAGAGCCTAAGTTAAAATGATTAATAGTATTAAGTGCTAGATGAGATAGTAGAGCATTCTTATATATTGATACAAATTTTTCTACACCTTCAGAGAACAATTTGGAAGTATATTGTGTCAAATATTCATACTTGTTAACCCAGCAACGTCACCTGTTATTACTTTTCTTATAAACTCTCCAGTGTGAAATATAATCCTTATAAACCATAAGAATGCTCTTTGTAATATCACTAGATAGTTAAAAACTAGAAAAGTTTTCAGTAGAAAAAATGGTTTCCTATATAAAAGAATTTGGACTATATATTAGCTCCAGATTCTTTTATAGCAGTAAAATTTGATGGGTTAAGTAACTTTTAACCAGCATTGACCCAGAAATCAAACCATATAGTCTATGAAATAACATAATTTATAAAGGAATGAGACAGAACTATATGTACAGACAGATGTATTATTAAGTAAAAATAAATTACAGATAATACATACAGTAGGACTATCTCTTTATGTTAAAAAAGTAGGTATTTGAATGGCAAAAATATTTATGGAGCAGTTACTATGCCAGGCACTGTGCTAAATGTCTTACATAAATTAATCTCAGATAATCCTTGCAATAATCCTTTGGGGCAAATATAATTCCTATATCCATTTTATACAGAAGGAAACTGTGGCATAGAGATATTAAGGAACTTGGCAAAAATCATAATTCACGGTTAGATTAAAATTCAAATACAAACGGTGCAATCCCAGGATCAACTATTTCAACTACTATGCTTATAGTGCCTCCAAAATAAGTTGCTCTTGCTGGGCACAGTAGTTACATGCCTATCATCCCAAGGACTCAGAAGCCTGAGGCAAGAAGATTACAAGTCAGCCTCAGCAAATTAGTGAGGCCCTAAGCAATTTAGTGAGACCTTGTCTCAAAATAAAAATAAAAAGGGCTGAGATGTGGCTCAGTGGTTAATAAACACTCCAAGTTCAATCCCTAGTATCAAAAAAAAAAAAAAAAGTTCCTCTTGGTTATTCCATCAGGAAAACACAAATAATCCTTACCCATTCAGAGACTAAAAGTAGTTTTTAATGTACTTGGGGGGTGGGGGACACACACAGTGCTGTGAATTAAACCCAAGGCCTTGCTCATGATAAGCGAGCACTCTACCACTGAGCTACATCCCTAGTCCTAAAAGTAGTTTTTAAAAACCTTCTACTACAGAATAATGGCTAGAGACTAGTATACTTATATCATGGGGAATTCTGTGTATAAGTTTAAAATGTAGGACTAGGCTAAAGTTATAGCTCAGTGGTAGAACATTTGCCTAGCATATTCAAGGCCCTGTGGTCAATCCTCAGCACTATAAATAAATAAATAAAAATAGAAAGGATTAAAATTACATTTAAAAAATACAAAGTTGCATAAAATCAAATTTCAGACTCAAATGCACTTTGATACCATTCTAAAAGTTTAAAAATCCACAAAACAATATCCCAGTTATGTACAGAAACATATATACTGGCACAGGAGGATGATTAAGTGATGAATTGATGACAATGTCTCTGGAGAGAAAAGAAAAAGAATGAGATCCAGGAGAGAAACCCAAGGTCCTTGGTGCTATTTAGAGCAACTAAGTGAAGCATAAAACTAAGTTTCGAGTATACAGTATTCATTATGTCAGCCTTTATTCTTACCTACATGTTTTAATTATTTCCCAATAAGAAAATTTTAAAGCTCCACAGGTGACCCCAATGTACAGCTGGTTTGCGGAAAGGAAAAAAAACTCAATTTCAAATAATAGTTTAGACATCATCATTTTTTTAATCCTTATAAAGCATCTGGTCTCCAAAACAGACTTAACTGAAAAATAGTTTCACCCCTCCACATTTCCTACTTCCGATCTCTTGGAAGTTGATTCACAATATAATAAAATTTATAATCTTTGTGTGTGTATGTCCATGAACATATATGTATAAAAATTTATTTTTATAAAAAAAATTATTTTTGTCAACATCTGCTTTACAGATTACAAATTTATAAAAAACTGGAAAAAAATTTTATTAATTTTCCATTGCTTAGGTCACCATGTGCCCTGTTTTCCCAGAATAATTAATAATAATAGTATTATCTTTTACTCTCAAAAAGTGTCCCAGTTTGGATGATAAACTGCAGTCAGCCCTTACATATCTTGTGACAGACATGATTACTTATCTTTTCAACATCTCTACATATAAAAGCCTCAAAAAACATACCACTTCGCTTTTCACTTTCAAAAACTCTCATACATGTACTTTTGAACTGTTTTAAAAACTAAAGAATTTATGAGTCTCTTTGAATAACTTTATGAAGCAAATTCAGAAAACAAAATTTTTTGTTTTTACAAGTAATGCTCAGAGTTTAGGTTTTCAAAAAATTTCAGAATACAAGCCAGGTATGGTGGCGCATGACTTCCCAGTTACTTGGGAAGCTAAAGCTGGAGAACTGCCAAGTTTGAGGCCAGTTACAGCAACTTAGCAAGGCCCACAGCAACTTAGCAAGACCCTGTCTCAAAATATAAAATTTAAAAAGGGGCTGAGGACTTGGTTCAGTGATTAAATACCCTTGGGTTCAATCCCTAGTACAAAAAAAAAAAAAATTCAGAATACAGAGAATTGTATACCTTAATTTACATAACATTGGAAGAATATGAATTTAAATAGTAAGCATGAGGTGTTTCTTAAATTGAATGTAAATTCAATTTGGGCCTTTAAAAGGAATAACACTAAATTTCCTAATTTTTTCATTTTCACAGTTCAAAATTATTTAAGCCACAGTTCAAATGAATGCAGCAGATATATTACCTGCATTTAAATTGTTTACCGGCACTTGCAAAACAGCTGCAACTTTTTTTAAAATGCTCTGCATTTCTGGTCCAGTTTTGAAGGCTTCTACATGATAAAGAGCTGTAGCATTCCTTTCCACTTCAGTTAAGAACTTCTTACAATGATCAAAGAACCTCATTAGTTTGTCATTTATGCTTGGAGGTCCACACTCCATATCTGAAAGAAAAAAAAAAGTTATATACATGTAAATTATTGACATAAATGATGGGTATCAGGGATTGAACCCAGGGGCATTTAACCTCTGAGCCACATCCCCAGCCCTTTTTATTTCAAGACAGGGTCTCACTAAGTTGCTTAGGGCCATGCTAAGTTGCTGAGGCCGGCTTTGAACTTGTGATCCTCCTGTCTCAGCCTCCCTGGCAATAAATGATACTTTTAAATTACTAAAAATTTTGCTTCAAGTGTGAAAAAGGAACATAATGACATTAATCTGCATATCTGAAATAATGTATCAGTCAAGAAAGACAAAGTATAAAATTTTATTACCCATTTATAATGATGGCAATTCTTAAAGAGAATATGCTAGAAATACTAAAATACAATCAACACCCAAAATAAAATGTGTTGAAGCAATACTACACAATGAAATAAAGGTAACCAAAATGAATGTTTTCTCATAGACAAAAAAATAATTAGGCAAGAAAATCATAAGAAGTGCAAAACTGTGTTATGAAAGTTTTGTTTCTGTCAGGCACAGAAAACTTCAGAAAGCAAACTAAAAACCAGCAGTCTCTAGGTACAAGGTGAGAGAGAATTTAACAGATTAGACCTGTTTCTCCACTCAACCAAAATCTAAATAGATTGTTTTATTTTCTTAATTAATTTTCCTAACCCTGTGTTACTTTACAAAAGATTCTACTTTAGACAAAAACTACTGACAGCACACACAAAGTTTCAAGTCTACTGGGCTTCACTGTGCTAAGTGCTTCTGATTTGGTTTATCTTTTAACTGAAGATCCTAGGTAACTCCGTTTAACAGTATGCTGTTCCCCCAACTTGGCAAACATGTACTGGAAAAGCATTCATAACCATGCTTCAACTATTGGGGTGTCTTTTAAGTTTTTCAACCATATTCAAAACATCTCAATTATCATTCCTCCAATAATTCACCATGAAAATAACACCACGTATTATTTCTGTACACAAAATCTAAGAAATTCAAATACAGTTATACCATTGTTTTAGATATGCAACGCAAAAATATACATATATGTGAAGGCATAGTCCCTGAAATAGATCATTTCTCCCACTTTAATTGTTAATTGGATTATAGTTCTTAAGAAAGTATCTTCAGGAGCCAGTATATGTCATCCTAGTAACTCAGAAGGCTGAGGGAAGAGGATCACAAGTACGACGCTGGCTTTGGCATCTTAGGGAGACCTTGTCTCAAAATAAAATAAAAAGAGCTAGAGATGGATGTTGCTCAGTGGAAGTAGAGTGTCCCTCAGTTCAGTCCCCACTACCAAAACCCAAAAAAGACCAACTTCACTAGGAAAATAAGAGAACTTTGTCATCTTTTCTGTGCCCTCAAAATATGATTTCTCTTGTGGGTCTGGATGGTTCATCCTTGTTATTATCTAATTACTGCTGCTCTTTAAACAGAAACAAATGCATTGTTCTATTTCTATAAAAACACAAAATCTAATTCAGTGGTCTCCCTCAAAAGCCCAGATTTACACAACAGGCAAAACAATTGTCTGTGTAGGATAATGAAGTGGCTAGGCAAAGGATTTAATCTCTGAGACTGAAAAATGGTGAGAGGGGGGTTTATCCTGAACTACTCTGATCCCTGGCTTTTCCCCCGAGGCAAATGACAATCTTCACAATGCAATCTGAGTGCCATCATTCATGCCCTGAGGTCCAGAATATGTTGTGCTACATTAAAATTCAGCTAATTTAGGCAACCTATAGGGAACTTTCACCCAAACTAATAGGAAAAACCTAGTTATAGTTTAAAAGCATGACTCAGTAAGTAACAAGTTAGTTTACTGAGTTACCCACAAAGCAATAACATGATACACAATTAGTGGAAAAATCCCTTGCAGACTGCTGAACTGCTATGGAAGAAATGATAAATCAGTTTTGTTTTGTTTTTTAAATTTGGGCTGTAAAGCTAAATGAAGTTCCTCACTTCAATTCATACCTTAAAACCTAGAAGTAGTTATTAACAATTGTTCATCTCTCTGTCATAAAAATGTTATGTTTTTATTCTCATCAGATATTATAGGACAAAAGGAAGCTGTATAGTGTAATGCTTAAAAAAGCAAGTTATGAGCCAGGTGCAGGTGTCCATGCCTGCAATCGCTGCTGCAACTGGGAAGGCAAAAGGATTTAAATTCAAAGTTAGCCTCAACAGCTTAGCAAGACCTTGTCTCAAACTAAAAAAAAAAAAAAAAAAAAAAGAGCTGGGGATGTGGCTCAGCAGTTAAGTACCCTTGGGTTCAATGTGGGGGGGTACTATCAGCTTCAGAGAAGAGTTGTGAAGATTAAGTAAAACAAATGTGAGACATGTGTGGTATATATGAGGCATTGGGTGTTTGCTACAATATAATTGACTATAAAAACATTTTGATGGGAAAAGTATCATTCTGGAAAAACAGAAGACCTGGACTCCAGGCCTGACTAGTCCTCAAATTAGAGGACAACCTTGGGCTCAACTTCTTTGCCTGATAAATAAAAAAGATACTACTATTTCATCTCTCAAATTTTGAAAAAGTATGAAATCAATTGGTAGGTAAGGTATTGCTTTTGACAATGAACCGCAACTACAATAAGGGAACTCTATAACAGTAAATACAACAACCATACAGAAGGAAAAAGCAGGGCATAAATAAGGCTTGTTAACAGCTTCCTAAATCGGGTGTTAAGTCTAGACCAGACACCTGAAAAAGGTGATGAGTATAAACCCCAACTTGTATTACAAGCAATGCCTGAGGAAGAAGGTTCTAAATATCATTTTTAAAGAGTGTTTTCAACCATAAAACTAACTGCCAGGGAGGTAAGAAGGGACAGACAGGCTGGCACTCAAAAGTGGTTAATTCAATTTGGAAAAGGGAGACCAAAAATTTTGGGAAAGATCATCTCCTTTCCTGCTCTGGATCCCAGAGTCTACTACAGCTTTCGGTACGTAAAAGGTGCTAAAATTCATATCTGATGAATTAATAAATAAATAAATAAATGTACACATGAAAGGAGAGATAATCAAGTTCATAACATCCTGTACCCAGAGAAAGCACAGCCTGAAGGGTAGAAGTTAGGATACAGAGCAAAGTGAGGCGAGACTGGGGGTGGGGAAGTCCAGGGAAGATTCGGGAACGCGGCAGAGCATCTGCCCCGCGGCGCGCGGTCACCTGAGACGTCGGGCGGTGACAACCCAGGATGGTAGTGCTCCCACAGCCCCCGCAAGAAGGCGGCGCCGCTGTCCACGCAGCGGTGCTTGGAGCTGGTGATCAGTCGCAGGCGGCTGTAGTTCTCCCGGCTGAAGAGAGCTGGGAAGAGGGAGGCCAGTCGCAGCGCCAGCTGTCGCATGTCCTGCCGCCCTTTCTCCACCAACTGCCCATCCATCCAGTCCGCGTACCACAGCGGCCAGTCAGCCAGCGCGGCGCCCAGGCCGCGATCGCTGGCATTGCCCGGCCTATCATCCCCCGGCCCGCGGGCCTGCAGCATCCCGTGCAGCTGCCTCAGCTTGCGGATCTGCTTGGCCGTGGGGTAGCGGGTACCATGGCGGATGAGGGCCACCAGCTGCACCGGGGTGCAGCTCCCCTCCAGCAGCTCTGGGTCCCGCTGCGGCGCCTCGGGGTCCGACAGTAGTCCGGGGTTGACATCTTCGTAGCGAGTCTTGGTGCCGAAGTAGGGGCTGAGCGCCGAAGCCACCTGGTCCTTCGGCTCCTGGAGAGAGCAGCGAGCGAGCGACGAAAGCAGCGCCGCAGCCAGGGCCGCGGTGGGCGCTACGGAGGCCCTGAGGAGGCGGCAGGGACCACAAAGCATCGTGCCAAGCGGCCCGCGGAAGGCAAAACACCCGCAGCTGACCCCCCGATTTCCGGCTCCGGCGGGCGGGCGGGGGCGGGCCCGGAGGGCTCTTCCGGCCTGGGCGGCTCTGGTTGCGCTGCAGTTAACTCCGGCTGTGGCGACTGGTGCTGAGCGGTTCGCTCCCGGAGAGATGCCGACCTGTGGCGCAGGTGGAGCTGCCCTGGGAAGACTGGGGCACCTGTGGCTTATGTGGAGCCGGCGTGGGCTGACCCGGGGCGTGGGCGAGTTTCCTCTTAGCCTGAGGCTCCGAGACTGTCTTCAAAGGCTTCCCGGCTCTTTGGTTTTCAGTGATGCGAATGAAGCCCAAACCAAGCGTTAGTCTCCAATGCTGCCATCTTTCAATAGGTGACTCTGTCTCACCATCCTTACCCCATTCTACTGTGTTTTTCAACTCTAAAGCAGACGTATAAAATACACTTGATTATGCAAATATCTGGCCTTTGCTGCAGTTTGCTTCTTGGAGACCAAAGTTTTTCTCCCTTTAGAGTTCAAAAATAAGTCGGACAGAACAGAGGGCTTAGAAAGGGGCTTAGTTCTTAAGAAATTTCAGTCCTGAATCTTTTCTATTATTTTGACCTGAACTAGCAGAGCGAACACAGCACCCCAAAAATTCTGCACTTGTTGATCCCCAAAGCAGAGAAACAGCAATCATGATAATGTGGGTGCATTGAGTCATGGCCCATAAGATTTACCGCGTTATTAAGTGTGAGCTCATCTGCTGTGTGAAGCAAACATGATATTTACCACCACTCCACATCCATACTCACTTCCCATGTGGTTACATACTCAAATCAGCTGCTGATTTTAGTAGGTTATTGCTCTCAAGTTTTTACACAAAAATCATAAATTTAATCAATAACTTGGTTTCTCCACCTGAACCTCAGTATACATGTCAGTTGGGAAAAGAATGAGTATTAAGTCACATGGTGATACAAACTCAAAAAAAATTGTATCATGTTTCCATAATTGTAGTTTTCCCTTCAAAGATACTACTATATTGTTCTTGGTAAGCCAATTACCATCTACTTACTGGTTTCAGAAAGGTGTCTCTCTAAATGTTAACCTGGAAGAAAATGGATAAAATAAAGAATAGATTCCAATTTGAATGCTGAAATTTTTAAGGCATTCTTTGTAAGAAACCATGTTTAGGGAAACGAGTGTGCTTTTTGATATACTATTTTGTACACTGTCAATGCCTGAATATTCATGGTCAGTAAAATTTTCACAGAACTTTGCTCAATTTAGTATTTAGTGAACATCCACCTCTTTCTTATAGATTGCCTAATGTTTACTCTATATAGGCAGTGGTACCTGATATTTCTAAGTTTATTCTACAAGCATTTGTGATAAGTACATTTCACTATGTTTTGTTTAATGTAGATGGTTAATAATGATCACCTTTCATGCCCAACCCCTTGAGCCCTTAGGATTTAATAGGTCTTCCCAAAGGCATCATTTACTTCTTCCTAATGAAGCAATGTTTAGAGACCCTGCTTTATGTTCCTATAAACCTGCAGTATAGAGAAACAAAACTAAGAAATAAAAAAAGACAAACAAACAAAATCCCTGTAACATACATCCTGATACATTAAACTTGCTCCTAGCTTGATTTTATTTCCTTTCTAATTTCTCATCTGTTTTTACTATTTTTCTTTTTCTTTTATTTTTCCGTGTTGAGGATTAAACCCAGGGCAAGGCAAGCACTCTACCAACTGAACTATATCCCCAGTCCTGTTTTTGATATTTTATATACTTATATAAACCAACTTCAATCTTCTTGATATCATGCTAAGATGATAAAATAAAATAAGCTATGCCTTTGTTTTTGACTAGTTAAAAGCCAGATTAAGAGTATAAGGAGGACAGGGGCCAGGGTTGTAGCTCAGCAGTAGAGCACTTGCCTAGCATGTGTGGGGTGCTGGGTTCGATCCTCAGCACCACATAAAAATTAAATAAAGGTATTGTGTCCAACTACAACTAAAAATGTTTTTTTTTTTTTTTTAAAAAAGAGTATAAGGAGGACAAAGAGTCCATAAGCTTTGAATCTAGACTCCAAACTCTGCCAGTCATTAACTGAGTGATATTGATTAACTAAATTCTCTGAGCCTTAGTTTTTTTTTTAATCTGATAATTAGGAATATCAGAACATACATTGTGGGATTATCATGAGAACCAGATGATGTATTTAAAAACAATTTATAACAGATTCTATTTTTATCATTAATAATGTTTTGGTTTATTATTCCTGGACTCAAATGCTTAGTTCATCAGCAATTAAACATGTGGTATGAACTTACTTCCACTGAATGTTTAATAAATGACTTCACAGACAAGACAGGCCACAAAGATCATTTATCTTTTCTAGTAATAAAAATTCACTCATTTCACTTTATAAAAGATCTTTAGATCTTAGAGTAGTGAGCCTTTGAAAAGTTTTAATAAAATGAGAAGCACTAAACCAGATGTGGTGACACACACCTATAAACCCAGTTACTCAGGAAGCTGAAGCAGGAGGATTACAAATTCAAGGCCAGCCTCAGAAATTTAGCAAGATCCTTTCTCAAAAAAAATAAATAAATAAATAAAAATGATGGGGATGTAGCTCAGTGGTAAAGTGCCCACAATTCAATCCCCAGTACCACCGCCAAAAAAAAAAAAGTGAGGGGCCCTGCTTATCTTTTCTTGTCAAGCTATGTCTTAACTCTCTGGTTAATCTGTAAATTCACTGCCTTTTGAGAGAGGGTCCCTTCTAGTCCAAGCAGGTAGAGTTTACATGGTACGAAATATGGCTGCACTTTACAGAGATCATGGGTGAATTACTCTCCCTTATTAAAGGTTGTGGGCACCATAACAATGTACCACAACACAAGAGACAGACTAGAAAATTAATAATTTAAGTTTCTAGAAAAACTGGGAGAAATTTGAGCCAAGAGCATAAATAGGGAATTTGGACCATTAGAAGAGGAGAACATATGTTCTTAAGAAATACTAAAAGGATGGGTGAACATGTGGAGAAATTTGTAGGTATGGCAGGAGGGAGTTCATGATGGCCTCAATTTCCTTAGTGACATTGCAGACAATATTGTATGAAGAGATGGATATGGGAGTTAAATCCTGGAATGTGGAAATGTCTTCATTTTGCAACTGAAAAATAAGAAAGTAATGGGAAAGGTCTTGTAACTAAGAAGAATGGAGAAAACAAATAAAAAGGTTGAATGGCCATTTTGGAGGATCCAACTGAGATTGGAAGGCTTGAATTGCTAGTTGTTCAGTTGTATCTGGAAGTGAACATTACTGTTTGTTTTCAGCGTGGAAAAAAAAGAGTTTAACTCAATATTTTACAGTATTTTACTATCTCTAAAGATATCTCTTACTATCTCTTTACTATCTCTCCAATGAACCATTATACTAAAGAATAGCTAAAGCCATCTGCTATAATTTTAACAAAATTACTAAAGAAAATGGCTTTCTGTTGAGGAAATAATAAGGGGATAAGACTTTGGAATCTTGTGGAGTATTGCTTAAGAACTAAGTCTCTGAAATTAGATTTTCTGGTTTTCAAATTCCAGTTTCATCATTTACCATTTGCAAGATCTTAAGTAAGTTAAACTCTTTTTGCCTCCCTTTTTTTAAAACCTATAAAGTGAGGATATAACACTCATGCCATGGGATTATTGAATAATCAAATGAGACAGCTTACATAGAAATTTTGGTTGTTTCCTGCCCCAAGTAAATATCAGTTACTTTTATGAAGCAGAATTTTAAAAATTTTCTTATTTCTCATTCCTCCCTTAAGTAAACTGACAAATGGTAGAGGTTTTCATAGATAGCTACTATCTCAGAACTACATTAGGCAACTAGCTTTGTATCTATGCCAAGAAAGTTGTAGCTCTACTGTCTTACTCTCTTCTATTGCATCATTACTCTTTCTGCATTTTCTAGTTTATGTAGTGCTTATTTGCCTTTTTGTTGCAGAAGCCAACAGAAGAGGATCCATATGTTTGGATGGGGCTCAAGTGATCATGTGTCAACAGCAATCCTTTCAACTTGCTTGAATGTGGAGGCTGCTTAGGTCACAAGATCTGAAGACTAAGACAGCTTTGCTCAAAAATAACCACACTATTGACAATAGTTAACTACTACAGTGTTTCCCAGAATATCAGCACTAAATTGAATTGCTTAAAGTTGCATTCAGTTGATATAGAGAACTTTACTGAACCACATATAGCTATGGAGGAGATCTGCTGTTTTATATTCTTCATTTATGTCCTGCCAAAGGAGTTATTTTGCATTGATAAAATTTCTCTTCGGATATCCTGACCCATCCTCAGGCATTGATGTTCCTTCCCATCAAAAGTTGATTCTAGCCAGGTGCTGTGGCATATGCCTGTAATTCCAGCAGCTCTGAGGTAGGAGGATTGTGAGTTCAAAGCCAGCCTCAGCAACTTAGTGAGGCACTTAGCAACTCAGTGAGACCCTGTCTCTAAATAAAATATTTTAAAAGGACTGGAAATGTGGCTCAGTGTTTAACTCCCCTGGGTTTAATCTCTGGGTAAAAAAAAAAAAAAGTTGATTCTAAATAGTCCAAAGAACTGTTTGAGAAACCAGATGTAAATTTATGGTAGGTTTAAGTTACTAATAGTCTTAATATGCTTTACTACTTGTATTTAATAAAAGGAAACAGTTAACTATAACATTTTCTAGTCATGTTATGAAATTATTTTCCTGCACAAATTAGCATTGTAGAATTTCCTGCAGAAGTTCCCTTGATCCAAAATATATTTTTATCCCATCACAAAGACAAATAATGAATTTCCAAACCCTAGTTTTCAAAAAATCCCTTTTAATGTATGTTTTTCAAAAAGAGTCATAGATGACTACAGTTGTTTTTAGCTTTTTTTTCTCTGAAATGTTAGTTTTCTAAAACTGAAAACATCTCTTTGAGCCATAAGATCTCTAGGACTTGTGGTTAGCTGATTTTAAAATCAATAACATCTCCTTATCATTAAAAAAATAGGGAACCTTCAGAACAACAGTTCTGACTTTTTTTTTAATTCTTCAGCAGGAAGGCAGTTTTTTACTTAGCCCATCAATTTCTGTTGCCTCAGTAGTTCATGCATGAACTGGTCTTCTCAGTTTTTGTTCACTTTTGTTTTGTTGTAGTGTAAATACATCTTTCTGAGATGGAGTTGCTTTGTCTGTACATATCAGTAAGAATTAAAACCCAAATAATACTAAGCCAGAAAAGCAATGTAGGCACCTGTGAACTTAACATACTTGGTTGCAGCCACTTTAGTAAACAGTACAGCTCACACTCCAATGAAGCAAACACAATGGTTCTACAAGTCACACTCTTGATTACCCCACTTCATCTTTCCTGACTTTCCTATACTACCCTGCCTGATTTTGTACTCTAAGAGATAAAGCATGTTCAATTAAATAATTCATTGGTTAATACCATAGATTCAAGGGCCATGGTGAAAATAAATACATTACATTAAATAGCCTCTCAGAATTTTTTGTTAAAAGGGCATGTAAATTATTTATTGAGTGGGTGTGTAGGTGAATGAGCAAATGAAAATAGAAACAAATGGGTAATGTGGGAAGCTAAAATATGGAAATAATATTGTTTGGCTTATAATTATCTAATTATATCTTCTCAGCTATCTCATGAAGTTGCAGAACAGCATGTCATGTTGTCGTTGTAGAAATAGAAATTAAGAGAATTTAGATGCCTTACCTAAAGTCATCCAACAATTATTTAGTTATACCAGTTCTAGAATGTGAGCAATGGAAACAGTCATCCTTGTGTTTCTTTTCCTCTTATCTACCATATTTCTGACAAATGAACAATGACTTAATAAAAGATGTCACTTCCAGATGAGACTAAAAGGATAAATTTTCGAATACTATTGAGTAATCACCAACATTCTTTTCTATTTAGAAACAATTTGTAGGTATTTATCTCTCAGGAAGGTCATTCTATCCCCTTCTGAGAAGGAAATCTTTACTGGTTTAAACTAGTCTTGATAATTCTATTTTCCTTACCAATTTTGGCTTAGAAAAGAGCCTGTGACTCAATTCTAAGCAATGAAATATGCAGGACAGTCTACTGAGGAGTTTCTGAGAAAGTTGTTTTTTGGTTCAAAGGAAGAGAAAAATAATAGGACAATAAGCAGTCAACACTTAATAGGGTGTTGGCATTGGAAATTCTAATGAGTTGAAAGAATATTGAGGTTGGTACAGAAAATAATCTGAAAGGAAAGGAGATAGTATTCCGTGAATAAAATGCTTAAAATTGATATTTCAAAGGTGGTACAGTAGTTACTATTGATTAAATGAAATGTTTTAGGATATGAAATGAAGACATTTTAGTCA
Organism: Marmota flaviventris; assembly: GCF_047511675.1. NCBI lineage: Eukaryota > Metazoa > Chordata > Mammalia > Rodentia > Sciuridae > Marmota > Marmota flaviventris. The sequence goes on from NC_092501.1 coordinate 70,501,075, forward strand.
ACGAAAGTTATGGATTACAAACAATTTAGAAATCAGGAGGTTAAAAAATAAAATAAAATCTAAGAGGCCAATAAGTGCTGGTTCCAAATTTCTGTTCCTGGACTTAAACTCCATCAGCTTCATATTTTCTCCTAGTCTATGCATCTGTCCTCCCCAACCCCCCAAATTCCAAATAACTCAATAACTTCCCCATGAATTTTATTGAAATAAATTATTTTGAATAGATATTTTGTTTTTAATAAATGTTCTTAATGATTTAGAAAGAAGAGGTTGACATCACAAAGATGCAAATAAATTTGAATATAATCTTTAAAAATCATTCATTCTTCAGACAAAGCAATATACACAAGGAAGAGACAACTTCCCTGAACATTATCATGTCCAGATATAGTGACTAGATCTACTGCAGCCTCCTTGCTACCAGGCAGGAGCTAGCTTGAAAGTAAACCAGCACAATATGATAACATGGCAGAAAGTAGAAAGAACCTGAACCCTTGATGGTACTCATGAGCCAGTGAATTAAGCCTAGGGCATAACCACTATGGGCTTTCTGTAAGATAATACACATCTTTACTGTTTAAACTTGTTTTTTACTTTCTATAGAAATCCTCGTAATCCTTTTAGTGCCTGTTAACTCATTAACTACCTGTAATACCTCCTAATATTGTAGGATGTCCTTTCATCCCTTTCTTGATCTTGCTGAAGTTATCTATTAATGGGAAATCACAGATGGTGGTTTTTTTGATCCCATCTTCTTTGCTATCTATGATCTTGGGTCTCTCATAGTCATGGTTATGAAGCATGGGAAGCACTAGGAAACTTATGAGGTATGTGGGTGGATAAGATGGCTGGTGATGGAGATGACCAGATCAGGATGTGTGCATCATTGGTGGGAATATAAAATTGTACAGTCACTATGAAATATAGTTTGACAGTTCCTCCAGATGTTAAATATAGGATTACCTTATCATTCAGAATTTTATTCCTAAATATATAGCCCTAAAGAATCGAAAATAGCTTAAACAGGTAGTTGTACACTGATGTTTATAGTAGCATTATTTACAATAGGCAAAAGGTAGAAACCACCCAACTGTTCATCGACAGATAAATGGATAAACAAAATGTGGTCTGTACATATACCACATACCAATAAGTGCCGGTTCCAAATTTCTGTTTAATATTGTTTATAGTGATACTATCCATGCATTAAAAAAATGAAATGCTGAATCATACTATAACATAGATAAAACTTGAAAATATTATGCTGAGTGAAATAAACAAAAGAAGGATAAATGCTATATGATACACCTGTATGAAATACCTAATGTAAGCCAGGTGTGATGGTACACACCTGTAATCCCAGTGGTTCAGGAGGCTGAAGCAGGTGGACCTGAGATAAAAGTTAGCCTCATTAATGTAGTGAGACCGGGGCTGGGGATGTGGTTCAAGTGGTAGCGCGCTCGCCTGGCATGCGTGCGGCCCGGGTTCGATCCTCAGCACCACATACAAACAAAGATGTTGTGTCCACCAAAAAATAAATAAATAAATATTTTTAAAAAAATTAGTGAGACCCTGTCTCTAAATAAAAAATATAAAAAGAGCTGGGGTGGTTCAGTGGTTAAGTACTCCTGGGTTCAATCCCTGGTACCTAAAAAATAAATACCTAGAATAGGCAAATTCATGGAGACAGAAAGTAGATTAGCAGAGACTGGGAGGGTAGGGGAATGGGTACAAATAAGGGATAGCTAGTATTCAAAAAAAAAAAAAAAAAAAGGAAGGAACAAAGGGTTAACTAGCTTCATAGCCTTACAGAATGTAAACTTCCCTTTCAGACAAAGTGGTAGAAACCCAAAGTGGTAGCAAAGTCCCAAAATGGCTCAAAGGAGCTCATGAGCAACAAGGAAAAAAAAGGGTGAGGCCCAGCTTGCACTCTCCGCAAGTAACTATGTGACTTCAGGACCCATAGACTCCAAGAGTTTATCTTTTTCATCCAATGGTGGTACAAAGCAGTCAATGGGAGCCCATAGTGGAAGGGGAAAGTGCTGTAGGTTGGAAGAGGGAAAGAAAAAGAAACTCCTGCAACAAAGGTAGTTGCAGGAGCTGCCTGAGATTGTCTCTTCCTTTCCCTTGGCAGGGTCAACTAGCTGTGTGTGACTAATGAGACTTGCCTGTGTCCTAGGCCAGAACTCTGACTCCAAGGGGTCCCAACTAATCAAATCTGGTCACTTATCCCCAAAAAGCCAAGCAGAAAAGGTCATGGTGAAAGGCAAGAGGAAAGAAAGGAAGGAAGGAAAGAAGGTAGGAAGGCAGGCCAGGCTGTTTGATTCTTAATGTTTGCACTGGTAGCTACAGTTGAGTTTCTGCCCTCAGATCAATCCCCAGTGATAAAGTATCTCTTCTTGACAGGAGCAGTAACTGGAATATGCAGAGTTAAACAAATATTAGATGTGATAGGACAGAGGAGGGGAGGAAAGTATAAGTTGATAAGGGCTAGTCAGCTCAGAGTGGCTCTTTTATACCGGTGTCAGTACAGCAGAGTGAAGCAACTTGTCAGAAAGGAAAGATACCAGGCAGAAGAAAAATATATGCCCACATTATCCAATGTCAGGAGCTGAAAATACTATTTTGAATCTTTATCCTGAACATGGGAATAACATCTTTATGAGAAATTGAACACTAAATAGGCAAATATTAAAACAATTTTATTTACTGACCCGTCTTCATTCATTTATTCAACAACCATTTACTAAGTGGCTACTTTTTGGAGGGGGGGAGTGGCCTAATAATTAATCCAAGGTAAACTTTTGAGATGAGAATTTCATTTCAGTCATCTTGCCTCTGTGCTCTTTCTGGAGGCTTCAGCTTTTCCTTTCCTCCCTCAGACTTTGGAACTTACAAACTATTAACATAAAGTTTTCCATCATAGGAGTGACAAAGCCATTTAGGACAAAAGAGGGTCATGTTCAGAGGGAGACAAAGTGTTGAGGAAAGAAACAGCAACAAGCTGTTAAGATCTATAACCTGTAGATAGGCGGGATAATGATATCCTCTGTTCTTTTTGCTTGCCTGTTGTAATGATATACCTTGCTTTTGTAGTTAAAAAAAATAATAGAACAAAGTATACATAAGAAAATAAACCATGAAAAGAATGTGTTAAATTTTTTTCTATCATTTCAATTGTTTTCTTTCTAAATTCTTTTCAATCAACCAGGCCTGCTTTGATTGTTTTTATTTTTGTTTTTGTTTTTTTAAAGAGAGAGAGAGAGAGAGAGAGAGAGAATTTTTAATATTTATTTTTTAGTTTTCGGCGGACACAACATCTTTGTTTGTATGTGGTGCTGAGGATCAAACCTGGGCTGCACGGAGTGCTTGAGCCACATCCCCAGCCCCACCCTGCTTTGATTGTTTTCAAGTGTTCTTTAAAACTTTTGCAAATTGGTCAAAGATAATGTCTACATTACTGCCCTACTACAGACTTCTAAAACACTTAGCACTACATTAATATTATAAGGTATAGTATGAGGTAATGAACATCTAAGCTGCTCCAAACTTTCTAGAGTCTTCCCACATTCCTTGGCTCAGTGACTCCTTCCTCATTCTTTAACGTTACAAGGTCACATCTCTCTGACCTTGTTTCAAATATCTCATCTCTCTCTGCCTACAAACAAGAAATGTTCCTGCTTTTTTTTTTTATTTTAGCAATATAATGCTATCTATTTAAGGATTAAAAATAAACAAAAAATGCTATTTTATCATGGGGATAAGTAAATTTGTAAAGTAAAAAGAAATGCATGGGAATGATAGAAAATTCAGGATAGTGTGCTTCCCAGGAGTCTCTCCTCTTCACCATCAAACTTTTCCCTGTAGCTGTACTGTAGCCATGAAAGACAAGCTGAGCTGTGTGTGCAGTTTTAGCAGGTACAAGGTATAACTTGGATAGGAGAGGCTCTACTTTTAAGTTTTAAGTCCTCTGCTTTTAAGAGTTCATGTAATTAGATTGGCCAACTAAAATAATTCAGGATAATTTACCCCATTTCAGATCTTTACCCTTAATTACATCAGAAAAATCCATTTTTCTATGCAAAGAAACATATTTGCAAATTCTAGGGATTGAGGCATGGTCATCTTTGGGGAAGCCATCATTCTTCCCACTATACACTATCTACAAAAGTAAACTGTAATGATATCATTGAGCCTAACATAAAAGCAAGAACTATATAATTTTCAAAAAATAAAGGAGAGACACTTGGGGCCCTTGAGTTAAGTAAGGATTTCTTAAATAGAATATAAAAAGTTACTGTAATTCATGAGTACTTTGTGGGGAGATACTTACAACTAAACAAATATTCTGTTTCTCTTTACATTTTTGCTTATTAATTTTGACTGCAACAAACATTATCATGTTTTTTCCTAATGATGATTTTTAATTTGCATAATTTTCTCTATATTTATTAATTGAAATTCTATCCTGCATAAGAGCTGTCCCTTTCCCCCCCATGTATTTATTCATTCACTTATTTACATTTGTCAGTGAATTATATATCTTGTCACTATAATTTATTTAGTTGTTCTGATTGTCCCAGATGAAGGCACTGGGAGCTCCCTTTAAGTTAGTTCCCATGTTGTTAAGACATAACCCCAATCCTTTTGTAAACATTTCTTTACCATGTAGTACCATTAGACATCACAAGTTCATCTTGCATTCTCTCTGTCCCAGTCTTCCTATATGATGTACTGCCTGTTTCCCTTTGTCGAAGAATGGTATTTAGAAAGCAAGACCTGGTAGCTAGTTGTTCTCATTGCCACTGGTATGCCACTACATACATATCCATGAGTTCATGCTGATATTTCTGCTCTGATTTCAACTCAGGGTTTGTGTTATACTTCATTTCCCTATTTTTAACTCTGAGAGAAAACTGCCTCTCATTATCTACAATCTATTACTGAATTGCTTAATCTTTGTATATACATGAAGTAATTTCTGAATTATTACCCAGATCCTATGAAAAATAATTTTACTAAATAAAGTACAATATTTGTGTGTAGTTTTCCAGATTACTTAAAACCCATTTTGTTTAATCCTCCCAGATGTAGATCATCTATAAAACTTATATATGGTATATATATTTGAGTAATATAATTAAATTATAACACTAATTAATATTAATGTAATAATATATGTAAACTCTAGGCTATGATTTTCAACCTATTTTAATGCACCCGTGTCAATTTCATGGAAATTACAGAAGTGGGATTACTGGGTTAAAAGTTAAGTGGAGATGTAGTTTTGTTTAGTACTGTCAACTTTCCTTCCAGAAGGGTTGTACCAATTTGTATTCTCACTAGCAATTATAAAAATGACTGTTTTCCACAGTCTTGCCAACAAAATGTGTTAGTCATATTTTAATTTATTATTACATTTTATGAATTAAAATTTTGTTTACTTTTCATCAATATGAAAGGCGAGAAATAGTATCTCAGTGTCATTTTAATTTGCATTTTTCTAATTATGATTGTGTTTGAAATTTATACATATTTTTAAGTTAATTCATTATTTACTTTTTGCATACTAGGGATTGAACCCAGGACCTTACCACTAAACACATCTCCAGTCATTTTTATTTTTTATTTTGAGTCAGGGAGTTGCTAAATTGCCCAGACTGGCCTTGAACTAACAATCCTTCTGCCTAAGCCTCCCTTAGTAGTTGGGATTACAAGCATGTGCCACCATGTCCAGCTACATGTATCTATTTAAGGTTCACTTTTTAAATAGCCTATTGAGTTATAACTTGAAATACTCTAAAATTAGCCCATTTATGGGCAAAATTCAATGATTCTTAGTATACTGCAGAATTGTGCAGCTATTACCACAATCCACTTTTAAAACATTTCTAACACTCCAAGAGATCTTTTATGACATTGGTAATTTATTCCTTGTTTCTTCTTCTTGTCCAAGTTAACTACTAACTTACTTTCTGTTGACTGCTGACCAACTTTCTATCACTTTAAATTTGTTAAAAACATTTTTACATATATGTATGCACATGTGTGGGTATGCAAATTATCTGTTTTTCCTATTTTTCTATTGAGTATTTTTATTTTATCTCTATTTTTAAGAGCTCTTTATGTATTAGAGATATTAGACCTCTTTCTTTAATATATACTGAAAATACTTTCCACCTTTTTTATTTCTTTTTTTGAGAAAGGGTCTCACTAAATTGCTGAGGCTGGCCCCAGATTTGTGATCCTCCTACCTTAGCCTCCCAAATTGCTGAGATTACAGGTGTGCAACACTGTGTCCTGGCATAAGAAATTTTAAAAAATTTTTTATGAGTCTTTTAATTGCTTTGGATTTACATTTATAATCTTTGCCAACTGTTGACTCCTTCAAAAGATCATCAAAATAACCTAATTAAGTAAAGCCAAGTTCATTTATTGCTCTCTGCAGTAGCAAACTGCTGTCTTCACAGGATCTTAGTAACATCTCAAAATAGTGAATCAAGAGCAGATTATTTCTAAGGTTTAGGGAGTTTACTTTTAAGATGCATTTTCAGTGGCTCAGAGGTAGAGCACTTGCCTAGCATGTGCGAGGCACTGGGTTCAATCCTCAGCACCACATAAAAATAAATTAAGATATTGTGTCCACCTATAATTAAAAAATAAAATTTTAAAAAGTACTATTTTTTTAAAAAGATGCATTTTTCAGTGTGCAGTATGGGGTTCTGATTGGGATTGAACAAACTCTAGAATTGTTTAAATTTAGGATTGTTAGAACTAGGGAACCAGACTTTCTGGATAGGCATTTGAAAAAAACCTAGTTGAGTCATCAATTGTTTTTAAAAGGGGGCTGTTTATTCTGATGAAGACTATATGAATAGTTTTTTTATTCAAGCATAGATTTTTAGGAAGTTCCTAAAATCAGAAATAATAATAAAACTATTTTACCTTCTTGGGCAAAAATTTCTCGGAATGGTAAAGTCAGGCTGTGGGGCTTTAGGTAGACAGCTTCAGTTCTCATATACTCTGTAAGATTCATCTCACCTCTTTTACTTTCAAGTCATCCTTTTCTATTTTGATATGCAAGTCCTAGTTCTATGTTCTTTTAACATTAGTTTCCTGTAACAGAGAACATGGAGGATATATTTTTGAATACTTGAATATTCAAATTTTTTCAAGTGCCCTTGCATATAAATGATATTCTGAATTTCACTTAGGATTCTTGGATCATAGAACTTTTCTCTCAAATGTTTATAAGCATTGTTGCACCATCTTGTAGCTTGGAAATCTTATGCTAATGTGACTTTCTTTTTCTTTTTTTAAAGATGTAGCCACAAGTTCTGTTCTCATGCTAATTATAAGTTGTCTATGGGCTTCCTTCTGTACAAATTTTAATTTTTCTCCATATTCTTCTGGAAAGTCTCTGATGGCAATTCTTATATTTTTAACTGTTAATATGTAGAGTTGCCAGTAAAACATTAACATAGGACACACTCCACTTATAAAGACTTGGAAGCAAGTCTATAATAATTTATTGTTTCCATTTGAAAAGCTTATAAAATATACTTCTTATCTTTGGAATTCAGAAATCTCACAGGCTATAGTCTTTGGCTCACAGGGATCACTTTCATTTAAGAACTTCAAGTCTTTCTTCAGTTCAGAAAAAAAAAATTATTGTCTCTTATAATCAAAGATCTTTATCTGTTCTTTTCTGTTTATGTAGTTTCATGCTATAAGTTCTCCTAAATCTATCCTTCATTTTTATTAGTTTTTCATTTATTGTCTATATTTCTTTGTATTTAACCTGTGTTGTTAAACATTTCCTCCATTGATTTGGTGAATAATAATTTTTATCCTATAATGTCTTTTCTTCAGGTTTTCTACTGAATTTTGAAATCATATTTTAAGTTCCTGGAATTGTTTTATGCTCTCTAATCCTATCTACCTGAGAGTTCTCATTACTTTTCAATTAAAGATTTCTTCTGTTTCTATAATTTCTATATCAGTATGAGTCACCTATTTTAGTTATTTAGTTGATGACCACTTTTCAAATGTTACGCCCTCTTAAATGAACATGTTTCTTTAACACTAGAATCATCAATGAAAAATAATGAAGGCCCTTTTCCCCTTTGGATCTAGAAACAAGTTGGTTTGAGAGCTCTCTTGGTGAGGTGTGAGGAAAGCAGACTCTGTTCTGGCACTTCTCTAGGACAAGTTCAATGAGGGAACATTAGTGAGATTAGACCATCTCTCCCAGGCCTATAGACAGGAAGCAGAATGTGTTCTCCTTCTGAGTCTCTGGAATCAACTCAATTCAGCTAATTGCCCTTCTGCCTCAAAAAGTAATGTGATCTCAGCCCAAGCTTGACCAGAGAGACACAAAGCTACCCTTAGAAAAGGATATTCTCAGCACAGTTGCCCCATGCCTGTACTACGATACATAAAGAGTTCAGAACAGTGCCTGACAGAGTAAATGCTCAATAAATTTTTCACTACTATAAAACTTATTAGCTCTTTGTCCCAGTTTTCTCAAGGGTAAACTTCTAAGATCATCTACAAGACAATCAAAACATCACACCATCCAAATGGTCCTCTTAGCACATTATCTATACATCACTATGCTAAATGTCATTCTCTTTCTCCTAAGTGTACCATCAAATGCTCTATCAGTTATACAAGACATTTCATGTTCTGTGTTCCATTAAAAAGAGTCATTGTGTTCAGGTTTCAAAAAATAGAAACAAGGATTTGATGCCTCATGTGTTTGATGCCTCAGGCCACATTCCTCACCATCAGATTTGAGCACAACATGGAGGATGATTCCATGCACTTGGGCACAGTCCCACCTTAAGCACACACTGTTGGGAGCCGCTCTAGATAGATAGGAGCTATATACACACCTTTAAGTCCTGAGTAAAGAGGTACTGAACAGGTATTGCACCTTGCAATACAATTTGGATTTTACCTCCACACTGATAAAGAGGTGCAGCTCCAGGAGTGGGCATCACTCGATGGGGTTGGCTTACACATGCTTGTTTGTTGTAACCCTGTACCTTGCCTCATTTGAATGGCTTCTCCTCAATAAAACCCAGGTTCAAAAGGTGTTCCCTCTCTTTCTTGCCTGCCTTGTCCCCCTTGTGGGAGCTGTGGCTGAGGAGCAGTCACTAACCCAAGAAAAGGTACTTTCTATGTCTGTGTCTTTATTTAGTTCCCAAATTCACTTGGAGTTACCCTAACCGGTTTAGTTGTGTGTCACGACAACACACCTTGAGTTTTCTTACTTGTCTGCCTTAAGGCTTTCTTTAAAACATGAAAAGATTCTCACCCTGATGGAGAAACAGTGACAGAGAGCTGGCCCAGTAAGTTTTAAATATAGGGTCTCATAATCAGGAAGTTAAAAACCATAGAGGCATTGTTCTTTGTGCATTAGAAGTTACAGGGCTAGAAACATTCTTGTAGCTATTTTATTGTTGCAATGCTAGGAGCTTCCTGTGGCACCCAGGGAGCCCATTGTCCATTATGGGCAGGCTTGAAGGTTATAGCACTGGTGAAACATTGTAGCTAACTTGCTATGTTCAGAATCCTCTATCCCTGGGAGTTGGTGTCTTAGGTCTAGGTCAAGAACTGAATGACTCTGTAGCTAGCACAGAACCTCCTTTGAACAGTGCATCACCATGCAAGTGGGCCAACTCAGTCAGGACCTTTGCACTGACAGTATTTCCAAAAGGCGCATTGCCTCTGTTACAGGACAGTTTCAAAATCCTTTATTCAGTCACCGCTTCTGACACATAATCATAAATTTTCTAAAGTTAAATCTGAATATATAATAATTTGGAATACCTTAATGCTTATCACTTGGCTGAGTCCCTTTTGTCAAATTAGAACTCTAAAATTATGTACCATTCTTTATCCCAATGATCTAATACATCAATGGCTTGCTTTGTATCATTTATTTTCATAATTCATCCTTCGTGAAAATAATTACCAAACACATGTACCATAAAAATGAGGGAAACTTAAAGACAAAGAAAAAATAGTAAAACTAAAATAAAAAAGAACTGTGTCAGAGAATGGGAGCCTTTGACTCAGGAAGAACAAATGAAGGAGTTACCAAAGCATCTTATAATGTAGAGTGGTTAAATCTTTGTAAAACCAAAACTTATTCTGTGTGTGAAAGAAGTGGTTTCATTATTTTTGGATATAAGCAAAGTTGGAAGGTACTTTGGAGGGAGATGGGCATTCCAGGGTGCTGAGAGCCATAGCCAAGTAGAAATGACGCATGGCATTTTTGGTTGAGAGGTGACCCTGCTCAGGGATTAGGGTGGCTCCAGGTTTAGGGTGGATCCAGCTGGATTAGGGTGGCTCCAGGTTTAGTGTGGATCCTGCTGGGAATAGGGTGTATCCTGCTGCCTCAGGCGCCGCTCCTTGAGTTCCCCCTTGAGTTCTGGGGGGGGGGGGTTCTGAGGCAGCAGGATACGCCCTGTTCCCAGCAGGATCCACGCTAAACCTGATAGTCAGTATATAGTTAATGCTATATTATCCCTTGAAGATGCTGGTAGGATTTCTCCTTCCTCTACTGTTTTCTCTTTGTTTTCCACTATACAAAGTCTAATCTGGGACAGAAAAGATCCATTCTTTATAGGACATATCAGGGCACATACAGGATTGCCTGGAGCCCTTAGTTTGGGCAATGATTTAGCAGATAAAACTACACATGACATACATATTTTCTCTACACTAGAAGAAGCTACAAATTTTCATAAAAGGTTCCATGTCAATGCTAATACTTTACAAAAGCGTTTTAAAATAACTAAAGAACAAGCCAGACATATAATAAAACAATGTCAAAATTGTGTGACCTTTTTACCACAAGTTAATCTTGGAGTCAATCCTAGAGGATTGATACCTAACCATATTTGGCAGATGGATGTCACACACTTGCCAGAATTTGGAAAATTAAAATATTTGCATGTTACAGTTGATACTTCTTCCGGATTTTTGATGGGCTCCCTTCATGCCGGAGAAAAAAACTAAAGATGTTATAGCTCATTGCTTATAAAATTTTGCCACTGTGGGTGTTCCAAAACAGTTAAAAACAGATAATGGTCCTGGTTATACTTCTACCTCTTTAAAACAATTTTGCTCATCATTTGGCATTACTCACATAACAGGAATTCCATACAATCCTCAGGGACAAGGCATAGTTGAAAGAGCTCATCAAACTATTAAAATGTACTTATTAAAGCAAAAAGAGGGAATTGGGAAGGGGTATATATCCCCCAAAGATAAACTTAAAATAACCCTTTTTACTCTAAACTTTTTAAATTTGGATTCATTAGGACTTAGTGCTGCGGAAAGGCATATGTATCCAAAAAATGTACATAAGCCTAAGGTACTTTGGAAGGATATTCTAACAGGACAATGGAAAGGTCCTGACCCAGTGATTGTCTGGAGTCGGGATTCTGTTTGTGTGTTTCCACAGGGAGAACAGCAGCCGATTTGGATTCCAGAGAGACTAACCAAAGCAATTTCTACAGACCAAAAAGAAGATGATTTGACTCAAATCCATAACAGCTGATATCCATAGCTCCAGCTTGGCTATACTTAACATCTGCGACAGTGATTAACCAGGATGCTTTTTTCAATATCTATTTTATTATTGCCTTTTCCCACATCATAAAGTTCTATTTTATTTTTTGAGCTCATACAAACCTAGGTTAATGTTTTTCTGATCAGTTTTATTTTTTGACTGTGGAGTTTTTAAACATTGCAATGGAGATTTCACCTGTGTAAAGCTACAAGGCCTTTACTATTGTCTTATGTGTTGTACGTTTGTGTGCACTCTTGTGTTTTGTGTTGTATGTCTGGGTGTGCGTATGTCCATATATCATATATGAGGAGTGCTCATGAAATAATGGATCTGAATTTTTTTTTTATTCATGTGATTTAAATGGTTTAATTTAAATTAGGTAAACAGCTGTTAAGGATTGTTTTTAAAGGTGGTTAACAGATCTGTTTGTTTACTTTCACCTTTCCTTTTCATTATATTTAATAATTCTGTTCAGGATAATGTCAATTGTTCAGAAAATTGTTTTCTTAGTACCTGTTGGAATGTTACATATTTATTTTTAGCATCATTGCCAGAATTCCTATCTTCATCCCAGTGCCGGTGAAGACAAAGATAAAACCAAACTACAGCTTCTTCGATAGCTATCACAGTAAACTGTATAAACTGATGCATCAATGAATAATAACTCAACAAGTAATGCTCAACTAAGGAGTTGATTTACTTTGGGAGGAAATGGACATATTGATAGATTCCTCTGCTTTGAACTGCTTGCAGAACTTGCCTGAACTATGTATCACTTGTATGCATTGTGAACTATCTGTTGGTGCAGCGAATTGTGGTAGTTCTGGCATATCTTTGCTGATGGTGTCACCAGTGATACAATTTTTCCAAAAGAGCCGTCAATTGGCTTGGTGTCGTGGCATTTCTGTATCCTCCTCCCTTCTGCTAGCAAAGGCCAAATTTGGGGGCCAACAGAGGTGAGGCAAAGAACCTCACCCCCCCACTGGCACCAAGGCCAAATTTGGGGGCCAACAGAGGTGAGGCAAAGAACCTCAACCCCCACTGGTGCATAGGCCTATCCACAAGTATGGCTGTATGCTGGACCAGTAGTCAGTGACGGGTATGATCCAATTGCAGTGGTACCAACCTAAGACAGGAGACTGACGCCTAGAGGTCAGCTCATCCAATGACGGGTAAGGACCATATGTTGAATTGGACAACCTAACAGGCATGGTCCCTAAGCCACATTGCTTGTTGTTTAATTAATCAGAAGGGGGGAGATGCTGAGAGCCATAGCCAAGTAGGAATGACGCATGGCATTTTTGGTTGAAAGGTGACCCTGCTCAGGGATTAGGGTGGCTCCAGGTTTAGGGTGGATCCTGCTGGATTAGGATGGCTCCAGGTTTAGCATGGATCCTGCTGGGAATAGGGCATATCCTGCTGCCTCAGGCACCCGCTCCTTGAGTGCCCGTTGAGTTCTCGCAGGGTTCTGAGAGAATTGGTACACAGAGCCCGGTGGAGGGAGTGTATTTTTTCCCAGAACGTGCGTGTAGAGTGTCGGTAAGAGTTCGGGAATAAAGAATTGCTGTTGGAATCTACAAGTTTTTGTGGTGGCTTGGTTATTTTGTGCCCAGACAGACTGCGGCACCAGGGTAAACATGTTAGAATCCTCCAGAGTTGAAATGCCGAGAGGGTCTCATAGAGAATATATAGAATATGGGATATTATGACATTGATGACTCCCTTTAAAATAGGTTATATTTATGATCCTCGGTTTTTAATCACAGAAATAGAGTTGTGAAAAGCTTCAAATTATCATTTAACTCATTCCCCAATCTTTCATCTCTGAAACAATCCATAGGTAAATAGTAAATATAAGTATAAATTTCAAAAGAGAAAAATCTACAACCCCTTTAGTAACCTGTAGTTGTATTCTCCTTGTTTCTCCTCTTTCTCCTTCTCATACTTCTTCATTCTCTGAATTTCTGATCTCTTTACCCTTACATTGGCACTGTCTTTGTCATCTTTCATGGAGACTATTCAGGTAACTTCCTAACTGATATTTCTGTGTTCAGACCTTCCCCTTTTCAATATATTCTCCATCCGGCTGTTATTTCTAAGCAAATAGCTAATCACAAGATTCCCTTACTCACAAACAATTGATGCACACCACTGCTTTTATTTTAAGTCTCTGAATGCTTAATACAGCATTCTTTCTGACTAATCCTTTTTTCAGGATCATTCAGTAACCAATTCCCAATCTTTACCACATTGAAACAGTCACTAATCTTTAAACATATGATACTTCCTGTGTTCAATGCATTACAATTCCTTATGCCAAAAATGGTGTCTTTGCTTTTATAAAGTTTACTTCTTCATCACAGTGGCTTGTCATCATCTCCTGTGTGAAGCTTTCTGAGATCCTGTCTTCAAAAGGAACTGCCATTTGCCCTGTGATTCTTAGCTTTCCCCATCAGAGCACTTAAAAGTATGAATTTAAATGAGACAAAGACTGAAACTCATTATTTAAGTAAGCAATGCAACAGAATCATGGGTTGTTACTTTTTATGCCTAAAGGCATAGGACAGTATGAAGGAACTTAGTGAAGAAACTATGTAAGCATTTATACTTTTTGGAAAAGTGAGGCAATTTGAATATTATTACTGGAACAAGAAATTACTATATAAGTCTGCCAATCATAATTATAGGCTTCTAGTAATTATAAGGTTTTTCCACAAGATGTAGCAAAATATACAGAAGCTCAGTTTTCTTAATTTTTTTTTGTTAAAAAGAAAATAGAAGATTACAATAGAATTATGTGTTTTTTCTAAGTTGTCACATTGAATAAGAGAATAAGAATGATCTCTTTGCAAATGTCCTGAATTCTGTACTTAATGTAGTTAATCAGAGCAGTCTTAGGATATGAGAGAATGTCTGCTCTTCTGCAGTTCTAAGAGAAGAAGAAAGATTTTAAGTTCATCTTTCTGAGAGTGTTGTCAGATACATTCCCAAAACCATTTGATTAGAGAAGTGCAGGCTTGAGAATGCTAAAACTTACAGTATATTTTTTAAAAGGAAAAAAGCATAGATTTTTAATAAATGGAATTTTAGGCATTTCATGATTTTATTTCTACACCAAGCATCTATTCCCCCATTGAGTTAGATCTAAAAGATTGGTCCTTAGCATTGTTTAACCTTGAAACTTCCTCCTTAGCACAGAGATTGTTCAAATATTTTAATGTTGTGAGTGGCAAACCAAAATGTACCCATGTCTGTCAGAAGGGAAAGACAGTATAATCTTCCATGTATCCATTAGCCAAGTCTCCAGTGCTATATGATTCACAAAGAACAATTCAGAGACTAATCCAAAATGAGTAACTAACACCCTTCCTGGAACAAATTCAGATTTCATATGAGACTCTAGGGAATAGAACTTGAGACTTCATCTAATCCTGTTAATGCTTGCCTCTTAGTTGAGCAGGCTACATCATGTTCAAGCAGACTCTGGATTAAAAAGTTTAAAGCAACCAAAACATGCACTCAGATTTCTTTGTTCCTTTTTTCAGTTCCCTTTCTTTGGTTTGTACAAATACTAAAGCCCAGGAGCCTTGCTTAACTCTGGAGTCTTCTGCTGTCACAGTCTTAGCAGCCCAAAGTGGTATCCCAAACCTAAATTTTTCTTTTCACTTCTTAGAACTTATTGGTGTTTGCAGTCCTTCCAGGTTTCTGCTAGCTAATTGGCTAATGTGATAGATTGAACTAAAGCTGATATTCATTGAGGTGATATTTGCACTAGGAATGACTAAATGCACTAAATGACTAATAAGGGACATATCAGTATCATCAAGGACCTTTTCTGTTGGAGTATAAAAAAAAAAAGAAAGGAAGAAAGCTTTCTGGGGATCCTTAAAATTGCAACTGCCAGTCTGCTCTTCTTTCTCCCCGTCCCTTTTTTTTTTTTTTTTTTTTGCTTTAAATTTGATTTTTACTTTTTAATTAAATAAATTAATTAAATAATTTTAAATAATTTAAATTTTAATTAAACAATTTAATTAATTCTCATCTAATAGTTGTACTTTTTTCTGTGATTTGATACTATAATTTGATACATGTATATATTACATAATGATCCTAGTCTACTCTTTAGACTGGCCTTGTCTGAATTTGCATGAACTCAAGGTGTGAAAAAGAACCTCATTTCTGTTTTCTCAGACTTTATTTTTATGGGCATAAGCAACATTGATAAAGTCTGCATAATCTTTTCTTATCACCCTTATGTAAGCCTATATATAAACTTTCTAATGTAAATACTCCAAAGTTAAGTCTTGGTTATAACAGACATTTAATACCCAAAACCAATCATTCTTCAGGTGTCAGCTCAAACTGAAATAATTTTGCTGGTGACAAACAATATATATTGGGTGACAGAGAAAGTGAATCCATTTCTGAACTTTCCGATTTCCATGTTAAGTAAGAACAACCTTGGAGCTGGGCATGTCAGCACATGCCTGTAATCCCAGCAACTCAGGAGGCTGAGACAGGAGGCTCACAAGTTCAAAGCCAGCTTCAGCAATTTAGTGAGGCCCTGAGCAACTTAGTGAGACCCTGTCTCAAAATAAAAAATAAAAAGGGCTGCAGATGTGACTCAGTGGTAAAGCACCCCTGGGTTCAATCCCTAGTACCAAACAAAAACAAAAAAATGCAACAACCTTGGAAAATAATGTAATCTCATTGTACTTAAAAGTAAAAGAGAGAGGGGGTTCCATCTCAAACCCCATATTATCTCTGCCAAACAAGAACAACTCAGAAGTATCCATGGTTCTTTAACTGAAGTTTTAATCATATCTTCCAAACCATACAGAGTTCATAAGGAATTGGTGGAACATAGATGTTTCCTACCTTCTCTTCAACCAGTCTCCCAAGCCCTGCTAGAGGTGTGGCTCCTTTAATCTCTCAAAGCCACTTGCTCACTTTGTACCCTTCCTCCTGCAGTCCCTGGGTTCCTTTAACTCAGTGATTCCTAATCCATACTATGCATTAGAATCTTCTAAAGAGGCACATGACCAAGAAAGCCTTAGAAGAGAGGTATAGAAAGAAAGGGATTTTAAAAAATGTGTAGATACGTGTTCTGTCTTCAAATAAATAGATTCCCATCTGCAAAAGGTAACAATGATTTAAGTGCTGTAAGGCCATGGTTCTGAGAAAAAGGAAAAGTGGTAAGAAAGTCATTCAGAGTGGGCACTGGATGCTAGTCAGCTAGGAGCTTGTGAATTTCCTCCCTGAGATAATTGTAAGAAAATATTTTTCTCATTCAAAATGGCTTTCTGTCTGGCATCCCACCTGCTCCAGAAGCTGAGGCAGGAGGACTGGAAGTTTGAGGCCAACCTGAGTAACTTAGGGAGACCCTGTCTCAAAATAAAATAAAAAGGGATGGGGATGTAAATTAGTAGTAGAGAACCACTGGGTTCAGTCCCCAGTACCTCCCACTCCCCCCAGCACAAATGTACAGCTTTCTTTTTGAATTTACAGGAATCATTTATCAAAGCAGATCTTAAAGGAGAGTAGAAAGAAAGAAAGAAAGCGAGCAAAGGGGGCAGGGGATGGAAGGAAGGAAGACATACTTCAGGGTTGGAGAAAAAACTACAAGCCAAAATCTTTTCCTAACCCCATACCACCCAATAACACCACCTTGATTCCAGTGGGAAAAAAATTACTTAAATGGTCAGAGAACTGTGAACAACTACAGTTGGGGGGTTAATATTACCATCATAATATTGTATACCCAAACATCCTGGAAAGGACAGAAAGGCCACCATCTCTCAACCCAGGAAACCGATGAGGGCAGTAGGAACTAACTTTGGAAGAGAGCCACATTGGGACTCATCAGGGTGGAAGTTGCTATCAAAACCTAGGCAACCTGGAATAGTCTAGGCAGGGGAACATAACTGTGCTCACCAAATCATAGAATAGTGAGATGAAAGGGCATCCCTAAGGGCCATTTTTTTTTAAATAAGTAAAATGAAAGCAGTATATTTTATTTGGGATACAAGCTTTTTTCCCCAAATGTTTTCTAAATTAGTAGTAGAGAACCACTGGGTTCAGTCCCCAGTACCTCCCACTACCCCCAACACCAATGTACAGCTTTCTTTCTGAACTTACAGGAATCATTTATCAAAGCAGATCTTAAAGGAGAGTGGAATGAAAGAAAGAGAGAGAGAGAGAAAGAGAAATAAAGAAAGAAAGAGTTATAGTTGTACTATAATGGTGGGATGTATTGTTACATATTAAAGTATGCACAGAATATAGCAATATAATTCAGGCAATGTCCAGTACTTCCCCTTTCTCTTCCCTCCTGCCTCCCCCTGGTTCCTTTCCTTCACTGTATGGATTTCTCTTCGATTTTCATGAATGCCCCCTCCCACCATTCTTTCCCCTCTAATTTCCACATATGGGAGAAACATGTGACCAATGATCTTCTGATTTGGCTTCTTTCACTTAACACAATGGTCTCAGGTTTCATTCATTTTCCTGCCAATGACATAAGTTCATTTTACTTTATGGCTGAATAAAACTCATACGTGTACACACACACACACACACACACACACATTTTTCTTTCTTTATCCATATATCCCTTGATGGACGCCTAGGCTGGTTCCATAGTTGGGGTATTATGAATTGTGATGCTATAAAAATGGGGCTGCATGCAGCACTGTAATATGATGACTTTAACTTCTTTAGGATAAATACCTAGGAGTAGTATAGGTGGGTCATATGGTGGTTTCATGCACAGTCTTTTGAGGAAACTCCATACTGATTTCCATAATGGTTGTACTAATTTACATCCCACCAACAGTGTAAAAGTGTCCCTTTTTCTCCACATTCTCTCCAGCATTTATTATTATTTGTTTTTGATGGAAAACCAATACATTTTAAGAAACTCCCTACTACTGCCGGTAGTATTGCATACTAGAAATACAGATTTACTTAGAGCAGACTATGTGACAACTAAAGTTGAACTAAATTTAGTCCCTGACTTCATGGAGCTCATGGGATGATAGATATCCAATAGTCCCACAAATGATTAGCTCATTTGTGGGAAACAGAAGAAGATAGGTGGGGGAGGAGAGGAAAGGAAGGAGGACAGGAGAGAGAAAAGAAAAAAAATGGACAGTGCTGTGAAAGAAAATCTATAAAAATGTAACACCATCTACCAGAGCGTGGGAGGAGGGGAGGGAGAACAGAAGAACAGGGGAGTGATATTGGCTAAATTATATTGCTATGTGGTATGCATGTTCGAACACGTAACAACAAATTCTGCCATTCCGTACAACTACAGTGCACCAATAAAAAATGTGTGTGAGGGGAAAGTAACACCATCCTAAATATGTTGTTATTGATTTCCTTATAGATTTTATTGCCTCTTGCTTTCTCTGTAATTTCTGAGTTTAATAGAAATGGATGGCATGTGAACTTTTTTTTTAAGAGAGAGAGAGAGAATTTTTTAATATGTATTTATTTATTTTTTAGTTTTCGGCAGACACAACATCTTTCTTTGTATGTGGTGCTGAGGATCGAACCCAGGCCGCATGCATGCCAGGTGAGCGTACCACCGCTTGAGCCACATCCCCAGCCCGGCATGTGAACTTTTGAGAGAAATTTTTTTAGTATAGATTTACTATGCTATTTTTTTTCTTTGAAAAAGGTGATCATCAGACAAGGAATTAGAACAAAGGAGCTAGAAAATACTTCTGAGACTCAGGAACAAAACTATTATTCCAATTGCAAGGCTTCTTTATGAGCACTTGAATACAGCTCAAAGTCACCATATCTATAAAACCAATGATGCTAGATATACCCTTAGCTGGATATACCCAATCGATATTTGTATACCATTATTTTAGTCTTCATGTAGCTAAGAACTTTACTTCTTAGAAAAATTGCTGTCCAAAACCAAAATAATAATAATTTAATGTGAAATAGTTTTATTTAAATCAGATTTTTTTCTGGTTGTTGAGCATTTTGTATGACTTCATGCACATAATGATTTATCTCAAGTAGCTTCCCAATACTTTAAAATGCTAAAGCATCTTTTCTTAGTATAAAAATATTAAAGGCATCTTGCTATCATATAATTTATTAGCAGAATAGGAAAATCAATCTATTCTAATCTAAAACAGAAAGTAAAATTAGCTGAATGAAGAAAAGTGTGACATTTTCCCATGAACTCTTCATTCAGATAATTTATCTAATTTGGAAAATACATTCTGGAGCAGGACAAAACTAAAAGAAAACATCAGACTTTTCTAATAAGTTATTATTAGATATTAGGGAATGAATGTAGCTTTTTGTGACTTTCCAGATCTGTATGAAAAGAGAGTATATATGGAATTAAAAGCTATGTCACTTATTAATAGCAATGGTCTGTTTTTCAGATTCCAATAGGGGTGTCACTGTTCTTGGTGTTACATGAAAAACTAGTTTTACCTGGGTTTCTCCCACACGTTATCCCTCTCCCTTTTTAGCTCCATGCTGCACATAGTAGGGAATTTATCCTTACCTTTTACCCTTAGAGATCCTGTTTCACTTCACTCAGAGCCTAGAAACTACTCGCTCCAAAACTTTAAAATTTAAGAAAAGATGTCCCCATATTGCTGCTCAACATTGAACTTTCTTAAACTCTAAGCACTAGGGTAAATTTTTTGAAAATGATTGTGCTTAAACTTTCCTTTGGGTCTGAGTCTGATAGAACAAAAGGTCTTTATTTTTATTTTCTCTGAGAATATTTGCCATTGTTATTATATTGGGAGCCTGACTCGATTGCATATGACTTTGACTTATGCAATAGAGGTGTTTTACCACATCCCCAGCTCCCCCACTTTTTTGAATTTTTTTTCTTTTGAGACAGGGTCTCACTAAGTTGCTTAGGGTCTCGCTAAGTGCTGAGGCTGGGCTCGAACTTGCAGTCCTCCTGCCTCAACCTCCCCAGTTACTGGGATTATAGGCATATACCACCATGCCTGACACCTGTGACCTTTTTTAAAAACAATGATATGGTGAAGACATTTTCAACTATGGAGGAAGCTATTTTTCAAGATTTCATGTGTTGGAGAATAAGTTGCCTGAAATTTGTATGTGTGTGTGTGTCTGTGTGCATGTAGAACACAGTAAATAATGGAGATTCAAAAGAAAATGTATGGACATATATAGTCATCTACTGCCTCCTGGTGGTACACACAAATGTATACTTGTCTATTGCCTCCTGGTGGTAGCAACTCAAAATTTCAGTTCATGCATTCATTTAAAAATTTTTTTTTTTTTTTTAGTTGTAGATGGGCATAACTTCATTTTATTTATTTATTTTTTTATGTGGTGCTGAGGATTGAACCCAGTGCCTCACATGTGATAGGTAAGCACTCCACCACTGAGCCACAACCCCAGCCCTCATGCATTCATATAACAAGTCATTCATGAATCATATGAACCATGTGAAATTGTCATTTTTGTAAATCAAATATGGTCACTTCAAATGACTGACATTGTACAAAGAACTAAGATTTGTAAGGCCTCAAAGATCCTGAAAAGGAGTCCAGATTTTATTCTAATGCAGAAAAAAATTACTGAAAACATTTTGCCCAGAGTTGATGTGATTCTATTTAAACTTCAAAATGTGACTTTATGGGTAAAGGAAATATTTTGTATCTTGATTCTAGTGGTTATATTACTATGTTTGTCAAAAGTCACTGAACTATATATATCTTTGTTTTTTTTTTTTAAAAAAAAGGTCAAATTGGAATATTTTACTCTCTCTAGATTATTCCTTAATAAACCTAAACAAAAATAAGCAAAAAGATACTTTAAGCTAAAGCATTGAAAATACACACACACACACACACACACACACACACACACACACATATATATATATATATATATATATGTATATATTAGTTCTATGACCTTAAAGAAGAGGAGGAGAGAGCCCTCTCTCTTTGACATGCACAAGGAAAGGCTACACATGGTGTTTTCTTATGGTAATCTGTGATGAACAATGTTCAATGTTAAATATATATATATATATATATATATATATATATATATATATATATATATATACCTTTTGGTGGGACCAGTTGCTTAAATCTATGCCTACTTAAATTCTGTGTGTATTTTTTTTTGTAAAATTAAAATTATATTTCAAAAAGATAATTCTGCAGGAAAGTTTATATGACATCAAGATTAGAGACAGGGAGATCATTTGGGAGACTATGACAAGAAATGATGGTAGAGGATGAGGACAGCACAAAGCGGAGAGGGATAACATTTAATTTGTAAATAGGACTCAAAACACTTGCTGATGGACTGGATGTAGTTAGAGGAGGTAAGGGAAAAGAAACCAAGGATGATTTTTGGGGTGGAGGGTCAGCATGGATCAGGCATGTCTGGCCAGAAAGAACAAACAGTTCAATCAAGTTGTTTTAGACTCTTTAATATTTGAGATGCCTATTTTATTTATCCAAGTGAAGGAGTAAAAAACACAGTTAACAACACACCAGTCTATAGCTGAGGAAAGAGATAAGGACTAGATTCATGTGTCATCAGCATATACATGATGTCTTAGTTGATGCTGCTGTAACAAAATACCACATACTGGGTAATTTATAAATTCATTTCTCACAATTCTAGAGGCTGGGAAGTCTAAGATCAGGGAACCAGCAGATTCAGTGTCTGGAGAAAGCCAGTTCTGTCGATGGCATCTCCTCTCTGTGGGAATCCTCATATGGCAGTAGATAGAGGGCAAAAAGGGCCTTGCTAGTTCTCTCTAGCTCTTTACCAAGGCACTGATCCTATTCATAAGGATAGAAGCCTCCTTGTCTAATCACCTTCTAAAGGTCCCCCTTCTTGGTACTGTAGTGTTGCAGATTAAGTTTCACATGAGTTTTGGAGGGGACACATTCAAATAATAGCACAGAATTTAAAGCTGTGGGCCCAATTGAGATAGAAGATCCAGGGAAAGCGAGTATCTATAGCAACGAGTCTGATCCTGCAGTACTCCAAATTTAGAGGTCTGGTAGGGAAGGAAACAGCCAATAAGGGAAAATCACATAGCCATTTCCCAAAAGGTATATATATTTAACCCTTTGAGTATTTAACCTGTGTATTGTTCATCTCAGATTACCTTAACAAAACACCATATGTGGCCTTTCCTTGGTGCATGACATGAAGATATCTCTCTCTCCTCCTCTTCTTATAAGGTCATAGAACTAAAGAATATAGGGCCCTGCTCTTAAGATTTCTTCAACCTGAATTTTCTCCTAAAGATACTGTCTCCAAACACAGTCACACTGGGAATTAAGGTTTCAACATATGAATTTGGTGGAGTGGGGAGAGCATAAGTTGGTGCATAGTAACCAGCAAGGGGACATCATGATAATTTAGGATAACGGGCCCACAGTCTTGTCATATGGCCAATACAAAATGACTGTATTACAATGGAACTTTACATGAATGTCTAGCAGATTGTAACTGTGTAATGAATTGTCATTTCAAATTTGTTACTCTAAAATAGGAACAGCTTAACTTGTAAAAATAGAAGGAGAAGGAGATATCATCTCTTAAAAGTGTTCAAAATTTGGCAAAAATCAGACCAAAGATGATTTAGGGCATTTTGGTGTCAGAAACCATGAGACTATTAAGTTCTGGGGCCTATATTTGTTTCCCAGGACTGCTATAACAAAGCAGCACAAACTGAGTGGCTAGGCTTCCCAAATTAAGAGCCATGTTCCCTCTGAAAAATGTGGAAGAATCATTCCTATCTTCTTGGCTTCTGGAAGTTTGCCAGCAATCTTTGACACACAGAATTGATCCTTTATGTGCAGCTGCATAACTCCAAACTCTGCCTGCATGGTTGCATGGTGCTCTTCTGCATCTGTTTTCACATGGCTGTGTTCCAACGAGTCACCAATCACATTGGATCAGGGGCTACCCTCCTCCAGTATTAACTAATTAGAACTGCAATGGTTCTATTTACAAATGAGGTCACATTCTGAGATACATTCTGACTAAAACATTTTTGTGTGTGTGAAGCCAGGAGTATACAATTTGATCTGGTATTCCAACCAGGGGCTTTACAGATAGAGTTTTAAATCCTAAGGATGAGCATCCATCCTCAAGTCTTTAAGGCACAATCCCCACTTTTATTAGTACTACTATTCATAGAAAAATCTCTTGTCAGCAGTTCCTTTCTCAGGTCTAAGGATTCCCAATGTCAGATGTTAAATCTGCTAGAAAATCTTTAGGTGGCAGAAGGGAAAATGCCAAGTGAAAAAAAAGCCATCAAATGAAGCTTAAAAAAAAAAAAGCTAGTTTCCATTTTATTTATGTATTTAACAAAGAATCATCTTTTTTTTTTAAACTTCCCCCTACCTCCCCATCTCTCACTCCCACTACCACTTAGTCCTCTTCCTCTTTGGATCTCCCTTTGATTTTCATTAAGTCCACTCCTACATTTCCTTTCCTTTTTCCTCTCTAGCTTCTGCATATGAGAGAAAACATATGTCCCTTGACCTTCTGAGTTTGACTTATTTCGTTTAATTTAACAGTCTCTAGTTCTATCCATTTTCCTGCAAATGACATAACTTCATTTTTCATTATGGCTGAATAAAACTCCATTGTGTACATATACCACATTTTCTTTTATCCACTCATCCACTGATGGACTCCTAGGCTAATTCCATAATTTGGCTATTGTGAATTGTGCTGCAATAAACATGGATATGCATGTATCACTGTAGTATGACAACTAATTCTTCAGGATAAATACCAAGAAGCTGGGTCATATGGTATTTCCATGCCCAGTCTTTTGAGGAGACTCCATACTGATTTTCATAGTTGTACTAATTTACAATCCCAACCACAATGTAAAAGTGTTCCTTTTTCTCCACATCCTCTCCAGCATCTGTTATTGCTTACAGTCTTGATGAGTGGTGTGAGATGAAATCTCAGTGTAGTTTTGATTTGCATTTCCCTAATTGCTAGTGATATTGAATATATTTTTTTATATATTTGTTGACCATTTGTATTTTTTCTTCTGAGAAGTGCTTGTTCAGTTCATTTGCCCATTTATCAATTGGGTTATTTGATTTTTTGGTGTAAAGTTTTTTGAGCTCTTCATATATTCTAGATCTTAATCCTCTGTCAGAAGAGTAAGTAGCAAAAATTTTCTCCCATTCTGTATCTTCTCTCTTAACACTCCTAATTGTTTTCTTTGCCATGCAGAAGCCTTATAATTTGATGCCATCCATTTATTATTTCTTGGTATTATTTCCTGAGCTCTAGGGATCCTATTGAGAAAGTTGTTGCCTGTGCCTAAAAGCTGGAGTGTTGACCCTACGTTTTCTTCTAGGAGTTGCATAGTTTCAATTCTAATTCCTAGGACCCATTTTGAGTTGATTTTTGTGCAGGGTGAGAGGTAAGGGTCTAGTTTCATTCTTTTACATATGAATAACCAGTTTTCCCACAACCATTTGTTAAAAAGGCTGTCTGTTCTCCAATGTATATTTTTGGCACCTTTGTTGAGGATCAGATGACTATGTGGGTTTGTCTCTGTGTCTTCTATTCTGTACCATTGGTCCACTTGTCTGTTTTTATGCCAGTATCATGCAGTTTTTGTAATTATAGCTCTGTAGTATGATTTGAAGTCAATTATTGTGATGCCTCTTGTATTGCTTTTTTTGGCTTAAAATTATTTTGTCTACTCTATGTCTTGTTCTCTTCCAAATGAATTTTAGGACTGTTTTTTAGTTCCGAGAAGAATGTCATTGGTATTTTGACAGTGATTACATTGAATATGTATATTGCTTTTGGTAGTATGGCCATTTTAATAATATAAATTCAGCCTATCCATTAACATGAGAGGCCTTTTCATATTCTGAGGTCTTCTTCAATTTCTTTCTTCAGTGTTCTATAGTTTTCATTGTAGAGATCGTTCATCTCCTTAGTTAGATTTATTCCTTGTTTTTTGTTTGTTTTTTAGGCTTTTGTGAAAGCAGTTATTTTCCTGATTTCTTTCTCAGCCAATTCATTGTTGGTATATAAAAAAGCTATTGATTTTTGTTTGTTTATTTTGTTACCTGCTACTTTGCTTAATTTGTTTAGTAGCTTTAATGGTCTTTTGGTGGAGATTTTATAATATTCTAGATATAGGACCATATTATCTGCAAACAGTGACAACTTGTGGACAAAATATTTTTAAGCAAAGAATCTGCTGCTCTAAGTTCACTGAAACTGATTCTGTTTTAAGTACATGTGCCAGAATGGAAAGAAATGTTTATTGTCAGGAGAATTCATGGATCAGTAGACCCAACAGATATGAAGTGTGTGTGTGTGTGTGTGTATGTGTGTGTGTGTGTGTGTGTGTGTGTGTGTGTCTTTCGAATATATCTTGGAAAGTAAAAGATAAACCTTTGGAAAAAATAGATTGATTGAAATCATTTTTAAGTTGACACATAACAATTGTCTATACTCACGGGACATGTGGTATGTGGTATCTCTCTTTTATTTTTTCTTTACCTTTTTTTTAAACTGGGGATTGAACCACTGAGCCACATCCCCAGCCCTTTTTGTTTTTTTACTGTGAGACAGGGTCTCATTAAGTTGCTTAGGGCCTTGCTAAGTTTCTGTGACTGACTTTGAATTTGTGATCCTTCTGCCTCAGCCTCCCAAGTTACTGGGACTACAGGCATGCACCACCATATCTGGCTAACATGGTATTTCAATGTACAATGCATAATGATAAGATCTGGATGATGTGTTAGTGAACCATTGGATAATCTTAAGTGCCCCTCTCATACATTCATACACTTCCAAAAGAGTCGACGCTAATAGCTCAGAAGACAAGAAGACTGGTTGTGCTACTGAGGCCTGTGGGAACTGCTCTGTGAGAAGTATCGGCAAGTTAGGGCCATTTGATTTTGTGTGTGTGTGTGTTTTAGTTACAGGAAATTGAACCCAGGGATGCTTTACCACTGAGGTACATCCTCTATCCCCATTATTTTTTATTTCAACACAGGGTCTCACTAAGTTGCTGAGGCAGGTCTCAAACTTGAGATCCTCCCGAATCATACCCCTGAGTCTCTGAAATTATTAGGCATGTGTCACCATGCCTGGCTTTGAGCCATTTGATTTTTTAAAAATTTCTCATTGGTTTTAAAAAATTTATTCTAATTTGTTATGTATGACAGCAGAATGCAATTCAATTCATATTACACATAGAGAGCACAATTTTTCATGTCTCTGGTTGTACACAAAGTAGAGTTACACCATTCGTGTCTTCATACATGTACTTAGGGTAATGATGTCCATCTCATTCCACCATCTTTCCTACCCCCATGTCCCCTCCCTTCCCCTTCCACCCCTTTACCCTGTCTAAAGTTCCTCCATTCCTCCCATGCTCTTCCCATCCCCATTATGGATCGACATCCTTATATCAGAGAAAATATTCGGCATTTGTTTTTTGGGGATTGGCTAATTTCACTTAGCATTATATTCTCCAACTCCATCCATTTACCTGAAAATGCCATGATTTTATTCTCTTTTAATGCTGAATAATATTCCATTGTGTATGTATACCAGAGTTTCTTTATCCATTCATCTACTGAAGGTCATCTAGGTTGATTCCACAGTTTAGCTATTGTAAATTGTGCTGCTCTAAATATTGATGTGACTGCATCACTGTAGTATGCTGCTTTTAAGTCCTTTGGGTATAGACTGAGGAGTGGGATAGCTGGGTGAAATGGTGGTTCCATTCCCAATTTTCCAAGGAATCGCCATACTGCTTTCCATATTGGCTGCATCAATTTGCAGTCCCACCAGCAGTGTATGAGTGTGCCTTTCCTCCCGACATCCTCACCAACACTTATTGTTGTTTGAAATTGTTAGAGATGGTGAACATTTTTACCTATATTTGTTGATTGATTGTATATCCTCTTCTAAGAAGTGTCTGTTCAGTTTGTTGGCCCATTTAATAATTGGGCTATTTGTTTTTTTGGTGTTAAAGGGTTTTGAGTTCATTATATACCCTAGAGATTAGTGCTCTATCTGATGTACTTTTGGTAAAATTTTTTTCCCTTTCTGTAGGCTCTCTATTCACCTCACTGTTTCTTTTGCTGAAAAGAAGCTTTTGAGTTTGAATCCATCCCATTTAATGGTTCTTGATTTTATTTCTTGTGCCATAGGAGTCTTATTAAGGAAGTTGGGACCTAATTCCACATGATGAAGATTTGGGCCTACTTTTTCTTCTATTAGGCGCAGGGTCTCTGGTTAATTCCTAGGTCCTTGATCCACTTTGAGTTGAGTTTTGTGCATGGTGAGAGATAGGGGCTTAATTTCATTTTGTTGCATATGGATTTCCAGTCTTCCCAGCACCATTTGTTGAAGAGTCTATCTTTCCTCTAGTATATGTTTTTGGCACCTTTGTCTAATATAAGATAACTGTAATTACATGGGTTTGTCTCTGTGTCCTCTATTCTGTACCATTGGTCTGCCAGTCTATTTTGGTGCCAATACCATGCCATTTTTGTTACTATTGCTCTGTAGTATAGTTTAAGGTCTGGTATAGCGATGCCAGCTGCTTTGCTCTTCTTGCTAAGGATTGCTTCAGCTATTCTGGGTCTCTTATTTTTCCAGACAAATTTCATGATTGCTTGATTTACATATCTGGGAATTCTGGGGGTAGAACAAGCTCCAGGATGACTCATTACATAGGTCTCTGTTGCCCTCATCATCCCTACCCCGTCTCCCTGTTTCTTGCCTTATCTTTTTCTGAGAAAATGACTTTCTTTGGCCTTTGCTAGCCCAGCTACTGATCTTGACTTTATCTACTCCAGGAAGAAGAGCACATTTCTCCTGACGTCAATGAATCAATCCACACCCTACCTCCAGAGAATACATTGACCAACTTGAAACATAATCCTTATGCAAGGGCATAGTGGTGAAGATGCTGAGATTGACTGGCTTGACTAAACCACAAGAACAGTGAGAGGGTGATTGTCCAAACGGATGATGGATAAGAGATCTGAGTAAACAAATCATAAGTGCCAAATTCCCTACAGCCTGGAGGCTTGACAGCAATAAGCCATTCTAGGGACCTGTTTGCTGTGCTTCAGGCAACATGTGACCAGAGGCTAAAGTAATAGCCTGGAATATATTCTAGGAACTTTTGCAGCTGGAAGTTTAAATTACTAGGAAGTCTCTGGAGAACATGCTGGTTCTATTTTACTTAGAGCTGCTCTACTTCTAAGTATCAGAAGTTAACTTTCTCTACCCAGCAGGGGAGAAGAATGAGGTCAATTTGTCCTTACATTTCCAAGAGAGCCCATTGAGAGTTTCAAGTGAGGTTAAGGGTATAAAATGAGGAGGGGTAGATATATGCTGATTTTTTTCCTTAGGAGTGCTTGAGTTGGGATTCTGGTATATGCAACCAAAAGATCCTAATAAAATTGCTTTTAAAAAGATCTGGATTTTTTAGGCCTAGCATAGTGACACATGCCTCTAGTCATAGCTACTTGGGATGCTGAGACAGGAAGACTGCAAATTTGAGGCCAGCTTGGGTAACCAAGTGAGATCCTGTCTCAATAATAAAAAATTTTAAATGGCATGGAAAGTAGCTCAGTGATATAGCACTTAAGTAGCACGTGTGAGGCCTCAAATTCAATCTCCAGTACCAAACCAAAAAAAAAAAAAAAGAAGAAGAAAGAATAAAAAAGAAATATGGTAAGTGAAATTAGAGTGATTTTATTAAACTTTATATTAGGAATTAAAATATTTTGCACTAGGAATTCAGTTCAAGAGCAAATCTATGCAAAAATATCCCAACTAATTCTGACGCTTTCAGTTACAATGTGTTAGAATTGAAAGAGTCCTTAAAGATTCTTTTTCCTTTTAAGAGAAGATTAAATCTTTTAATATGAATGGCTATTTGTATTTCTCTTGTGAATTGCCTTTTGAAATTCTTTGTCATTTTTCCACAATTTGTTAGCAAATTATAAGGTTTTTTTTCTTTCTTTCCTTTTCTTTTTCTTTTCTTTCTTTCTTTTTCCTTTTTTTTTTTTTTTTTTTTTTTGATACTAGGGATTAAACTCAGGGATGTGTTACCAATGAGCTACATCCCCAGTCCTTTTTATTTATTAATTTTCACTTTTAATTTTATGTGTTTGGTAGCAGGGATTGAGCCCAGGGTGCTTAACCACTGAGCCACATCTCCAACCCTTTTTAATTTTTTTTTATTTTGAGACAGGGTCTTGCTAAATTGCTTAAGACTTCGCTAAATTGCTAAGGCTGGCTTTGAACTTGCAATCTTCTTGCTTCAGGCTCCCAAGTTGCTAGGATTACAGGTGTAGGCCACTTCTGGCCCTTTTTATTTTTTGACACAGGGTCTCACTAAGTTGCTGAGGCTGGCCTCAAACTTATGATCCTCCTGCCTCAGCCTCCCTAGTCACTGGGATTACCAGTGTGTGCCACCTCGCCCAGTTTGTAAGTATTTTCATATGTAGAATATAAACATATTGTCTGTCATGTGCAGTATACGTGTTTCCTTTTTCCATGTTATTGTACTGTTTTTAATATGTACGCAAAGTTTTAAATTTTTGTGTAAATTCACCTCTCTCTTTGCAGTTACTGGGGATTGAACCCAGGGGTATAGGATCACTGATCTACTTTTTATTTTTTATTTTGAGGTAGGGTCTTGCTGAATTGTCCAGGACTAGCCTCAAATTTGCAGTCATCCTGCCTCAGCCTCCCAGAATTTGGGATTATGTGCCTATGCCACCATACCCTGTGATTTCTATCTCTTTTTTATGAATTAAAATTTTTAAATTGTAAAAAGCAAAAAGACTTCCAATCCCACAAAATAATAAACATCCAATTATATTTTCACAGTTATTTTATGATTAATTTATTTTATCTAATTTTAAAGACCTATCTTCTTGTTGTTTGCTGTTTTTTGAGGGGTGGTTCTGGGGAATGAACCCAGGCCTTACACATGCTAGGAAAGAACTCTACCACTGAGCTACACCCCCAGCTTAATGACTTATCTTCAATTTGATTATATATAAATACTTAATAAGTCTGGAATTTAATTTGTGAAGTAAGCATCTAGCTTTGTTTTCCCCCAATAGTTAACCAAGTGTCCATGTACTGTTTTTTAAGTAATTAATATTTTCCTTGTTTATTTGAATTGCCAACTTGTGTTAATATTTTTCTTTGAGTTTATCTGAGGTGACAGAACTGCTCAAAATATTTATTAACACAGAATAATGTTTATGTAATCAGTATTTGACTTTATAGCTCAATCTGAAGAATGGAAAAATAAAGACAATGATAGATTGTAATATTATGAACAATGCTTGTTGGGATTTTTAAAATTAGATAAATTAGGAAAAAAAAATATTATCTTGCCTTATTTTAAAGTAGAAGCTAGTACTTGACAAAGGTACCAAAAATTCGTTGGAGAAATTATAAACTTTTTAACAAATGGTTCTGGGAAAACTGGTTATCCATATATGAAAAAATTAAACTAGACTCTTACCTCTCATCCTGCACAAAAATCAACTCAAAATGGGTCCTAGAATTAGAATTGAAACTATGCAACTCCTAGAAGAAAACGTAGGGTCAACACTCCAGCTTTTAGGCACAGGCAACTTTCTCAATAGGATCCCTAGAGCTCAGGAAATAATACCAAGAAATAATAAATGGGATGGCATCAAATTAAAAGGCTTCTGCACAGCAAAGAAAACAATTAGGAATGTTAAGAGAGAAGATACAGAATGGGAGAAAATTTTTGCTACTTACTCTTCTGACAGAGGATTAAGATCTAGAATATATGAAGAGCTCAAAAAACCTTACACCAAAAAAATCAAATAACCCAATTGATAAATGGGCAAATGAATTGAACAAGCACTTCTCAGAAGAAAAAATACAAATGGTCAACAAATATATGAAAAAATATTCAATATCACTAGCAATTAGGGAAATGCAAATCAAAACTACACTGAGATTTCATCTCACACCACTCATCAAGACTGTAAGCAAAACATTACATAGTTCTTGCTATATCATATTTCACAATTTGATTCAAGTGGGCTATGTAATGTTTTGAACAGCCAACAATAAAAAATTAAAAAAAAAAAAAAAAGAGACCATGCAGGAGGCATGCAAATGTGCATCGGAAACGGGAAAAAAAAAAAAAACGGAAAAAAAAAAAGACTGTAAGCAATAACAGATGCTGGAGAGGATGTGGAGAAAAAGGAACACTTTTACGTTGTGGTTGGGATTGTAAATTAGTACAACTATGGAAATCAATATGGAGTCTCCTCAAAAGACTGGGCATGGAAATACCATATGACCCAGCTTCTTGGTATTTATCCTGAAGAATTAGTTGTCATACTACAATGATACATGCATATCCATGTTTATTGCAGCACAATTCACAATGGCCAAATTATGGAATTAGCCTAGGATTCCATCAGTGGATGAGTGGATAAAGAAAATGTGGCATATGTACACAATGGAGTTTTATTAATCCATAATGAAAAATGAAGTTATGTCATTTGCAGGAAAATGGATAGAACTAGAGACTGTTAAATTAAGCAAAATAAGTCAAACTCAGAAGGTCAAGGGACATATGTTTTCTCTCATATGCAGAAGCTAGAGAGGAAAAAGGAAAAGAAAGGGGTGGACGTTATGAAAATCAAAAGGAAATCAGTAGAAGAAAGAGTTCAAGGGATAGGAGGTTCAGAGGGACAGAGAGGTCCCGAGAAGTGATATTGACCAAATTATATTGTTATTTCAGAGGGACAGAGAGGTCCTGGGAAGTGATATTGACCAAATTATATTGTTATATTGTGTGCATGTATGAACAAGTAACAATAAACCCCAACAACATGTACAATTGTAATGCACTGATAAAAACGTGGAAAAAAAGTTTTGTCCAAAAAATGAGCATGCATCCCTAAGATGAAAGCCTCAGTCTTTTAATAACCTAATCTTATAAGTAGCATTCCATCACTTTTGTGAGATCTACTAGTTGGAAGTGAGCCACTAAGTTCAGCTCACACTAAGGAAAGGAGAATAAACTTCATCTCTCTCTTTTCTCCTCCTCTTTTCACATTTTTTTTTATTGGAACATAAGCTTCATCTCTTTAGTAAAGGAATATCAAAGAATATCTGAGCTAGGAATTTCTGTGCATAGGTGGTGCACACCTATAATCACACCTACTCAGGAGGCTGAAGCAGGAGGATTTCAAATTTGAGGGCAGCTATGGCAACTTAGCGAAACCCTGTCTCAAAACAAAATAAAGGCCTGGGGTTGTAGCTGAGCAGGCACAAGGCTCTGGGTTCAATTTCCAGCACTGAAGAAATTTTTAAAAAATTATGAACATAGCTTTATAAGTACCACACACGTTAGAGATACTGACTTTCCCAAAGAGAATTTGAGTTTGTTCTAAACTCAAATTGCCAAAAATTAGACTGAGAAGGCCTTGATGAAATAGAGGGTGAGTGAGGGAAGAAAGAGAGTGAGGAAGAAAGTTATTCTAGGCAGAGTAGGAATGTGTTATCCACACATATTATTCGACATACTCAAAGCTGACTTTACCAGTTCTAAGTAAGAAAATGGCTATGGGCTTTGAATTTCTAAAATAAGAATTAGAAAGTTCCTAGTAATACAATCAGTAAATAGAAATCAAATACAGTTCTATGATTACATAGGTGGGAAAATGGCAAGATTGTAACAATCTTCATGCATGTGGACTGATTTGAGTTGCAATTACTATCATTTGGCCAAACTCTCAACTTTATACAGAGCACAATTCCAGAGGAGTGGAAGATCTGTCCTCAGGTCAGAGTCTCACTTCCACCATCACCTATGCTAATGCCTCATTTGGAACTCTGGGTGGGCATTCTTCCATTCCTTAAGTATCCCTACCCATGGAACTCTTCCCTGCCTTTAAATTCCTTGGACACTTAGAAATGTGTATCATTTCATTTGTTTGGGGGCTTCTTTGCCTTTTTTTTTCTGTACTGGGGATTGATCCCAGGGTATTTATGCCACTGAGTTACATCCTACATCTCCAGTCCTTTTTATTTTGAGACAGGGTCTAGTCAAATTTCTCAGGTTGACCTCAAACCTGAAATCCTCCTGCCCCAGTTTCCTGAGTCACTTTGATTATAGGCATGTGTTATCATGCCCAACTATATCATTAATTTGTGATAAACTGCATGCAGTCTGATTAACAATTCTTATTTTTAAAAGATTTTAAACTTACATTTAATTTTTCATTTGTGGAATGCCTTTTAGAAACAGTGCCTACCTTTTTTGATACATTGAACTCATGACTTTTCACTACATCACTGGTTCTTTTTCTTTTCTTTTTTTCTAAATATTTTTTAGTTGTAGATGGACACAATACCTTTATTTATTTATCTTTATGTGGTTCTGAAGAACCCAGGGCCTCACACAGGCTAGGTGAGCACTCTACCACTGAGCCACAACACGAGCCCACATCATTAGTTCTTAGTCTTGGCTGTACATCAGAATCATCTACAAATTCCTTTCCATCCCAAGATTCAACACAGGAATTAAAAGAAAACACTAAATCAGTTTCAACAAACTAGAAGTAACAGTTTTGACCAAAGAAATAAATGAAACTGGGCTTGTGAAGTCACCTTGGAGACTGTAAGAGATGTAGAATCTAGCTGGAGGGATAGCTCATGGTAATGTGCTTGATTAATATGCTAGAGACCCTGCATTCAATTCCCAGAATCCCAAACAAATAAAACACAATGCAGGGACTGGGGTTGTAGCTCAGAGATAAAGGGTTTGCCTAGCACTTGGGTGAGGCATTGGGTTCAATTCTCAGCACTATAAATAGATAAATAAATAAATAAATAAATAAAATAAAGGTCCATCCATCAATAACTAATATGTATATTAGTTTTATATATGTATATTGGTTATATATATATATATATATATATATATATATATATATATATATATATATATAAATAACAATGCAGAATCCTCAGTCTTACCTCTGAATTATAATCTGCATTTTAATAAGATTTTGTAATGATATGTCATTAAAATTTGAGATGTGCTGGGTCTTCCCATTACCCTTCTTTTTATTGCTTTGCATGTTTTTGAGCATCCTGTTGAATGGCAAAAGAAGAAACTGGCAGATTACAGCCTCACAGCACAATGGAATACACTATTCATCCCAAAAATGTCTACTGAGATGTGGAGGCAATGCCGATGGCTATGCAGACTTCACTGCACAGGTTGACATCTGAGGAAGAGCCACTCACATTGTAGACATTTTATCACTGAATTTGCATTGCTACAATTTTCTGATAGATGGGAGTACAGTGTCTCACTGGAACAAAATCAATATACATAAGCTTCAGTCCAATGGAAAGAGTATCTTAAAGCGCTTTTTTAATGCAAAAATACTGTTTGGGTTGATGTCACCTTAATTAAAACCAGGATCTAAGGACATAGTGACTCAGAGAAGCTGAATTATTGACTATTTCCAATTTGATACAGTTTATTTGCTTTTGTGCAAAGTTATAATATGGTAGTTTTTATATTCAGTGTATATGGTAAACTTATTCCATTACATAGGACATGGCCTATAATTT
Organism: Marmota flaviventris; assembly: GCF_047511675.1. NCBI lineage: Eukaryota > Metazoa > Chordata > Mammalia > Rodentia > Sciuridae > Marmota > Marmota flaviventris. The sequence goes on from NC_092501.1 coordinate 70,536,338, forward strand.
TTAATGTTCAGTATTATTGCTTAACTTGTGTTTTTCCCGTCATAAAGTTCATTATGAATCTTGGAACACAATCCCTAATTATAATACTTTTTATGGGGAAATTCCAGTCACATTCAAACTTTAGATTTTATGGCACAGTTAATGAGTACACATTATAGAAAATGAAAGGAAAACTTTCTTCTCTGTGTATTCCATAATTCCCGTCACCCAATGCCTTGGATGTAGACATTATAGGCTCAATCAATATTTGTTTTTATATTTTCAATTTCTTTCATGTATCTTTTTCTTCTTAAGTTTCCTAGTCGTGATGAGATGCAAGTTTGGTACAGAGAAAACAAAGATTTATGAACAGGGATGGTAGCATAATTTTTGATAGTTAAAAACAGGAAGCATTTAAGCTTTCAGCCAGGCATGGTAGCATACACCTGTAATTCCAGCGACTCAGGAAGCTGAGGCAGGAGGATTTCAAATTTGAGGCCAGCTGTGGCAATTTAGCAAGGCCCTAAGAGAAACCCTGTCTCAAAATAAAAAATACAAAAGGGCTGGGGATGTAGATTAGTGGTTAAGCACTTCTATCAATCTTCAGTACAAAAAATATTTTTTAAAACAAAAGGTGTATGATCAAATAAATCTCTACATGTTCAAGTAACTGAAATTTTACAGTTATTAAAACCATGAATCCAAAGAATAATTAATATGTAAAATTTTTTCTAGAGGTTAAGAGGGAAAACATCACAGTACAAAAATACTTATACAATGTAATCCGAAGAGCTCTAAGCTCCCTGCTTATTCAGTAGTCTACAATGGTGTAGCACCATAACATTACCTAGAACTTCTTAGAAATTCTTAGGTTCCACTTCAAACCCTCTGAATCAGAATCTGCCAGGCACATTAGTCTCAGAAGCATCACCCAAGCCTTATCAACTTTGTAGAACTGCATCAGTTCACCTTACCAATTTGGACCAAAGCTCATTTGCTCATTAGCAGCCACTCTACCTAATGCAAGGCCTCAACACCCCTCCATCCACATAGCTAGAGTCTCAAAGGAGCATCTTTATATCCACTCGGTTACTGAGTTTTCTTCCCGCCTTAACATTTCCAAGGGGAAAAATGGTCTTTAATAATGGTGAATATCTGAAATTATGTCAAGGAAAGGGGAGGTCTAGTTCTTTTCTCTCTGGCAATTCCTCATTGAATGTGCTTTTTTTTTGGTGGCTGGGAATTGAACCCATGGCCTTGTGCTTGCAAGGCAAGCACTTTACCAACTAAGCTATAATCCCAACCTGAATTGCTTTTTAATGTAAACTCTGCCTGTGTTTTGTCCTTTCTACTCCCTTCTAACTTACACACATGCCTCTCTTCTCTTACCTGAGAATCCTAAGAAGAGTCAAGTAAGAGCAGGACCAGAATCAGGAGAAATGACTGAGCCCTCATGTGCGTACTCTTCCACCCCTCTACCTGGGACATAGGCATCACTGTCCCACTACTGTTCCAGTGGCCACTTGGCTCCAGCACTGACCTTGCCGACATGGCCCACTCTGATGCACTGCTGGTTAAACGCTCCCCTCTGACCACTGCACACATGGTTGGACCAGTCTACCGTGGACCTGGATTGTGACTCTTGCTGTTTTCTCTTGCCATGTGGGACTCCATAAGGTCACTACTCACATTGTGGTACCTGGATTACATACCTCTTCTCACTTATGGTTCACTTGTTGATGCCAAGGTTGCTGGTGTGTTGCACACACCAGTACCATCCTCTGAGCCACCACAAGAAGTGACTTTGGGGAAGCCCATCCTCAAAATCACAAGCCCTCTCCACACTGCAAATTCCACATGCCTGCCAAGAAGAAGAAATGGAAGAGGATTAAGCAGAAATTACACAAGGTCTAAAAGGTTTGGGACTAGAGAACATTTCTCCTGAGAGTTTTTCAGGAAAAAAAACCTGCCTGATTACATGCAAGCATTGACTATATAGTATAATTGAAAAACAAAGTAACAGCAGGATAAATGGTGTCTTCGTCTTGTCTTAGTTTTTTAATAATCTTTGGAAAATTATTTTCAGACTCTTTAATTCTCCCAGTATAGAATGGTGAGCAAAAATATTTCCACGTCTATCTCTAAGTTCTGGTCAAGTTCAAATAAGATAATACTTTGAAGGGAGTATTGAAATCTGTAAGATGTAGCATTAGTTCTAATATTATATAACATTATGGTAAGAAAAAAGTCTCTTCCTAAAACTGATCTCAACATATTTCATACCTGGCCACCTGGGGGAAACAATGAGTTGGTGGTAGATATTGTCAAGTCAAGAGTAAATGTGGAGAGCAGTCTAGATTAAAAAACAAAAGCACATTAGAAAGTGGTACATGGCTGCTACCTAGTAGGTAAATGGAGAGCAAACAGAAAGAATCAAATGATTATTGGCAGAGGGGAAAAAGTAGCATTCTGTTCTAAAAACATTCAATAAAATAATATCCACATTTTTGTTTTCTCAAACATCTAGGCAATTGCTCAGATCCTAAATACAGACGAGTTTTGCATTTCACAATGTACCTTTCATTCTACACAGATTTGTAGCAAAATAAACACCATACATATAGTATAATGGCTTTGTTTATTTGCTTAAATTAGCTGAAAGCATTGTTGACTCCACATTAAAATCCCCTTTTCAAGCTGTATCAACTCTTCTTGATTCTTCTTTGGTTCTGTCATCATTCTTCCCTCCTGTCTTTTTTAATTTTCTATCTAAAATGTTCCAAAATCATTATTATAAAAGTTGGAGAGACATGATGAACCATTTTATTTGAAAGAGATGAACCTTCCAAACTCATTCCCAACTCGTCATGGTATCACCTACAATGTGGAATAGAAATTCGTATCTTGAGAGTGCCTTGGTGCTTAACCAGGCAGAACAGATGTTTCATTTCACAAGTTTTCCCAATTTATTATACATGATATCTCTCTTTCTGCGAGAGGAACACTGCTTTGGGGAATAGGCCATTCCATTTCCCCCAGCAAGTTGATGCATAGAAATGGGCTGTTGAGTCAGCTTTAGTTCATCACAGACAAGTTTTCAAATGCTGTTTGTTTATTTTCACACAAGGTCATCTAGGGGAAACAGTCACAGTCCTGTATTCCTTAGCAAAGTCTCTCTCCTGTGCACATGCCGTTTTCCTACCTGGCGCATGCATATATTCCAATTGGATACACCCATCCTGCAAGGCATGGCTTCATTTCATATCTTGTGTAAAGTATTCCTTGATTAATTGCATTCAGATAGAATTTGGGTGCAATTTTTAATTGAATTTGGAATGGTAGCTCATTCTTCAAGCAGCTAAGCAGCACTTGTTGGTGTATTATTTCCATTTTCATTATTAGTAAGCTATTGGGAGAAAGGTGTTGAGCAGAGAAGTAATATCAACTTTGCCTGTGCCTATTGCATCGTAAGTTCCCCGAGGGCTGAGACATTGCTTTTGGGTCTATGACATCATACTCAGAGGCTAGCAGAGTGTCTTTCACATGACCAATGGTTTTGAAAAGATTTCATGGTTAATTCCATACTGTAGTCTTGCTATTTTGGTAGCCTAGTTTTAGGTTCTTGCATTAGGGATAAAAGAAAAAGGGAAGAAGAAATAAAAAATAAAAAATTCTAAAAGAAAGAGGTAAGGACCAAAGTTGGAGTTAGTAGAAAAATGCAAAAACTTGAGGCAGATAATCCTTAGTTCTGAAGCTCTAGTTTCACTCCTGGCCTAGATACCCTTCTACCTCTGCTTCTCTTTCTTCTCTCTGATGATTTCCCAACCAAACCTGAATATCTCTTCTAATTGCACATTCTTAAAAATACCCAAACCACTTAACCTCAGACACTGCTGCTGGGATGGGCAGTTGTCATAATCCTGAATGGAAAGCCATTTGGCAGCAGATATCAAGAGCTCTAAAAATATTCAGACCCATCATCTTAGTAATTCCACTTCTGGGATTCAACCAGAACTATGAAATCTTAAATGTGAACAGATGTACACCCTAAAAGTTTTCAATATGGCTTTATTTATACAGAGTTAGGAGCAATCCAACAGTCCGGCGTCAGGGGAAGGTGTGAATAAATTATGGAATGAGTCCCTTACTGGAATGTTTATTTAAAGAGTTATGATTATTATTTGCAGTGCTGTGGGTCAAAGCCAGAGCCTTGTGCATGTCTGGGTGAACCCCTACCACTGAGCTATATCCCCAATCCTAAAAAGTTTTTTAAAATTATGTTTTAGGGGCATCTTAAGCCTATTTTTAATTTTATTTTTAAATTAAGTGTGATGAAAATATTTTATGTATGGGGCTGGAGTTGTGGCTTAGCAGTAGAGAGCGCTCACCTAGCACATGTGAGGCCCTGGGTTCGATCCTCAGCACCACATTAAAAATAAATATAAACATAAAGGTATTGTGTCCAACTACAACTAAAAAATAAATATTCAAAAAATATATTTTATCTATACAGTTCTATAAATTTTAAAGTGCTTCTATAGATTTTGCATATCCACCAAGAATACAAAAATAAAGAACAGGGCTGGGGACGTGGCTCAAGCGGTAGCGCGCTTGCCTGGCATGCGTGCGGCCCGGGTTCGATCTTCAGCACCACATAAAAACAAAGATGTTGTGTCCACTGAAAACTAAAAAAAATAAATATATAAAAAAGAAAGAAAGAAGCATTCTATCACATAAAATACTTTCCCATGCTATACCTTGATAGTCACACCCTACTGCTAAGTCCTAATAATTATTGTTCTGTTTTCCATACCTACGTTTTTGACTTTTCAAGAATGTTATATAAATGTAGTCATCAGTATTTAATTTTTTAAGACTGGCTTCTTTTAACCTCCATAATCCATTCCTTTTTATTGTTGAGTAGTATTGTATGAAGGTACCAATGTTTATTCTTTCACTCATTAAAGAATATTTGGGTTGTTTCCAATGATTTAATGATGTATAGAGTTGCTATAAACATTCATGTTCAAGAATTTGTGCACGAGGATAAGATGGTGGCGAGGGGAGTGCATTGCCCCCGTGTGCTGCTTCACTGTGTGGGAGTATGACAAGTCAGGATGGCTAAAGGCTATCTTGTTAGGAATTTCCAGCAATAGTGGGGTGCTCCGGAACCTGGAGGAAGGATTTCCATCGCACGAGGATCGGCTACGGGGACTCAAACGCGAGAGGTTTGTCGCACGGAGGGTAACACTGCTTATTCAGCAAATCACCCCGCGGCTAGAGTCTGCAGCGTGTGCGCTGGGAAACGAGGAGATAGCGACGCAGGGATACAGTGCTGCAGTTTCTGCCAGCCGTGCAAGCACCGTACTCAGGGCTGAATTCTGGGTTCGAGACGGGGGAAGGAAGCAGTCCATCTCGGTTCTCCACACCGGTCAGACCACAGAGGAGGCCAGCGGCCACCATGTTGGAAAGCTGACATCACCATCCCTGTTTTCGACTGACCGCAGCTCATTCTGCCATAGAACAGGGGAACGAAATGCTGCCATTCGCATAGGACACCAACATGGCAGAGATCTGATGTCATCAGAAAGCGGCAGAGGAGAGAACTTCATCAATACCAGCGGCGACAGAAACAGTTGGTCTCCTGGTAGGGGGGGTGAGGCACAGACACCCGAGTCTCTCTCAATTTGTCGTGGAGCCAGAGGGGAGGAGCCGGGCCGCCGCCAGCGCCTGGAGCAGGCCCAGGGGCTCGCCGGTGTGGTGACAGCGTGACCCCAATTGGAGAGGGGGCGGAGCGGAGCCACCACCAGCGCCCGCAAGGTGGGCAGACCCGCGACCCAGTGGTACATGGGCGTGGTAGGAGGGGCAGGGCAGAGCCGCCGCCCGCGCTTGCAAGGTAAGCAGACCTGTGACAGACTGGCGGGTCAGGCCCAGCGGCCTGCCAGTGTGGTACACACGTCACCCAAACTAGAGTAGGGGCAGAGCAGATCCTTCGCCCATGCCCGGATCAGGCCCTGCCGGTGTGGTGGTCATGTGACCCCAATTGGAGTGGGGGCGGAGCGGAACCGCCACCCGTGCCCACAGGGTGAGCAGACCTGTGACCAACCTGCAGATCAGGCCCAGGAGCCTGCCGGCGTGGTACACACATCACCCTAATTGGAGTAGGGGCAGAGCAGAGTTGCCGCCCGTGCCAGGAACAGGCCCAGCGACCTGCCGGCGGGGTAGTCACGACACCCCAATTGGAGTAGGGGCAGAGCAGAGCCACCACCCATGCCCGAAAGGTGGGCAGATCTGCGACCGACCAGCGGGACAGGCCCAGTGGCCTGCCGGTACGACAGACACGTCACCCCATTTGGAGTAGGGGCAGAACAGAGCCGCTGCCAGCGCCCAGAACAGGCCCAGTGACCTGCCGGCGTGGTAGTCACGACACCCCAATTGGAATAAGGAGAGAGCAGAGCCGCCGCCCGCGCCTGCAGGAAAGAAACACAAGCAGTATGAAAAGACAAGGAAAGAAAGGACCACAAGCAATGCAGGTCAACGCAACTTTAGAAGAGGTAACAGCTGCAGCAGATGGAATGTCAGATAAAGAATTCAGGATATACATGCTTCAGATGATCTGGAGTATCAAGGAAGACATCAGACAGCAAAATCAGACAATGAAAGATCACTTCAACAATGAATTACGCAAACAAATCCAGGAAGCAAAGGATCAACTATACAGGGAGATAGAGGTTATAAAAAACAAACAAACAGAAATCCTAGAAATGCAGGAAGCAATAAACCAACTTAAAAACTCAATGGAGAATACTACCAGCAGAGTAGAACACTTAGAAGATAGAACATCAGACAATGAAGACAAAGTATTTCAACTGGAAAAGAACATAGACAGCTCAGCAAGACTGTTAAGAAACCATGAGCAGAACATCCAAGAAATATGGGATAACATTAAGAGACCAAACTTAAGAGTCATTGGGATACAGGAAGGTACAGAGCTCCAAACCAAAGGAATGAGCAGTCTATTCAATGAAATAATACGAGAAAACTTCCCAGACTTGAAGAATGAGACAGAATCCCAAATCCTAGAAGCCTACAGGACGCCGAATGTGCAAAATCATAAGAGATCCACACCTAGACACATTATAATGAAGATGCCCAACATACAGAATAAGGAGAGAATTTTAAAAGCTACAAGAGAAAGGAAGCAGATTACATTTAGGGGTAAGCCAATCAGGATAACAGCTGATCTTTCAACACAGACTCTGAAAGCTAGAAGATTCTGGAATAACATATTTCAAACACTGAAAGAAAATGGGTTCCAACCAAGAATTGTGTATCCAGCGAAATTAAGCTTCAGGATGGAAGATGAAATTAAAACCTTCCACGATAAACAAAAGTTTAAAGAATTCGCAGCTAGAAAACCATCTCTTCAAAACATCCTCGCCAAAACATTACAGGAAGAGGAAATGGAAAATAACAATGTAAACCAACAGTGGGAGGTAGGACAGTAAAGGGGGGGGGAATAATCAAAGATGAAAACAAACCATGTTTAGTAAAAGAAATAAACAAATATGGCTGGAAGAACAACCCATATCTCAATAATAACCCTAAATGTTAATGGCTTAAACTCACCAATTAAGAGACACAGGCTAGTAGAATGGATCACAAAACAAGAACCAACAATATGCTGCCTACAGGAGACGCATTTGATAGGAAAAGACATACATAGGCTGAAGGTGAAAGGTTGGGAAAAATCATATCACTCATATGGACTTCGGAAACAAGCAGGAGTGTCCATACTCATATCAAATAAAATAGATTTCAAGCCAAAGTTAATCAAAAGGGATAAAGAGGGACACTACATACTGCTTAAGGGAACCATACACCAACAGGACATAACAATCATAAATATTTATGCCCCAAACAATGGTGCAGCTATGTTCATCAAACTCTTCTCAAGTTCAAGAGTCTAATAGACCACCATACAATAATCATGGGAGACTTCAACACACCTCTCTCACCACTGGACAGATCTTCCAAACAAAAGTTGAATAAGGAAACTATAGAACTCAATAACACAATTAATAACCTAGACTTAATTGACATATATAGAATATACCACCCAACATCAAGCAGTTACACTTTTTTCTCAGCAGCACATGGATCCTTCTCAAAAATAGATCATATATTATGTCACAGGGCAACTCTTAGACAATATAAAGGAGTAGAGATAATACCATGCATCTTATCTGATCATAATGGAATGAAACTGAAAATAAACGATAAAAGAAGGAAGGAAAAAGCATACATCACTTGGAGAATGAACAATAGGTTACTGAATGATCAATGGGTTATAGAAGACATCAAGGAGGAAATTAAAAAATTCTTAGAGATAAATGAAAACACAGACACAACATATCGGAATCTATGGGACACATTGAAAGCAGTTCTAAGAGGAAAATTCATTGCTTGGAGTTCATTCCTTAAAAAAAGAAAAAACCAACAAATAAATGATCTCATACTTCATCTCAAAATCCTTGAAAAAGAAGAGCAAAACAACAGCAAAAGAAGTAGAAGGCAAGAAATAATTAAAATCAGAGCTGAAATTAATGAAATCGAAACAAAAGAAACAATTGAAAAAATAGACAAAACTAAAAGTTGGTTCTTTGAAAAAATAAACAAAATCGACAGACCCTTAGCCGTGCTAGCGAAGAGAAGAAGAGAGAGAACTCAAATTACTAGCATACGGGATGAAAAAGGCAATATCACAACAGACACTTCAGAAATACAGAAGATAATCAAAAACTATTTTGAATCCTTATACTCCAATAAATTAGAAGATAGTGAAGGCACAGAAAAATTTCTTAAGTCATATGATCTGCCCAGATTGAGTCAGGAGGATATAGACAACCTAAACAGACCAATATCAATTGAGGAAATAGAAGAAACCATAAAAAGACTACCAACTAAGAAAAGCCCAGGACCGGATGGGTATACAGCAGAGTTTTACAAAACCTTTAAAGAAGAACTAATACCAATACTTTTCAAGCTACTTCAGGAAATAGAAAAAGAGGGAGAACTTCCAAATTCATTCTACGAGGCCAACATCACCCTGATACCTAAAGGAAATAAAATTGTATATATAGTATAAAACATGCATATGAAGATTACAAGGAAATACATCAAAAATGACAAAAAGTGGTGTCTTGCCGAATATAGGTAGGCTTTTCTTTCTTCTTTTCTGTGTGAAGTATCTCTTGCTGTCACCAAGGAATGAGTTGCACCATCAATACCTCTTTTATTGTAAATGTCTAGTCTTATCCAGACAACCCCTTCCCTAGTTTTTTCCTTGAAAGAGTACAGCCACCAATGAGAGTTCCTCTATATATCCCCGAAGTCTCCTATGATCATACCTTCCTATGATCTTCCTGCCCCTCTGTTGGCCATTGCGCTGTGCTGTTCCCAACGTGCAGCTTGTGTTTCTAGAGCCTTCTTAGAACCACTGACCTCTGATGTTCTTTTCCACCCTGTTCACCAGAAGAGCTCCCATTGCTTCTCTGGTGGTTCTGGTGCCATCTTTCCTTCAGTCTTTTACAGAACAAGGTGAGGAACAACAAGGTCAGGTGTGGTTGGGTGGGGGATGGTCTAACACTACTGCCTTAGACTATTGTCTTGCTGACTGCAGATTGGAGCCTCACCCAGGGTTTTTCTTTCAGGAGCTCTCTCCCTCTCCTTTTCAGCCTACCAGAGGAACTTGAGACACTCAGGCAGATCTGTTCCCGAATGAAGCTCACTGTGGAGCAGGACCAAGTTCCGTTCACAGGGCTCCCAACTCCCCTTAAAACCATAGAACAGGCCTTAGTGTCCACAAGCCTTCAAGAAGCTGTGGGACATTCTCTGGCACTTGAGTGGCCAGTCTGCCTGCAGCATATAAAGAATCTGAAGGGGCCTGGTCTCAGTGGCATGTGCCTATAATCCCAGCGGCTCAGGAAGCCAAGACAGGAGAATCAAGAGTTCAAAGCCACCCTCAGCAATTTAGCGAGGCACTTAGCAACTCAGGTAAAACCTTGTCTTTAAATAAAATATTTTTTAAAAGGGCTAGGGATGTATCTCAGTGGTTAAGTGTCCCTGGGTTCAATCCCTTTTATCAAAAACAAAAACAACCAAAAAAAAAAAAAAAAAAAAAAAAAACAACAAAGAACCTGTAGGGGGCAATATTGTCTCATACCGCATATTCACATATTGGTCAGTAGTATGTTCAGTTGTAAACCAGCTGAATCAAGACTGCATCTATAGTTTCCAAATATTTTACAATAAATATGTACTACTATTATAACAAAAAGATACTGTTACTAATAATCATAAACAAAGTGTGGGGGTATATTAATAACAAAATGCTCCTGGAAGATAGTGTCTATAATGTAAACGTAGCCTCTGTTTATAGTTGAGTTTTTAGAACCTCACTTCATCTATTAACTGTTCTAAAGTTCAAAGTTTTGTTAGGTAGCTTGATTATATAGCCCTGGATTTTAATTTTCCAAGTTTAAAATAGCATTGACTAACTATTTCTAAAACCATTTCAGTGATACCCTTTAAGTTTCTTTTCTTTTTTTTTTAGAGAGAGAGAGAGATACAGAGAGAGAGAGAGAGAGACAGAGACAGAGAATTTTTTAATATTTATTTTTAAGTTTTCAGCGGACACAACATCTTTGTTTGTATGTGGTGCTGAGGATCAAACCCGGGCCGCACACATGCCAGGCAAGTGCGCTACCGCTTGAGCACATCCCCAGCCCCCCTTTAAGTTTCTTAATGAGAAAGAAAAAAAATCTTTCTTCCCCTCTATTGTACAGAAACAGCATCACTAAAGGCATGGATATACTCTTGGAAGAACATATAAATGTAAACTGTTCTAATAAGTGAAAAGATAATGGATGCAGCAGGGCACAAGATTTGAGAGGCTTTTCATTTAGACTATTCCACATGTACTAGTTCTTCCAGTCCCTTCCTGTGACTAGCTCCTTGGAGATGATACAGAATGTTGATACACCAGGTGAGCAGCCAGGAAGAGACAGGCTGTCCAGAGACATGGGCTGGATAGAAAAATAACCAACTCATGCCAAACTCTGCTAGAAAACAGTCCTACCAGGAGAAAATTGTATTCATTCACTAAATACTTACTTGCAAACACAGTTCAGATGCTAAGGATGTAGTAGAAAATTACATGGTCAAAAGTCCTGCTCCCATGGAGTTCACAAACTGGGCATGGTGAGAGACAGCTGTGTTAAAAAAATAAATAAACAGGAGGAGTATTCTCTTGCAAGCTGAAATAGAATGGAGACTGATGGATGGGGGCTACTTTAGATTGCAAGGATCAGAGAAGGACTCTGTGAAAAGGAAGAATTCAAATTGAGATCTGAAGGATAAGGGGCTAGCCCTGAGAGGATGAGGGATGTAGGGAGGGTTTCAGGGAAAGGAGATCCCTAATACCAAGACTGGAACCAATTGAGTGGCTTGAGAAAACAATGGGAAGACCTAGTGACTGAAGTGTAGCAGCCAGGGGTGAAGATGAAGTGAAGAAACGTGGGTAAGAGCCTTATCAAGTCATAGTCTCCTAGACCAAGGAAAGGAATTTGGATTTTATTTTGGTGCAATGAGAGATGCAGAGGATCTCACACGAAGGCATGAAAATGCTTTTTAAAGTGGCTTTTAAAACCATTTTGAGTGCTGTTAGGAGCACAAACATGGGAGCCTAGAGATCTTTTAGGAGCTATTATAGCAACAGGCCAGATTTGGTGAGGACTGAAACAAGATGGAGTAGCGAGAATGAGGAGATCAGTCATGGCATCTTTTGGAAGTGAAGCTGCTGGCATTTATTGGCTGTACCTGGTCATGGTGGGAACAAATCAAAGGACCACCCCTAGCATTTTTAGTTTCACCAATTAAAAGCATGAGATGAGAAGACTGAGGAAATCATATTCCAGGGGGAAATCTTAGGTCTTCAACAGGCAAGCCTATTAGAAGAGCATTCAGGTGACTTCAGGCTTGGCTCTCTGCAGCTGCTGATCACAAGAATGTGGTCAGGACAGTCACCATTGTCCCTGAAGGACTTGGTCCAATTCAGAGTCTTATCTGAGAGGGGAACTCTGGGACTTAGGGTCTAAAGCCAGTTGGTCACAGTAGCACATATCAGGTGACTGATATGAAAACAGAAAGAGTAGCTCTTCAAAATGGCTTAATTTTCGGTGGGGATGTAGCCCAGTGGTAGAGTATTTGACTGGCAGGTGTGGGGGCCCTGGATTTGATCCCCAGGATTGGGGATCAAAATAGGTGGCTTAATTCTAGTTAGGTTTCTCTGATTCATTTGACTCTGACCTCTTGGCAGGGTTTTCTGATATTTTCTTGAAATAGTTAGAGTTATACTTTATTATACTTTGTGTATATTCCCATGAATTGAAAGCAGGTACACAACAACAGTTCCAAATACCTATTTTAATGTTTCAACATTCCAGAAATGTAAATAAAGGAAGCTTTGGGTTTTCATAAAGAGAGTAGCTATGTTTAAAATAAGAAGCCGGAGATGCAGGTTTAAAAATGATAAAGCTCTAAACAGCTCTTAAAAGCATATTTTCAGTCCCCCAGATCTTAAAATGTAAATATAAGCTTTTGCTTTTGCATTCAAAGCTGGAGAATTTTGAAGTCTGACATTTACTCACACAGAGGTCCTGAGTAATCACAGTCGTCAATCCTACCCACTCCCTCTTTTTTATTGTGAGTGCTTTTGTAATCATTCAGTGGCTCCTCTGAGGGGAAAGGCTACCACAGCTTTGTTTCAGTTATGTTTTGAATAATCAGGCCTTCCCTCCTTTGCCAAGTCTTTCTGTGTTGGGGTCTGCAGGAGAGCACATATCCTCGCCCCCTCAAAGAACGGGAGGGAGCCCGAGTTATGTCCTTGAAAGGGTAGAGGGAGTAGAACCATGAGACCTGAACCCAGGATCTACAGTCTTACAATACTGTCCCAAATCCTCCAAAACAAACACCCAGGAAGGACCAGAGCATCCCTCTCACCTCCTGCTTATTTCCTCAAATCCCTTTGCCCATCACAGGGAAAGAGGACCTCCAGGAGTGACTGAGTGGCATAACTCAGGAGCACAATCTTTGCACCTACATTCCATTTGAGAAGCCTAGGCATGAGTCAAGGAATGCCCTCTTGCAGAATAAACATTAGTGCACAATTGTAGAACACATTTTGAGGTATTGATCTATCAATATTACCATTACGATAGCTTCTTGGGCTCTCCACAAACTGCCCTCTATTTATCTCCCTCTCCTCAATGTCCTACCTCCTCGCTCTGCTCTAGCTTCCCTGTTGAATACTCTCTCCCTTACCTCCATCAAGTCCTGATTCCATGTCACTTTTTAAAGATGGCCTACCCTTACTAACTCCATTTAATATTGTAAACCTCCTCTTTGTCACCCACACTTGCCATCTCCATAAGACAGCTCTTTTTTTTCAAAGCATTTACCACCTTCTAGTATATAATATCACACACACATGTATTATATTTATTGTTTATTGTCTACTCCTCCCACTAGAATAAAACCCCTCAGTGTGGAATGTTGGCCTTATTTGTTTTCTACAGATTCCCTTGGGCCAACAACAGTCCCGGCACATGGTAGATCCTCAATAATAGTTGTAGATTACTGAGAAAACTAAGACTGAATGTTGTCCCAGCTCTCAACACCAGTATGCCCCTCCCCCTGGGCCAGCCTTCTCCTACCACTGCCAGCCTGCTTCAAGTTGATCCTTAGTGTTAACACTGTCTGCTCTTGACTGTAGCACCAGCTTGGTTCTCACTCCCTAATCAGCATCCAAACACCACTGTGACAAACCTAGCCACACACCATGCCATGAGCTGGTCTACAAGCTCTTTCTCGGCCTGTGCTTCCTCGTTGTGTTCCTCTTTTCCACATCAACAAGAAATTTTAGTGGTTATAAAATCACTTGCTTCCACCCCCCCCCCCCCCCCCAGTGCTAGGGATTGAACCTAGGGCCTCACTCACTAAGTTACATCCCCAGCCCTTTCTACTTTCCACTTTGAGACAGGATCTCTCTAAGTTATCCAGGCTGGCTTCAAATTCATGATCCTCCTGCCTCAGCCTACCAAATCACTGAGATCACAGGTGTGAACCACCCTCCCAGTTTATCAGAGTATTATTTATAATGGTGACAAATTGGAAACAACTGATATGTCCAGTATTAGAGAAATCATTAGGTAAAATTTGGTATATCATTACATTGGAATGTAATAGTCATTCATAATAATGTTCAAAAGTTTTTATATTATGAGCAAATATTTACACCATAATGTTCAATGAGAAAGGCTAACTGTACAACAATGTTTAGTGTGCTCTTCAGTACATAAAATAATACAGATGTGAATTATTTATATATATTTGGATAAACCATATGAAATTGACATTTATAGGTTAAAGTAATCAAATTTCGGTAATTTCATGATGCAAAAATCTGAAAACAAATAAGACAACAAATTAACAGTGATTTTTCCCTTGGTAGTAGGATTACCAACAATTTTTATTCTCTTCCTTATATTTTTTACATTTTCCAATTTTCAACAATGTACATATGTTAGTTTTCTAATAAAACATTATTATAAAACAAAAAGAAAACACATGTTTCTCTTTCAGTCACTTTACTAGCTCATGATGTTAAATACATCCTGTCTGAGTACTTGTAATCCTTCATGCCAGTAACTACCACAAATGCAGCCATGGACTCTTGATTCTATTTTATACATACTGCAATAGATCCACTCAGCCCAGAGTGATATTTCAAGATAGCAGTCTAAAGCAGGGGGTTGGTTCAGATAAAATAGATGCCAGACTTTCAGTGGCTTATGGTAATGGAAAATGACTTTTATACTGACTGCCTTAGAGACAATTTTCTAGCGCCTGACTCATAACGTTTCCAAGAAAGCTCCACAAATTCTCATTGATGATCTCAACTCCTTGCAAAACATCTTTGAGGTTATATTTTTTTGAACCAAGAGAGAAGCATGCTAAAAAATTCTATCTCTTGGAATAATGGTGAGAGATTTTATGTGCTTGAAAGTGTATCTTTTTTATGGATGATCCATACTGGGAATGTAGCTCAGTGGTAGAGCAAAACTGAGGTCAATCCCTAGTACGATAAAAAATAATCACATAATTATCATAAAAATAATTACATTTGTACTGAACATGTGCAGACTTTTGATCAATTCTTCAGCAGTTGGGGTTGACAGTCATATCTGTTAATATAGCCAGAAAAAATGAAAAATTGAATATTTAAATAAAATAGGTTATTGTTTCCAAAATTTAATATGACTGCTTCTTTTACACTTACACTTTTGATTCTGTAAATTATCATATACGAAGACATATAAATATATATATTTCTCTATATATCTTTGTATATGTCTACATGTACGATAATTTATAGAATCAAAAGTGTAAGTGTAAAAGAAACAGTCATATTAAATTTTGGAATTGTATATGTAGACATATATAAATATGTGTAGAGAAAAATATATATTTATATATGTCTACATGTACAATGATTTACAGAATCAAAAGTGTAGTCTCATAAATATGTGAGAATATACTCACTTAGATGTATGTGCTTATATGCGTGTGTATATATAGCTATATTATATACACATAAACAGCCCTTCTTATTTGTGGGCTCCACAATCATGGATTTAATCAACCATAGATTAAAAAAAATTAACAATATCATATTCATGGGGCATGATGTCTCACACCTATAATCCCAGCAACTCTGGAGGCTGAGGCAGAAGAATCACAAGTTGGAGGCCAGCATCAGAAGCTTAGTGAAACCCTGTCTCAAACTAAAAATTAGACATGGCTGGGGATGTAGCTCAGTGGTAGAACAAAACTGAGGTCAATCTCTAGTTCCATAAAAAATAATTACATAAAAATAATTACATTTGTACTGAACATGTGCAGACTTTTTGTCATTTGTTTGTTCAACAATACATAACTATGTACATAGTTATTTACATAGCATAATAACTATTTACATAGCATTTACAATGCATTAGCTATTTTAAGTAATTTAGAGATGACTTAAAGTATATGGAAACATATGAACAAGTTAAATGCAAATGCCATGTCATTTTATATAAGGAACTTGAGCATCAACAGATTTTGAAGGGATCCTGGAACCAGTCCCCCAGAATACTGAGGGACAACTGTGTATGTTTTTTAGTGAATACTTACTGTGTGCCAGGTTCTATGTTAGGACTAGACATAGGCTAGTGAGCAAAACTTATAAGTCTCTTATAGTCCAATTGCAGAGACAGATATGAAAGTAAATGCAAAATCTTGTTAGAATGAGATAAATGCCAAGAACAGGAGGTGACTAGTTTAAGTAGATTTTTGATGCTTACAAGCTAAAGTAACTTGTTGAAGACAAGCAATACTTTTAACATCTTTCTTCCCCACAAATAAAATGTTTAAATCTGCAAAAGATTAAATGAGGTGCATGTAGCAATAAACATGGAACTGGGAATGGTCTATGCATTGATGCTGAGGTGTGTCAAATAATGCCCCAAGAACTTTATGAAAGTATTTACTTTTTCCTCGGAGGTCCTTGCTGTGTTGTATAACTTACTTACAAAAATTGCTTCTTTTTAATATTCTGTGACCAACTTCAACATTTTGATGACTACCATGACATAAAATGGGAATAAATATAGCTATTATATATTTTTTTAATTTTACAGGGTAGTCAGGTAATAATGAAATGGTAGTTTTCTGAATAGCAATCCTTATTTTTAAAATCCAAAGGGAGTCAATAAAGTAATCTGTACACTTTGCCATTATGATGACATATAGCATATAAAATATTAAACATGTCTAACACTGAATTCATTTCTTTTTTTAAAATTTTTATTGTTGGTTGTTCAAAACATTACATAGTTCTTGATATATCATATTTCACACTTTGATTCAAGTGGGTTATGAACTCCCATTTTTACCCCGTATACAGATTGCAGAATCACATCAGTTACACATCTATTGATTTACATATTGCCATACTAGTGTCTGTTGTATTCTGCTGCCTTTCCTATCCTCTACTATCCCCCCTCCCCTCCCCTCCCCTCCCCTCTTCTCTCTCTACCCCCTCTACTGTCATTCATTTCTCCCCCTTGTTGAATTCATTTCAATCATACCAGTCTGTCAAGACAAAATACATCAACAAGAAAAGGTCTACTAACAATCGTCTCCTCCAAACATTACCTACTGAACTATTCATAACTTTTTCTCATAGTCATGAAACTTGAAAATTGCCTCTAAATTAGCATAGTTTGTCATAAATTATTTCCACCACCAACAAAAGAAACACCACTCTAACAGTTGTTGAGTACTTTTTTATGCAAAACTGATCCTAGTGACAGGTTTTAAATCGTATAATTTGTCTCAACACATGTGCCAATTTATTTGTAATAACTCCCAGGACTGAAGAATGAAGTTTCAAAAGTTATTTATTTTGTCTCTTGGTAGGGTAGAATTGATGGAAAATAACCAATAGAATTGTGTGATGGTCTATAGATTTTAAATTACACCATTGTTACAGAGGAGAAATCAAAGGCATTTACCTCATTCCGGATCTTCCCCTCCCACTCCTAGTAAGAAGTGAAGAGCAAATGTACCAAACAAACACCCTTGGATTTGATTGTATGATTTGATCGTATATTTATGATACAATATCTTGTAAAGGGGAGCAGATTCCTAAAAAAAATTTCACTGCCAACCCATTCTCTGCTTTCCCTTTCCCAGTAACTTTGAAAAGAGACCCTCTTAAACGATAAGTGGCCAGAGGAATCAGGGAGCTGGTTGTGCAGAACCCCAAAGGGATGTAATTGGTGAAAAAGGAAGATAGAGGTAGGGCAAAGATAGGTTGTCCAACTCCCCATTTGTACTCTTTCCTATGGAGAGGGCAACAACCCCTCACTCGTTGAGGTCAATCAAAATGTGTTTGTAGGTGATTGATTTCCTCAGTGTCTTGGAGGACATAAGAGTCGGAGAAACTAGGGCCGTTATAATTCTTGCCTCTGCTGGAACTTTAGTCAGAGAGATGGAAGTACTCCTGCCAAGCTGACTATAACATTCTAAAAATTTTATATTGTGTATATACTATATTGTTTACTGATTTTCTCATCCATGAAATAGGGATAAATAATAGTATCTTCCTCAGAGTTGTAACACACAGAATAAACATAACTGTGTGTTAACTATAATAAACAAATGAATATTTATTTATATTTGGTACCAGGGATTGAATCCAGGGGTGCTTAATTTTTGAGTCATATCCCCAGCCCTTTTTTCTTTTTTTGTTCTGAGACAGAGTCTCGCTAAGTTGCTTAGGGTCGCGCTCATTTGCTGAGGCTGGCTTTGAACTTGTGATCCTTCTGCTTCAGCCTCTGAGCTATTGGGATTACAGGTATGTGCCACCACACCTGGCTAGTGTTAACAATTATTATTACTGTGTTTCGTATGTATTTAACTTTAGAAATACAATTTAAGATATATTTAAATGTTCATGTTAGTTTAAGTCTCTGGGTACCTTATGTGAATGTTTTCAACAACTCTTGAAGATAATGTTGAACTGCTTTTGGGGACCATGTACCTTACAGTTCACATAGTGGGTACTGTCATTATTGCAGAGGCACTATTAATGCTCATGTCAAAAGTCTTTCAACCCTTTCTCAGTTGAAAGAACATTATTTTCTTTCTTCCCCCCACCCCACTTCTTTTTGGGTGTGTGTGTGTGTGTGTCTGTGGTACTTGGGTTTGAACCCAGGGCCTTACACTTCTAGGCAAACTAGCAAACTACAACTGAGCTATATCCTCAGACCTTTTTTATTATTGTATTTTGAGGCAGTGTCTCTCTAAGTGGCTTAGGGCCTTGCTAAGTTATTTAGGATAAGCTCAAACTTGCAATCTTCCTGCCTTAGTCTCTTGAGTAGCTGGGATTACAGACATGTGCTGTCACGTCCAACTTGAAGATATTATTCTCTCTCTCTTTCTGTGTGTGTGTGTGTGTGTGTGTGTGTGTGTGTGTGTTGGGGGTTACTGGGGTTTGAACCTAGAGCATTTCTACCACTGAACCATACCCCCTACCCCTTTGCCCCCTTTATTTTGTTTTCAGACAGGACCTCACTAAATTGCTGAGGTTGGCCTCCAACCAGTGATCCTCTTGTCTCAGCCTCTGGAGTTGCTGGGATTATAGACATGTGCCACCCACCATGCCTGGATCCCAAAGCCATCATTTTCTAAAGCATCTTCTCCCATAGCGTTTTTCAGATTGCTGGTTTATAAAATCAGTTTAGAGGATTTAAATCAGCATTTAAAAAAAAAAAACGAAATAGGAAAAAGAAAAGTTGATCACATCACACATAGTAGCATAAGTTGTTCTGTGGAACTTTAGTTTTGTTGTGTGTATCTGTATGTCCAGGGACATAATTTTTGTAGTGGGTTGCAATCAGCAAGGTGTGAAAGCCACAGTGCTATGTCTATCTTGATGTGTGGCCCAGGACAGCCTGTGGCACTTGTGTTAAGTCCCTCACTCCCACTGAACCTCAATATCTTCATCTGCAAAGTGAGAGAAGGTAGATTAAACCCGAAAAGTCTTGCTAAAACACTACTAATTGGAATAAGCCAGACCCAAAAGGACAAAAGTGTCTCATTCCGCTGATACAGGATGCCTGGAATAGACAAATTCATACAGACAAAAGTAGTACAGTGGTTACCAGGGATTTGGGTGATGGACATATTGTTTAATGGGTGCAGAATCTGTTTGAAGAAATGAAAATATTCTGAAAGAAGACAGTGATGATGGTTACACCAGATTGTGAATGTACTTAATGTCACTGAATTGTGCACTTTAAAACGGCAAGTTTTATGTTATGGATATTTTACCACAGCAAAAGAAATTTCACACCCACACCCTCTCATCGCCCCCACAACTACTTCCTATAGAAGGCTTCAAAAATAAGTGAAGTTTTTCTGATCTCTATACACTCAGCCCAATTTAATCTCTGGTACTCAAACTAGTCTAATGAGTAGGGTGGTGTACAGTTTCCTTTTCCTGAATGCTGAAGGGGTCTTCTCTCTCCATCTCTTGGTTGACATATTCTGTCTTCTTTCTTTATACTCTCTTTGATATGTCTCTGCTCAAAACCCTCTACTGGCTTCCTATGTCTCTCTGAAAGGGAACCTAGTCCTAGTTGGTCTGCCAGTTTCCAAATCAGTGCTTTTAAAATTTTATTATAATCATCCGAGGATTCTGTCAAAGTCCCATTTGTGATTCATAGGCAGAGCCCAGGACTCTGCATTTCTGACCAGTGTGCAGGTAATGTCTATGCTCTGGTGCACGGCCACCCTCTGGGCAGCAGGGCTACAGAGTAGTGCTCTGAGTCACCTGAAGAGCTCACTGGGCCTCTGATCCACACTCCCCACCTGGTTGCCTCTAGAGCGCCTCACACTCTTCACACACTCGTTTTCTTTTTCTTTTTATTTTTAATTTTTTATTGTGGGTTGTTCAAAACATTACAAATTTCTTGACATATCATATTCCACACTTTGATTCAAGTGGGTTATGAACTCCCACCTTCACCCCATACACAGATAGCAGAATCACATCAGTTACACATCCATTGATTTACAAATTGCCATACTAGTGTCTGTTGTGCTCCACTGCCTTTCCCATCCTCCACCCTCCCCCCCTCCCCACCTCTCCCCTCCCATCCCCTCCTCTCTCTCTACCTCCTCCACTGTATAACCCTGAGGGTCTCCTTCCATTACCATGCAATTTTCCTTCTCTCTCCCTTTCCCTCCCACCTCTCATCCCTGTTAAATGTTAATCTTCTTCTCCTGTTCTTCGTCCCTACACTGTTCTTAGTTACTCTCCTTATATCAAAGAAGACATTTGGCATTTGTTTTTTAGGGATTGGCTAGCTTCACTTAGCATAATCTGCTCTAATGCCATCCATTTCCCTGTAAATTCTATGATTTTGTCATTTTTTAATGCAGAGTAATACTCCATTGTGTATAAATGCCACATTTTTTTTATCCATTCGTCTATTGATGGGCATCTAGGTTGGTTCCACAGTCTTGCTATTGTGAACTGTGCTGCTATGAACATCGATGTAGCAGTGTCCCTGTAGCATGCTCTTTTTAGGTCTTTAGGGAATAGACCAAGAAGGGGAATAGCTGGGTCAAATGGTGGCTCCATTCCCAGCTTTCCAAGAAATCTCCATACTGCTTTCCAAATTGGCTGCACCAATCTGCAGTCCCACCAGCAATGTACAAGTGTACCCTTTTCCCCACATCCTCGCCAGCACTTGTTGTTGTTTGACTTCCTAATGGCTGCCAATCTTACTGGAGTGAGATGGTATCTTAGGGTGGTTTTGATTTGCATTTCTCTGACAGCTAGAGATGTTGAGCATTTTTTCATGTACTTGTTGATTGACTGTATGTCCTCCTCTGAGAAGTGTCTGTTCAGGTCCTTGGCCCATTTGTTGATTGGGTTGTTTGTTTTCTTATTGTCTAATTTTTTGAGTTCTTTGTATACTCTGGATATTAGGGCTCTATCTGAAGCACACACTCTTTTTCACTGCAGTTTTTCTGTTCCTTTTGCTTCTCTCAACACATAGGTGTGCTCCTTCCCCTGTCTCCATGTCATGTCCCTTCTGCCAGAACACTCCTCTTTGAGTGACCTGAATGGCTCAGTACCTTAGCTCCTGCAGGTGTTTGCTCCAGTGTCACCTTCTATTCTTCTCCCCCAATGTTTCAGGGACACAATTTTTGTAGTGGGTTGTAATCAGCAAGGTGTGAAAACCACAGTGCTGTGTCTACCTTGATGTGTGGCCCAGGAAGGCCTGTGGCACTTGTCTTAAGTTCCTCACTCCCACTGAACCTCAATATCTTCATCCGCAAATATTCTTCTACTTCTCCCCCAATGTTCCCACTTTCTTACTTCGTTTTTCTCTGTTACAATCACCTCCATCAACATACGTGAAATTCCTCTTTTCAATTCATCACCTTTCCCCCTCCATTAGACTGCAGGCAACAGTCATCTCATCTATCTTATTCCCTTATCTCTCCCTGGAACCTAGCACATAGTACTTGGCACATAATTCTCCCATCTCCCACTTCTTTTTTTTTTTTTCCTTTTGGTGCTAGGGATTGAACCCAATGCCTCATGTGTGCTAAGCCCACAGTCTACCACTGAACAACACCCAAAGTCCCTATAATAGATATCTTAAAGAATTAAAATAATTTAATATTTTAAAAATCTTTTCCTTTATATAGGATAACCACAAAAGGCCAAACATTTGAATTGTTTTCTCACTCATTTATGTTGAGCAAGCTTGTTTACAGCTGCATGTGCTGGCCAGTGTTGAACTTTATAATTATTTAATTCATTTTAAAAAATTATCCTTTTTTTTTTTTTTTTAATTCCTGGGCCTTTCATCTTCTGCTTGTGTTCTATGTAGTCTACTCCAGGAGGAGAGTCCAGTTAATATGTTCTGCTGTAATGGGGATGCCATAAAATAGATCTTCTCTACATATCAGAAAGAATTAGTGATTGAGCTCTCCAGACCCAAACTACTGCAGGACTTTAACTCTGGACTTTACAAAGGTGACCCAAGGAATTATCAGATTTCCCATGATCTAAGAAAAGAGATGTATGTCCAATTTACCAGGATTTATATGGAATAAACGAGTGATTCTGGTATAAGTTTTCTCTCTTTTCACTAAGGATACGTCACAGCAAATAGTATGGGTAAAAAGGAAGTAATGAAATTTTCTTTTTTTTTCTTAAGGGAACTTATTCTTGATTTTTATGATATCTGTGTCCCAGGCTGCTGTCTCTTGGGATAATTGTTTCCCAGGCGCAGAGTGGTCTCCACCTCTACCTGTTCCAAGATGGCTCTTTCCATGCTTTGCCCTTGCTCTCTAGAATGCCTGAGGCTATTTCTTCTCTGCCTGGTGCTAGTGCTGGCTCTACCCTCCTTCTACTTCTCTCCTAGCTCTCCCTCGGCTGCTGAGCACTATATGCCTAGCTTCTTCCAGCGCTGCTAGTCATAACAGAGGTTAATCCCTCTGATGTTTAGGATTGGGCTTGGGAGTAATTTCCAGATTGGGAGTGAGATGAAAAACAAATTCTGTGCTAAGCAAAGTCTTCTAAGGAGGTCTTCCTAGCAGAAGTGTGGGATTAGGGGAAAACTGGGAAGCACCACCCAGATGTCTCTTCAGGAAAAACTTGTTCTCCTTTAGGAAAGATTAAGTATCCTTAGGACTTATTCTTCTTGCTGATGCCTGACAGACTTCCAGATAAGCCCCCTTGGGGCATTGTCTCAACCAAAAACAGCTTCCTGGCCTGAAATTACAGCCCCCACTGCAAGCCCACTGCCAATGGCTGATAGGCAAGGGGTATGAAGGTTGGGACCCCTTGCCCAAAGTCAAGTTACCTCTGAAGGTTCATCCAGTTTTGAGAACTCCCCACAGAATCAGCAGAGGCTTTATTTGAGACTCAATTGAAGTTGAACTTCACTGTGCTCCATCCTGCTCCCTCCCTTCCCTTCCATAGGTGTTGACTGCAAAGGAGCACCCCAATGAATCTCCTACCCACTGATCTCCATCTGAGCAGCTGGCTGCCCAGCTGTGGTATGCTGTTAGACATCCTCCCTGATTTTACTCTTTAACCATCTCCCAGTGAACCTGACACGTTCTTTTATTTAGATATTTTCCCTGAAAACTGTCCCCATGAGTGCCCCAGAAAATGGAGGATGTGGATTGAAAGTCAAGAAAGGGTACAGGCATTAGGGGAAAGAGGCAACGTTCACTATGGGAACTGGAGATAGAACTATGGGACGTGGGCTTGGAGATAAGGCAGAAACTTCCTCTGCTAGAACTGGGGTAGAGGCAAGAGCTGAAACAGAAATTCAGAATTAAGTGTAGAGCTTGTTAAACATCCTCTGACTCAGGGCAGGATTAACCTGGGGAGTTATATGGAAGTGAGGATTAGACACAAGGAGGAAGAAAGATTTGGAGTCTAGAGGTCTGGTCAATGGGTTAGATACAGAGACAAAAAATTAGGCAAGTTAGACACACACACACACACACACACACACACACACACACTTTTTGGGGAAAATTTTGAGCTTAATTAAGGAGCACTATATTCTACTCTGAAAAATCAAAGCACTAACATTTGGGGTTGGGGATATAGCTTAGCTGTAGAGCACTTGCCCAGCATGTGTAAACCTTAGGTTCAATATTCAGCACACACACAAAAAACAAAAACAAAGTCAGGCATGGTGGTTCACATCTATTATCTCAGGGACTCAAGAGGCTGAGGCAGGAAGACTATAAATTCAAGGCTACCTCGGAAACTTAGCAAGAACCTGTCTCAAAAGATAAAAATGGTTGAGGACATAGTTCAGTGGTAAAAATGCGTCTGAGTTCAATCTCCAGTACAAAAAAAAAAAAGAAGGAAAGAAAGAAAGAAAATAAAAGAAAATCAAAACAAAACAAAACAAAAAACCCATTACCTTTTTTATTAAAAACACCCCAACAGCCCAGCGTGGTGGTACATGCCTGTAATCTAGTGGTGGCACATGCCTATAATCTCAGCTGCTCTAGAGGATTGTGAGTTCAAAGCCAGTTCCAGCAATTTAGTGAGGCTCTAAGCAACTTACCAAGACCCTTTCTCAAAATAAAAAATAAAAAGGACTGGGGGATGTGGCTCAGTGGTTGAATGTCTCTGGTTTCAAGCACCAGCACCAAAAAACAAACAAACAAAAACCCACCGGAAAAAAACCCAGCCTGATAGATCTTTGCACTCGTTCTCCTAACATACATTATGTAAGACTGGAAGACGCCGCACCACACTAGGAATGGGAGACACCATACGACACAGATCACTGAAGAGGTTCCACTTTATTACAAAAGGCTGTGGGTTTATATAGACCTAAGGAGAGGTAGCAGGGCTGGGGTAGATAATGGGTCACCTGTTTATTGGCAAGCTCTTCCATATGTCAGTTCCGGAGCCCAAGAAGTTAATTCTTATTGGGGCTAAGGCTTCCCACCAGTAGGATTTGAACATTGGCGCTGGTGGGAACGTTTCGCTCCAGTGAAAGAAAAAAAGAGGAGAAAGAAGGTTGTTAGGCGCCATGTTGGGGTTTTTCTCTGGGGTGCTGCTGCCATTATATGTTTTCCCAACATATTATATATGGACAACAAACCTCAAGCAAACATAATGGAAACAGAAATATAAATAGATCATCTATAAGCATCTCAAGGAAGCGCCCGCCAATGTCAGGAAGCAAGAAGAGGGTCCAGTGATTCTGTTCAGACTTGCATCTGAGGGTTCCTCCAGTAGATGGTGCTGCTCTAGGAGACAACAGGAAAATCATTTCATTTCCTCTGATGCCATCTATCTTATTTACAATTCTGAACTGATAAGATTTTTTCCATAGTGAGATTTCAACCCTATCTGCTCAGATTTTAATGTGTTCAGAAACTAGTTTACAGCAATCCTAATCTTGGTTTCATCAAGAGTCACCAACCTGGTGGTTTTTATTTCATACTGTGGTTTGTTGTCTACAAGTCCCTTGATTTTCTGTTCCTCATAAGACAAAAAGCTTTTGGTCAACCCTGAGCGTACCGCTATCACCATTCCCCATTTGCCCTGTATGCTTGCAGGGTAGCACAGTTGAAAATTATGTTTAGAAATGCCACTGTTACTGTTTTGTCTGCCTCTGTAAATATACTAAGGTATATGTGTATACCTTATTGTATATGAGTAATATTACTTAGATAGGAATTAAGTCAGTAAATTACTAAAAGATCATGAGTTTAGTCTGCCAGGGTTCCATAACAAAATAACATATTGGGGTATCTTAAACAATAGAGATTTATTTTTTCACAGTTCTAGAAGCTGGAAAGTCAAAAACAAAGTCTGAGAGTGGTTTCTGGGAGGCCTCTCTACTTTCTTGCTTGCAGGTGGCTGCCATCTTGCTCTGTTCTCACATAGCAGAGAGTAAGATCAATGAAAATCAATCTCCCCTGGCCCCCCTCTTTCTCCCTCCCTCCCTCTCATAAGGCCACTACTCCTATCCAATTAGGACACTACTCTTCTAACCTCATTTAATCTGAACTAACTCCTAAAGGCCCCATTTAATCTGAACTAACTCCTAAAGGCCCAATCTCCAAACATATTCACACTGGGAATTTGACATATGAATTTGTGGGGGGACATAATACATAATTCAGTCCATAGCAATCACAATACAAAATTACTAGAGACTAGTAATGAGAAAAAGCACAGAAAGTATTACATATTTTCATAAAACAGAATACCCATTATCCTTGACTCTAATCCCGATGTTAAAAATTTTTGTTTCTTTCTGGAATGATTGAAGATTTCCAGCCATCCAGTTCTTTCCTTTTTATTTGTTTTCCATTTTTTTTTTCAAAAAAAAAATCAAACTTACAGAAAGAATAATATATCTGTATGCTGACTCATTATTGATTATTGACATTTTTGTCACATTCTCTTACATTCTAGGCACAGTCTCTCAGCCTGAAATGCAGCTTGAGTGTCAACTCTCACCCTGTCACTCAGTACAAGAGGTCACCAATCTCTACATCAAGATCTCTGTTGACAAAGAACTCAATTATCTTTGAATCAGCATTTTGGAGGGCTCTGGTTGTCGCTAAGTTTGTGCTTACAATAAGCAGAAATAGCACTCTATACATGCCACCAGTTGGTCTTTATGTAACCCTCCAGTGAGACCACAACCAATTCCTGTTTCTTTCTCACATGACGGCTTTAAAGTGCTTACAGTAGTGCTCACATCCCCTTCTTTCCTTTGAGACCAAAAGCTTTACCAAGCCTGATTCCCCTTATTTGGAGTGGTAAGGAGTTCTTGCTGGAGTAATAGGCATACATGTTTATAAACTGCCACTCAAATTGAGTAAAACAATGAGTCTCCTTGATGTGCTTGAATGAATGCAATCTTCCCCACCATTCACTCCAACAGGTCTCAGAAGTCTCCAAGACCTCCCAGAAGATTCATGGAGCTCACTGGAAAGCTGGAATACTTGTAGTTATGATTTATTATAGCTGTTAAGTCAGGTTCTTCTGAAATAGAAGGGTCTCCTGAACTGTTACAGATGCTACTCAGAAAAGGACTGGATCGGGAACAAGTTCTGAAACCAGCAGTAGCAAGGCTAGAGAGCAATTGGAAATGTTTTTGCTGGACCAAAGAGCCCAAAGCATTTTTATAACAAAAATTTCAGAAAGAAAAGTGTTAGTTGTTTATATTGAGCTTAAACTGACTGTAGATAAGTAGGGTAATGGGAAGCAGGGAAAGTTTGGAATAAGAGGACAGTCCCTAAAGAGAAGTTATTTGTAGCTTCTGGATTGGTTGGGGTTACTAGTCCAGAAGGTTTGTTAGTAAGCCCAGCAGACTTAGTGGAACCTGGTGGTCAACTGCCTGGGGTTATAAGCCAACGCTGTGACATACATTCAGGAACATGCAGTGTTTTGTTGGTTTAGCCCATAACTGTTAATGTTCTAACTTCTATTTTTTTGTGGCGGGGGAGGTACCAGAGATTGAACTCAGGAGTACTCAACCACTGAAGCATATCTCCAGCCCTATTTTATATTTTCTTTAGAGACAGGGTCTCACTAGGTTGCTTAGCACCTTGCTTTTGCTGATGCTGGCTTTGAACTTGTGATCCTCCTGTCTCAACCTCCCAAGCCTCTGGGATTACAGGTGTTCGCCACCGCACCTGGGCTAACTTCTCTTAAATCTCCTCCCGTCTATCCTCTAGCCCTTTGTGATTAAATTAGGACATCTCAAAATTTGTCTTTTACAGAAAAGGGAAAGAATACAGATTAATATTGGCTAAGGGAAGAGGCACATGGGACAGAGTCCAGGGGAGTTCCAAGTGGCAGGCTTCAGGTTGTCCACTCCTGGTGTTGCTGTGGACAGTGCTAACCCCTCCTGGTAAGGATGTATGACAATACATGCAGGAAATTGCAAGCTAGGGAAGCCCAACTGCGTCTTGATGTCCAGGGTTTTTACTGGGACTCATTCAAATAGATATAAGTGACTACCAGTAGGTATGCTTGGCTTCCAGCTCCCCCAGAGGTCACTGATAGAGCAAAGCCCCACTCTCATCTCATTGTTGGCACAGACTGTGATATAACTTCAGGTCTCCAGGTAACAGATAATTGTATCAGGAAGGACATTCCAACAGCTTAAAGATTACTTCTCAGAAAGTAAAAACAAAGTTCAGACCTTTTTAAAGCAAAGTTAATACTTTCCCATGCAGGGTAGATGAGTCATCTTTCCTTTCCTCCCTATTCATTTCCCACATCTCTACAGATGATGCCTGGGAATGTAAACCTCTTGTGGCAGGGAAGATGGGCCTTGTCCTGTCTTGTGCCTCTGCTATGGGGTGGTCGACCCACTCAGGTTCCTGGAATCTGGCAATGGTGCTTCTCTAAGGATGGTGATATTCCTTGGCTCAGTTAGACCTATCCCACTTTTCATCTGTCAGGAGTCTCAGCCAGGTCCTCCAGGCCCTGGCATGGGCCCACAAACTCCAGCCACAGTGTTGAGATTATCTTAGTCGTTGCGACAGAGGCCTTATTGTAGCAGGTCCTGAAGCTGCCAATTTTGTTGCCTACTTTATCCCCAACAGGGGAGCAAGTCTAGGAATTTCTGGGGCCCTTCCATGTGCCTTAAGAGACAAGGCAAGCATAGAGCACACAGGCCCTCTCTCTGCTCAACTGTGCCTCCCCACGAACTTCATAATTTTATAATAGAACCAGGTTGGTGTAAGCTATTTTAAATGATAATCTCTTCTCCGAGTTCTGAACAAGGACAGGGGATTAAGGCCCCTTATCTTCTGCATCTGGCTTTCCCCTAGTTTATGTACCATTTGCCCTTTCGCCCTATTCCAGATTGTGACTGGGAGGGGGCAAACCACTGCTACAGAGTTAGGGCCCACCATGGAACTGAGGCAGCCACAGTGGTCCCTGGTTACCTGTTCTTATGATCACATGGAAAAAATTTCAGACATGTTGCTCAGAGTAACAGGCATCAGTTTATTAAAAGGGATAAGAAAAGGGAAAAAGAATGCTCACAAAGGAGAGTGGATCCTCTCAGAGAGAAAGATGGTATGCCACTCATGCCCTCCAGTTTTTTTTTTTTTTTTTTTGGGGGGGGGGGGTGTTTCCCAGGGAAGTTTCCAAAGAGTTCTGCCCAGGTCCACCTCTTGACTTTTGACTCACTGTTAGAGTCTGTAAACAAGTCAGGATGGCTCCTGGCATTTTGCCAGAGAAATGTTAGAGTCTGTAAACAAGTCTGGATGGTGCCTGGCAAAATGCCAGAGGGAGTGGTTTGTGAAGTAACGCCAGCGAGCTATTAAGTGTGGAGATTCCTTATTGGTTGACTGATGTATCTAGTTTATGCTAATTAGATAAGCTGTGTGGAATATATAAATACTGCTCCTGTCCTGCAATAAACGGCTCCTACTCCTGCAATAAACGGCTCCTACTCCTGCTGTATCAATCTACACAAGTTATTCGTCACCCCCCGGTTATTTTGCTGCAGCTGGACTGCGGCAACTCACAGCAGGATTGCGGCAACTCACAGCAGGATTGCATCGGATTTCCAAGTTCCCATGGTACAGGGTAAAGATCCAAGGCAACTCCGGGTCCCCTTGGCCCATGCTGATCTTTCTAATTGGAACTTGTTCTTACAGATTTTATGGTTAGGGCACTTTGCTCCTAATTATTATGTCTCCCTGAGTTTTGGAATTTGGTCTGTGTAAAGGTCACAAAATTCACCCCTTTCCAGGTAACTTATTGGCAGGCTGCATGTCTCCTTCAGGTAATAGGCTGTTTGCTGAGAAATGTAACATATCTTATTGACTTAAGTCAGGTAGGGCTACAGGTAAATTGCTTTTTAAAAGAAAGCATGTGGGGTCAGCACAGTAGGCTCAGTTTATAGAATTATCCCTTTAACCTCATGTTCCTGCCACTCATGTCTGTCTGTTATCTATCACCAGGACATAGGTGTCTACCCAAACCATTCAGCTTCTGTTATGCTGGACCACAAAGAAAGACCTCATCTACATCAGCTTTTCCTCTATCTTGATTAAAGATTCCTCAGGCTGTGCTAAACTGAAGGGCTCCAGGTAGTTAGGTTTATAAAGAAAAAGAAAGAAAACTATTTTCAAAATATTATTTCTGTTATACTTGTATAACAAATTCAGCAGTAATGAAAGCCCACTGAAAATAGGAAAACCCTCTCTCTCCTCTTACCCCTCTTTACATCTTTCCTACAGCCTGTGGTATTTGGTTAGCAACAATAAGTTCATGATTTTGGAAATGAGAGGCAGTTCATGATTCACTGGAATGTCAATTTCAATGATAACTGTTAATAGCAACCATTTATTCAAAGACTGTATCGAGTACTGTGCTGATTTCACTTGTTTTCCAGGTATGGTTGCTCAAAATCATACCCAGCTACTCAGGAGGCTGAGGCAGAAGGATTGTAAGTTTGAGGGCAACCTCAGCAACTTGGGAAGACCCTCTCAAAAAATAAAAAATAAAAATAAAGGTCTGGGGATGTAGCTCAGAGGTAAAGTACCCCTGTTTAATTCCTAGTTCTGAAAAAAGAAAAAAAAAACTATTACCTTA
The DNA here is from genome assembly GCF_047511675.1 of Marmota flaviventris. NCBI lineage: Eukaryota > Metazoa > Chordata > Mammalia > Rodentia > Sciuridae > Marmota > Marmota flaviventris. The sequence continues at coordinate 70,567,128 of NC_092501.1, forward strand.
TTTTACACATGAGAAAACTGAGGCCCAGAGAAGTTAAATAATTTCCCCAAAGTCCTATAGCTGGCATTGGAATTTAAAGCCAGTACCATCTAACAACAGAATCCAAGCACTAATTAACCACCACCCTAAACTGTCTTTCAGTGAGGCATTCATATTTCTGCTTTTCTCATTATTACCATATAAAGACATTCAGTAAAATATAACTTGATGCTCAGTTGCAACCCACAATTTTGCAAGCTTCCAAGGATACCTTAGCGATAAATGAGTAAATGTGGTTTTAAAATCTGGTCTGGTGTTGGCAAGCACCCCAAAAATGCTGTTAATATTACTGAGATAATCAGTCTCTTGGGATTCCACCTTCCTAATCACTTCTTAAGGGAACTTGTAATGAATCTAATTGGAAGAATCTACTTGGTTCCCTACAGGATTATGTCACATAAAATAGAGCAAGAAAAGTGCTAAAAATCGATGAATGGGAGGGAGAGAGAGTTGAAAATATGGACCTAAGGGCAGAAGGGCAGGTAGGGTTCTGTTACCTTGTAGCTCAGGGGGAAGTTGGGCACTTTTAAGTAACTGCTATATGTACGTGTAGGAAATGAGAGCATAACTTTTCCTTACATATTTGATAATCTAAATTATGTGAATTTATGTGGATATCAATGAAAAACATGCAGTGCCAATCTGTTCAAGGGCCATGCTGGGACTATGATTGAGATGATTCAGCAGCCTTGGTTCAGATCATCATTCAAGGAGTTGGGCTGGACTTAAAAAATGGGTAGAAGCGTTTTCTTTTTTCTATTTTTATGAGTATGATTTGATAGGGCTGGATGTTGGAAGTAGTCATTAGTGAACAGAGACCTAAAGATGGGAAAATATGGGTGCATGTTTAGGGCTTGGGGATAGTTACCTTCAGCCAGCATTTCAGAAAGAGGAAAGAGAGAGAGATCAAGCCAGAAGGGTAGAGTAGGATGGTATTATGTAAAATGAGAACTTCTGGGTCCAGGACCAGACTTCAGGGTGAACCACAGCGACCCTAGGAGGATCAGTGAAGCGCTGAACTTGGTGCAATAGAAAGAACTTCTTTATATCTGTTTCTTCACTGGCTGTTATACAGTACAAGTAGTTCCTCCTTATCTGCGGTTTCATTTTCTATGGTTTTAGTTACGTGCAGTCAACCACAGTCTGAAAATATTAATTGGAAAATTCCAGAAAGAAATAATTTGTGAGCTTTAAATTGTGAACCTTTAGGAGAAATCTCACCCCCTCGTGCCCTGGATGTCAATCCATGTTACATCCTGCCTTATGGTGTCCTCTCCCAGGTGTTTTGCAGATTCCTCCTCTTGATAAGCCTCCACTGTCCACCAGAGCTGTGTCTTGTCTTCCTTGTCTTGCCCAGTGCTGCCCCCTGCCCCTGCCCCAACCCTTCATTATTATTGTTTTTGACTGTGTGTCTTCATCCTTGGTTTTCAGCTAACTTTCTTGAGGCTCTGGCCCTCCACATTCTTTCCCAAAGAGCAGTGTTATCAGGATTATCAGGATTATGAAGAGTGACAAGAGGAGGAGTTTGACATAGAGGAAGTGACTATCAATGAAGAGAGCAGAGGAAAAGGCAGACCTTTCATTCCTGGCGCCCACTGTCTAGGAGGAAGCCACATCGGGAGGAGGGAAACCTGAAGTTGAAGTATGGGGTACCACAGTAACTCATGTACAAAGTTAGGGAGAAGACAGTGTTGACATGCACTAAATTCTCAGGTTAAAAGGGTAACCGTGGCTAAGTAGATTGAAGCTATTCAAAATTAATTAACACCTTTTATGTCTCCTCATTACAGAAAGTATTTGCCTCTGAGACTTTTTGGAAAGGATCAGTTCCTTCCAAGACTGCTGCTACTCCTTCTCTTTCTCCTTTTTCTCCTTGTTATACTGGGGATTGAAGACTGCATCTTCTTAAAAGCAGAAACAATGGCAACTGGAAATCCATTTTGTCATAGGTTTAATAAGTCAATCATCTAGACTTTCAGTCTGTGTGAAAGCAAATGTACTGATAGACTGAATAATTTGTGTCTTACCATCTCCCCGTGGTAACAACACCCTCCTTGTGAATAAATAATAATCACTGCCTCTCAGAGTTTCCAAATCTCTTATTTCTGAGTTGCTCATTTTAGACAATAGCCTGGGCAGTATTTTTTTTTTCTTTTTAATATGTAGACAATTCATTTTAATTTTTTTAAAAATTGGCTTTTCTTTTATTGGTACATTCACTGGATTTTAAAAATAATAACAAAGAATTTTAAAAATAATAGTTGTAGAGTGCTTGCCTCACATGCACAAGGCCACAATACACAACACCACACACACACACACACACAAAAAAAATAATAATAGATCTTTATTATTCTTTAAGATGTAAACATATATAATATATATGTGTGTACACACACACACACATACACACACACACACACACATATATATATATATATATATTTTTTTTATTTTTTTCTCCCCCCAGACCACTCTGTCTGGGAGTTCAGACCAATCCATAGATTCAAGGTTACTGTAACTCACTTGCTTAGGGCATGACTGTTTTGTTTTTTTTTTAAACAAAATAATCATTATTATAAGAGTAGTACAGAGTTAGGTATGATAGTACACACCAGTCCCTATGAGGAGGTCAAGGTTAGCCCCAGCAAGTTAGGTCAAGGCCAGCCTCAGCAATGTAGTGAGACTCTATCTCAAAAATAATATAAAAAGGTTGGGGATGTAGTTTAGAGGTAGAGTACCCAGGGTTCAGTCCCCAGTACCACCCGCCGCCCCCACCCCCAACACACACACAGTAGTAAAGATCAGTTTTAGATTGCCACAGTTGAAACAGGCCTATAATCTCAGCTACTCAGGAGGCTGGCAGGAAGATTGCAACTTCAAGAGCAGCCATGGCAAATTAGGCAGATGCTGTCACAAAATAAAATAAAAGGACTAGGGTTGTAGCTCAATGATAGAGAGTTTGCCTAGGATGATGAAAGACCTAATCAATCTTTTTCTAAGAGTACAATTAGAGAAAGGAGAAAAGGTTTTAGGAAGAAGTTGAAAGAGGCTAAAACATCTGGGTAGGCTCCCAGAGGGCAAGGAAACTATGGACTCATCTAGATTTACTTCCCAGTTTTGTCATCCAAGTTCAGATAGACACTCGAATGGAGTAAACCCCTCTCTCTATTTTCCTTTGTCAAAGTTTGAGACCCAAATTATTGCTGGATATCTCCACTGAATGCCTCATTCTTTTGTTTTTATTACTGTATGCAGACAAATCTATATTTATGGTCAGCTAATGAATTGGAATAAATTGGTTTAAAATGATGTTCAGGGTTATTATAAAATGTGTTGACTGCTTTGACAAGAACAAAAGCAACTCAGAACAATACTCATGGAAAATTGCTTTGTGCTATTAAAATCACTCATTTACCAAGAAATGTTTCTTTTTAAAAATGGAAATTCAGATTTAGTGCTATTCACAGGCAATTGTTCCTAAAAACAGTTAGCAAATTCATTAATCTATATAGCAATATAGATTTGTTTAAAATGAGACCTTCTTCCATTCATTACAGCCTATTTCATAAGGTAGACAGTTCTGCCCTTTAATTGCACAAGCATGCAGTAAATTATAATCTTGAAATTCCCTTCCAAATGTCTAATTTAGGTTAAAGCCAAGATGAGTGTGTTTTACAATTTAGCCACAAATTTGACAAATTTGTAACAGAGACTTCTTACATATGGAATACTAGCTCTGATGTCAGTCCCCCTATCATCCTGCCCTAGTACTGGGGATTGAACCCAGGGTCACTCTACCACTGGGCTGCATCCCCAACCCTTTTTATTTTGAGAGAGGGTCTTGTTAAATTGCTCAGGCTGGCCTCAAATGTGTGATCCTCCTGCCTCAGCCTCACAAGTAGCTGAGATTATAGGCGTGCTCCACTATGCTCAGTTTAAAGAAATATTTTGATTGATTGGTTTCCATAAAACCAAAGATATATACATATAAACTCTTGTGGGACACTTCTAATAGTAAAGTCATATATTTGAAGCCAAGCTTCTCAACCTTCAAAGATGTTAGAGCTGATATCTAACGCCCCCATCCCCTTCTACTTGCTGTTTTTGATTTATTGGTCTGGGGTACAGTCTGGGTCTTAGGGTTTTTACAAGTTTCCAAATGATTGAAAGAACCAGCCAAGGTTGTGAATTTTAAAACTTTGTAGTTTTATTGGTTTGGTGGCCACCCCACAGTTTAATTTCCTTTCTTTAAGATGAAAGATTCCATTTTAGGTAGCCAATGGATAGTGATATATCTGTAGAAAATAAATACCCCAATCTGGATCTTCCTCAGACCAATGGAATGAAAATTTCTAAGAGAAGACTCTTGGCATAGCTCCTTTAAAAAAAAAAATCTCCCCTATTGGTTCTGATGTACAGCAAGGGCAGCCAGGATTTGAACCCTTGCTTTATAGTTATTTCGGCCCAGCCACATGACGCTGTTTCAACATAGATGTATTTTAGTCTATTTTCTGTTGCCAATGACACAATATGATAGACTGGATGAGTTATAAAGAAATGAGGGTTAGCCCAGCATAGTGGTGCACACCTGTAGTCTCAGCTAGTAGGAAGGCTGAAGCAGGAGGATTACAGGATTGAAGCCAGCCTGGGTAACTCAGTGAGGTCTGTTTCAAAATAAAATAAGAAAAGGGTAGGGGATGTAGGTCAGTGGTAGGACACTTGCTTAATATGTGAGAGGCCCTAGGGTTCAATCCTCAGTACCACACACATTACACACACACATACACACACACACACAAAAGAAAAGTTTATTCTGGAGGACCAAGGCCAAGGGGTCATATCTGTTGATGGCCTTCCTGCTGGAAGAGTCGCAAGGCGGTACAGGGCATCACATACCAAGAGATAGGGAGCATGCATTATGTGTATTTCTATTCTGCTCTCTTTTTCTTCATATAAAGCTACCCATGTTCAATCATGGGAGCTGCATCCTAAAGATTTTATTTATCTGCTCCTAAATGTCCTATTTCTAAGCATCATAGACAGACTAGGTTTCTATACTGTTAATGCCTGTGGAAGGCAGCTTTGTGTTACTGTAACCTAATACCTAAGATAATCAATTTAAAAAGAGAAAAGGTTTATTTTGGCTCACAGTTTTAAGAGGTTTCACTCCATGGTCAATTGGCCCCATCACTTTTAGGCCTGTGGCAAGGCAGTAAATCTTGTCAGGAGCACATGGTGGAGGAAGTTTTCACTTCATGGTAACCAGTAAATAAAAAAAGAGAAGAAAAGACCATAATTCCACCATCCCCCATTCAAGGACACAACCCAATGACCTAAAACCTCCACTAGACTCTGCCTCTTAAAGGTTCCCATGCCACCAAGCTAGGAACCAAGCCTTCAACACATGGGTCATGGGGGGACATTTCAGATCCAACTATAGCCGAACCTTACCATCAGCATTACCTTGAAACCTCAAGTGAAACCTTGGAAAGTGCCCTCAAACCATAGCCAAACCGCAGCCATAGATAACTGAAGAAGCAACTTCATCCCTCATTCAAGCTCCACTCTACTTATAACATGAGATGAGATTTGGCTGGGCACATAAATGGTGCACACACCTGTAATCCCAGCTACTCAGGAGGCTGAGGCAGAAGTCTCCAAAGTTTGAGGTCAGCCTGGGTAATTTAGTAAAACCCTGTCTCATAACAAAAAATAAAAAGAGCTGAGGATGCAGTCCAGTGGTAGATCACCTCTGGGTTCAATGGTAGTTCATTCCAGTACTGAACAAAATGTTGCATATATCAGGCTAAACATAAAGTATGTGCTTTTTTTTTTTCTGAAGAAAAATGTTTAAAAGCTCTAGAAAGAAACAGTTATTATCTGGAGAGTATTGGTGGCTCTTAATCACAGTGTAATATTCTAAGAGATGTCTGCTTCCCTCTCTTTTGGCTCTAGTGGGATTGTAGTTAGTGCCCTCCCATACCAGTTTCATGTAAAAAGGGCGGTGAAATGTGAGGAGAAGATAAGAGATGAGACTGTATCCCAATAGATTAATTTCTTACCCACCACCCGCAACCACTGCAATAGCCTTTTATCTGGCCTCTGCTTTCCTTTGACTCCCCCAATGATTTTTAGGAGCACTTAACCACTGAGCCACATCCCCAGCCCTATTTTGTTTTTTATTTAGAGACAGGGTCTCACTGAGTTGCTTACTGCCTTACCATTGCTATGGCTGACTTTAAACTTGAGATCCTCCTGCCTCAGCCTCCTGAGCTGTTGGAATTACAGGTGTATGCCACTGTGCCCGGCTCCCCCAGTGCTTTTTCAAAGTACAAATCTTAACTTCAGTTTGGGGTAAGATAGAGTAGACTTGCTTTTCCCTTGCCACTAAGAACAACGAAAACCCTTGGACATTATATATGAAATAAACATTAGAAGATTCTGAAAGGTGGAAAGAAGAAGGCAAGGACCTTCCAGGGACTGTGGGACCCGAGGCACAATAAGGTGGTGAGTTCTATGACTTATTTCTCTGCTTCATATATCCCACTGGAAATGAAGAAGCTGGCAAACCAGAAGTAACAATGGATACAGACAAGACAAGCATATTCTTTACTAAAAGACCAAAAAAGAAGCAATCAAAATTTAGCAAAATATGCAATAATCATGCACCATAACTAATTGGTTTTTTTTCAAGGGATGCAAGATTGGTTTAGTGTTTGAAAATCAAGCTTGTAATCTAACCTATTAGCAGACTAAATAAAAAATTTTATGATTGTATCAATCAATGGGTACAGAAAAACCTTGGCAAAGTTTAATACCTATGTATGTTTAAAAAACTTTAATACCTATGTATGTTTAAAAATAGGAATAGAGGGGAAGTTCTCTTCAATGCTCTGCTCTTAATAAAGAGCATTGAAGAAAATAAAGTTCCTGTTGTTAACATTATTTTTAATGGTGAAAGACTGATGCTTTTTTTCCTGAGATCAGCAAAGGTGTCAAGACTCACTTTTTTTTTTGGTGTGTGTGGTGCTAGAGATTGAACCCAGGGCCTTGCTCATACTAAGCAAGCTCTTTGAGCTACATCTGCAAACTTTTTAAATTTTATTTTCAAAAAATTGCTGATGCATGGACCCTACTCCAACTCAATTCAATCAGGATCTCTGGGGTCACTCGTCATTCATTAGTGTGTTTATTTTATTAAAGTCCACCTACTGACAGATCCTAGGCTGCATGAGGGTAGAAACCAGGCCTGCTTTTGCTTTTTATTGTAACTTCAGCACCCAAATCCCTGCTCACCAGGGGGTGCTCAATAAGTATTTATGAAGCAAATAAATGAATAGAGGAAAGAGAGGAGTGTCACCCTTCCCTTTCTTGTTTCCTTCCTGAAACTTACGAAAGGGAAGGTGCCTTCCCTGGTCTCATCCCCATCCTCTGAGGGCTCCGTAACAAAATTGCAGAGATCACAGTATTGCACAATGAGAGATCTAACTGGTAAGTATAAAAGCTGGAAATGAAGACAGTGCCTCCTTCTTCACACACTCAATCAACAAATTTAATGAAAGTGAAACAGAAGCTGACAAGGAGGCTGAAATGACACATACTCTTACTCATGCAGAAATAATAGAAAATGTTTTAAATGCAGCTAAAGAATATTAAAGGGACTGACAGAGAAACGAAAGAAAGATTTTAGGGAAGGAGAAAAGCTAGGGAAAGGGAACTCCCAGCCTTTGACCTGATAATCACATTTGTAGAAAGTCTCTTTTGGGAGAGTGGCTGACTTAATGTTAATAAGCAAGTAAAATTATGCTAAGAGACACTGAATTCAGCAAATTCCAAAATATTCTTAAGGCTTATACTGATTCTGCCTTATAGCTTCCTCCCTTATATCTCTCTATTCCCCCATGTACTATAGTGATGTTTATGGTATGAGTACAATAACTAATGTTTTAAGCAAACAATTATCTTGAGATATTATGTTATGAAATTTCATAATAATAACCCACAATTCCACAAACCCCAGTGCATGGAAAAAGATAACTTGATTTTCAGCAACTTCACTTAATTTCTATTTGTACACCACTACCTCTACTTATTTCACCTATCTTGTGGGAAATTTATTCTTTTTATTTTGTCTTATTTTTGGTTGTAGGGAGTGTTTTCAAGATCATCTTGCAATTGTAAAGCATTGTGGGGGTAGGAGCAGAGGGGACGTCCTCCTTTACACACAGGTGGTATCAAAGCGTATCTGTACAGCAATTCTATTTTTCATTCTTATTATAGTTTTTAATAAACTACAGGAGATATTTAACAGTTTACCATAAAATAGGACTTATGGGTGGGAGTTATAGTGGTAGAGCACTTACTTGTTTAGCATGCACAAGGCCCTGGGTTTGAATCTCAGTACCCTCCCACCAAAAAAAAAAAAAAAAAAGTGGATTTCATTAAATGAGTTTGTGAAGTGTAAGCTAATGTGTTCTGAGCACATTCAAGGTAGTCAAAGTAAACTATGATGCCCAAGCTTTCAATGGATTCTAAGTAACTTTCCAGAATTTTCAGAAGGAAAATAAACATTTTCCAAAGGAAATTGATTATTCTTAAATTTAATTATGCCACTCATAGTATCTTTTTAAAAAGATTTTGAAAAGCATTTCTTTTTAAAAAACCTTTATAGGGACTAGGGATGCAGCATGTGGTAGGGCATTTGCTTAGTATGTGCAAGGCCTTGGGTTTAATCCCCAGCAGCCTCCCCCGACCTGCACAAAGGCTTTGTAATAACTGTTATTATTATTACTTATTTTTTTTAGTTGTGGATAGACACCATACCTTTTAATTTTATTTACTTATTTTTTAAGTGGTGCTGAGGATTGAACCCAGCGCTTCACACGCCCCAGCCCCTCTTCATTATTTTTTAATGGAGTCAAGTCATAAAGTTCATGGAGCCAGACTTCAAGGTGGGGATACTGCTCAGGAGTCTTAGGCAGGAGGATCTCAAGTTTGAGGCCAATCTGGGCAACTCAGCAAGATGCTATCTCAAAAGTAAAAAAAAATTAAAGAAGACTGGAGATGTAGCTCAGTGGTAGAAGGATGATCGACCAACCAAAGATCCCAGTGTCTTTTGGTTCAGTTACTCCACTTTAGCCACAGTCTGAATCAGGTTTCTCAACTGAGGGTGCTCCCCCTTTCCAGGGGACAGGTAGCAACATCTGGAGAGATTTTTATCGTTACAACTGAGAGGAGGTTGTTACTGGCATTTAATAGCAGCCACAGATGCTGCTATTCTATGATGCACAGAAGAGCCTCTTACAATAAAGAATTATCTGGTCCAAACGTCCACAGAGCTCATGTTGAGAAATCTTGGTCTAGATTGTAGGGCAAATCTTCCATCAACTTTTATTAGCTGGTATCTCGTTTTGTTAAGTGTCAATGTAGGAGAAAATGACCTATCTGCTACATTGTAAAAGAACTGGTGGAAGAATTTTGATATGTCCCTTCAAAATCTCACAAAACAAGGGAGTTGTCACAAGAGGGCCAGTCCTTAGTGGCTGTCCTCCCTACAGCATGGCCTAGATTTGAAGCCTTTGAAGAGGTTATGTTGGAACTATAAAATCCAGGTGACTGCACCATGTAATTTTTCTTTTTTTAGAAAGGGAGATATTAATTTTTGTCTCAACCTTACAATTAGTTCCATATCCAAGATTGTAAATGATAACCCCGAGGAGACAACACGTATTCATTATTTTGTATACTGTTGCTATTGATGTAATACTTGTATTTAGAAGGGAGCTGATGGCAAAATAAAATAAATATTTATAATACACAGAGTGATACTTGATGCTGTTATTAGGCTTACCTCTAATTGTTTATGTAGCATTTTATAAACATATATTAAAGATATAATGAATTCTCATGATACCCATGGGAAGCAAAGAGGGGGTGGGTTATATTACTCCTATTTTAAGTCCTCTTAAAATAATTACACTTGCCTGGAGTTACACACTGATTATCTGAACAGACAAGATTAAATGGTAGATTTTGAAAATGGTGACATTTCTGTCAGCCAGTGCAGGGTTCTGCTTGTTGGTATCGATTCATCAGACCTTGGTTAGGAACCAGTTGTAAATGTCTTAATTTGAAAATCCTTTAAAAACGTACACTGCAGATTTTGAATGATGGTTACTAATTTGCAAAGGACAATGTGGCAAGGACATTTAAATTCCTAGTGTTTTATTGTTTTTAAACAAAAACACAGAATAGAGGAGTAGAAAGCAAAATCACAAATTATATTCAATAACTATTTACTATGGGCCACCTGGTGTAAAGTTCTGTGCTCCAAGAGATGAAAGATAAATATATATTCTTCATATGGCATTTAATTTATAGTTGGGGAGTACCAAAATGTGTGTATAAGGAGGCCTCCGTGACCTGGAAGGGAGAGTTTGTGAGAAACTGGAGATGGGTCAGTAGTATTGGTTCAAATGGACAGGGAGAATCTGGGAATGGGATTCAACTAGACAGGGTTAATGAATATGAGTAGAGTCCTTCTTGCTACTTTCTGGAAAAGAGAAACTGTTCCAGAGAGCTCTCAAGTGGTTGTTTCCCACTATGTGAACTGAAGGCAGAAAAAATTGAACTGCAAAGAGAAGGAACAGAAGTACACAGGAGATAGAGACTACCTGGGTTCCTGCCTAGTTTCTGGTTCTGATCTCTTCTGAGCCTCAGCTACATCCCTATCTCCTCCAGTATCATCAAGTAAATCTGTTTTTCTTTGTCAACCAATAGCAGCCAGGTAATTGGCAAAGCCAGGAATACTGGCCAGGGACACAGGAATGAACACAGAAGGTTGACTATTCATCAGTATATCTAAGCCTCAGGGCAAACACTTGGAAACAGTCTGTGGGCAGCTTTGGTTTGGAATCCAGGTTGTGGGTCTGCCAGGGGTTTAGCCGGCTGAAGGGGGCTCATGAGGTCTTGTTCCTGCTACTCAGGCTATGAGGCTCTGGATTTTTTCATTGAGACACATTTCCATGGATACAAAGAAGTCTCCTTGCTCTCTGAATTTTGACTCAGTTTGGTGAGTAGTGGCTGCTGCTTACAGGAAAACTGGATAAAACCACATTTAAAATCAGGTAGATTACTTTCTAAAAGTAGAAAGAGTCATTCATTTGGAACCAAATCACCAACTTCAGAATAGCTGTTTTGGCAAATGAAGTGTTTGCCTTAGTATTTTTAATGTGATATTTTAATGATACTTGGCAATAATTCATTTTTATTGTTTTCTAGTCATCTTGATGGCAACATAATTCATGATATTCTATGTCTTTGAGAGTCCTAAAATTTCACAATCAAGCAACATGTTCTTAAAATACTGGTAAATGCTCTGGCAAAATTATTTAGGGTTCAGTGGACTAGAGTGAAAATACTTTTATGCCTGGCTTTTTTTCCTGTGTTACATATCATCCTAAAATTACTCATGGAAAGTCATTTACAAAGCTTTTTATTATGAATCATTTTAAACATACAGAAGATTAGGAAAAAAACCCATAGCCTCCTAGACACATCACTTACATTTCAGAACTGTTAATATTTTGCAAAATTTAATTCAACTTTATATCAGAGAGGTGCATTTTAAAGAAAAAAGTCTACACCAGATACTTACTTGGACTTTATTTTCCAGAGTCTAAAGATTACAGTACACTTTGCATAGTAACACTGAAGAGAAAACAGCCAGCAGTTTTCTGGCACTTTTTTAATCTGGAAAAAACACAAGAAAGCAAACCTTCCTTCACCTTTTAAGTGCAAACTGACGAAAAATACCCAGTAGAGCTCCTATGAATCACAGAGCCTCCCAGTAGACACTGAAAACACGTAGTTGAACTTTATTTCAATTGTTATTTTACAGCCATGCATGACAAATGCATTTTTTCTTACTCTCTTGGAGAAGAGCTCTAACAGTGTCCTCAGGGTGAAGAAGTCAGAGAAGCTGGAGTGGAGTGCTCAATAAAAAGTCTGCACTGGGACAGACTGCCTCATTTTGAATCCCTTACTTTTCTGTGTTTTGGAACAGAGTACCTAACTTTTCAAGGTCTCACATTAAAAACGGGTTTAGGGCTTTGTTGAAACCAAGGTGTAAAGCATCTATCACAACTACCTGCCAGGTGGACACATCAATCAGACCTTAGGACCCCCCCTCCCTAGCGTTTCTGATTCTGTCCATAATTTGCATTTCTAACAAGCTGTTGGGTGATGGCAATGCGGTAGGCCCCGAGATAACGGAGACCCCAAGTGATTCAGGGGAGGAGAGCAATAAATGTTCATTATTCACATCATCACCATCCAAGCTGTCCACCAGCAGGGTTCGTGGGTAGTGCACCACAGGGAGGAGCGAAAGTCTCGGTTCTGACATCCCTGCCAACACATCAGGCCTCTGCCCCGGGGAACAGGTTAGATCAGGGGGGCGGCTGCCTTACGCAAGAGGACCCCACTTCCAACTTCTTCCTCTGGGAAAAAAGCAGAGGCCATCCACTGCTGGAGTTCTGAGCTCTCGATATCGCAGCCGTTAGCGTCTGGTCAGAACGAGAGCATGTCCTCTGGGCCAGCAGAGGGCCGGTGCAGCGATTCCGACACCCCAGGTTCGGGTGGAGGCAGGTGTGGAGCTGAGGCCCTAGCCTGGAGGGAGAGAGGATGTGGTGGATAAGGAGGCTCTCTTCTGTCCCACTGGCGCTGGGATCAATTCCGACCGCCCGCGGCCGGCCGGGTGACCGGGCGGAAGATGGCTGCCCGAAGCGCCGCGGACAGTCACGTGTCACACCGACACCGCCCGCAAGCCCCCTCCCCGCCCGCGGAGTCCCCGACCAGGCGGGAGGTATAGCCCCGAGCAGCCTCGAAGCCACAGAAGGTGCCGCGCGTGCCGTTCAGGGAAGCAGGGCACCGCAGCCTAAGGTCAGCTTTCTCCGCCGCCCGCCCTAACCCGGGCGCAGGGGTTCCGCTCCCGGAGCAGAGGAAAACCTTCCTTAGGGCGACCCACACCGGGTTGGACTATACTGGGCATGCGCAGGGCTCCCGCCCGGGCACACCAATCTCCAGGTTTTCGCCGCAGCTCGCAGGGGCGACGAGAGGTGGGGCCAGGGCGGGACGACCCCGACGCGCTCCTAGTCCTTATAGCAAGGATAGGAGCTTCTCCGGGATACTCCACATTCCCTGGCTTCGCGGGCCTTTTGGCTCAGGCAGCTCTATTATTTTGGGAGAGGGGGTAGGAAGATGGAAGTCTATGGATAGAGGTTTTAAAATGCACCAGATTTTGAAGTCTTTCTAAATACATGGCCAACCAGGAGTTAATCACAAGTGTCGCAGCTCTTGAGCACGCTGGGAAAGAGACTCCAAGCGTAGTTCGACAACTGGGGCCCCGATCCTGGCTTCCTTGAAGGCTGGGTTCCCGGTCTCCGCATTCTGACCGGCTCCAGCGGCTCAACTTTCCTGCTGTGCTCTAAACGGTTTATCATCACAGATCATAAACCCCGGCTTCAGTCCATCCTCCCTTAGCGGCTTCCTGTCCAGCTGGGTCTTGCTCGTCTTTGGGGGAAGCACCCGCCTCCTCAGTTTCCCACTGCTTGAAAGTAAAATAAATGAAGCCCAAACCCCGATCACCCGGTGGCGTACAGTCCGGTGCGGGTCCCCCCTGGTCCCCGGAAGAGCCCCCCGCGGACTCCGCCTGGCCGGCCAGGCCCGCCCCTCGGCCGCCGTGAACACCCGGAGGAGCGGACTCGGGTCGCGCGGGAAACCGGGCCGGCTCGGGCCGCGGACTGGGCATGCTCGTCAGCCCGGGAGGCTCGCGGTGGCAAGTCGGAAGCGTTCGCACCAGCGAGGCAGCGGCCGGGGCAGCGGCGGCGGTCAGGACGGGAGTGGGAAGGGCCGGTCCGGGCAGGTTGCTAGTCCCTTGCTCCTGGCAGGCCGACCCAAGAGCGCGATCCCGTGCAGAGCCCGGACGCTGCCCTGCCCCGGATTTCGTTCCGCGGCTGGGGGATCGGCGAGCGGAATTCCGGGCGGCTGCAGCGACTCCGGTGCAAGTGAGTCGTGGGGTGGGGGCAGAGAGCCGGCCTCCGGGTCGCGGGGGCCGATCGGACACCGGTCTCGCGGGTGGGCCTGACCCCGGGGAGCGGCAGTTGGGCAGCCTTGGGGCGAGGGGGCGTGAGCGCAGCCCGCACGGTGCCGCGCGCGTACCTGGCGGGCACTCCCCCAGCGCTGCCGCTCCCGGGGGGTGGGCGCAGAGGGCGGTCCGGCGGCTAGGATCCCGGCTCGGAGGGGGCGGGCCACCGGCGGGGCTCCCCAGCCCAGCTGGGGTGGGGAAGAAGGTGGAGGCGTCAGTGGGCACCTTTTCAGAGGTGCTGCGTGCTGGAAAGGTTGCTTGATGTCATATCTGGGCAAGCGGACGGTGGCGGGGCCCGAGATCTGGGAGGCGAGGATCCTCCGGGTAGTGGCCCGCCGGGGTCCGGAGCAGCTCTGGGCCCGACCCCAAATCACAGCCCCACCCCCACAGCCCAAGCGGCGGCGTGACAGTTGGTACTTCTAGCCAGGTCGCAGCCGGCTAGGCGCCCACGGTTTCGGGGTATCTCCACCTCGATGTCCCCCGACGACATAACAGGTGGGACCCCCAAGGAACGAGTCCCTTCTCCCCACACCGCGTAACACCCCCCAGGCTCGCGGGCGGCTCTGAAACTCCGCAGGGTTGCCCCCATTGAGTCAGGGTGTTAAGGGGTAAGGCCTGGAGGGGCCATTGGTGCAGCTCAGAACTGGACAATCTCTCCCAGAGGCTGCTTGCCCAGTGAATGAAAGGGTCCCTGAGATTCCCAGGCGACTTGTCAAGGGCAAAGCAGCGGCACCAGCTGCCTCTCCGACAGTGTTAACCCGAACTCGGGCTTGTGGTTTCCTCTGGTGGGCTGGGTGCGGTGCCTTGGTCCTGCTAACGGATTCAGCCTAGCGCGTTCTGGTTAAGGCTTGTTCCCTCTTGGGTGTCGCTAGTAAAAATCGGGATGGGGGTTGCTGTGGACGGAGGGAGCGAAGAGAATCCAGGCAGGTGCTTCTCAGATGTTTCTTTTCACCTTCAGACAGTACAGACTTAAGTGGCACACGTTTATGAAACCAAAAGGAAAAAGAATGGTCCTGAAAGGGAAGTTTATTTTCTACGTACGGAGCCAGCCTTCTATTTTAGCTCTTCTGACATTTACCTTTCTGGACCTTTAAGCTGTTTGGACAGGTTATTTTGCTGTCAGATTCGGGGGTGTTTCTGGTTGGCTGCCTGTGAAAGTGGTGAATATCCGTCACGGTGTACTGTGAACTGCCTATGCCTTCTGGCGCTGGGGTTTTCAGAGGGACTGAGTGGGCAGAAAAAGAGGAGTGGGATTGGTGACGTAGGAATGCAATGGGAGTTGCCTGGGGGCAGTCCTGATGTAATGGGGTTGCCTACTGTTTTGGCCTGAGCAGAAGGGGAGAGAGTTGGACATTTCATTGGTCGGGGTGTAAGATGTCCATGGGAGAAACTAGGCGGGGGTTGGGTGCCTGTCTGGTCAGTGCTTCAAGGGAAGCCCAGGGATGTTTGGTGATTCAGCAGGTGGCAGCCTTCCAGCTCTGCCTTGCCTTGGCCCAGCAAGCAGGCAGGCAAGCAAGCAGGGCAGCAGAGCCTGAGCCTGCTGTTGGAGGTGTTAGCTGTGGGGGAGACTCAGGAGCTGCCTTCTGCCTGTAGGGCTTACTTTCCTTATCTTGCTTCCTGTTTAGGTATGCAAGCCCTGGGCCTTTGAGCTTCCTTATTGCTTCTCTTAAATTATATAGTACATTTTTGAATCTCTTCAACTGTGAGAACTATGTAGCAAGAGGTGGTAGCTACTATCATACAGTTTAAGCTGCAGAGCGATAGCCTTTCCTTTTTCCCCTTTTTCTGCTTCAGAAAATAAAACTTTGTTTTTAGTAAAATATAGTTCTGTAAGTTTTCAGTGTTGATAGCTGTTTCAAATACACAGAAACTTCTTTGAACAAAATTAATTCAAGGCATGCATTAAATTGGTATTAAAGGGAAGCATTAAGATAGTGTCTTATTCATTGGAGAATCCCTAGCATTTTGCACAGTATCTGACTTGTATACTCAATAAATGCTTATTCAGCTGAAATTAAAAAAAATTTCTAATAGAAGAGCTTATTAATATTCATATTCCTCGTGTGTTTTTACATTTACAAATGGGGTTCTCTCTTCAGCATTTATAGAGTAAAGAATACATGACAATGTCTATATGTTGAAACTTAAAGAAGTATGTTTAGGAACTGGAGATGTACTCAGTAGTAGAGCATTTGCTTAATATGCATGAGGCCTTATGTTCAATCCCCAGCAATCCAAAAATAAAAGGGGGGGGGGGAGGGGACATAGTGGCACACTCCTATAATCCCAGCGGCTCCAGAGGCTGGGGCAGGAGAATAACAAGCATGAGGCCAGCTTTAGCAATTTATGAGACCCTGTCTGAAAATAAAATAAAAGGGTCTGCAGATGTAGCTCAGTGGTAAAGCACACTTGAGATTAAAATGAAGACTTTTTTTGGGCTGGGGTTGATGGCTTATTGGTAGAGTACTTGCCTAGCACATGTGAGGCTCTGGGTTCAATCCTCAGCACCACATAAATATAAATAAATAAAATAAAGGCATACTGTCCATCTACAACTAAAAGAAGTTAAAAAATAAATACTTAAAAAAAAAACTATGTTTTCATAAAATCTAATTCCCTGTGTTGCCATTCAATTTTACTTGAAAATGCAATTCTTTAATTTTTCTTGTTAAATCTCTCTCTTTCAACTTGTGGAAGATCCTGCACTTTGGCTAGAAAAATGGGTGTACTTTGCTAATTATTCTATGAAAATCCAAAGAACTCTTTTTGTATACTAGCTGTCAGTAATTTTTTTTTTTTTAAACTAAAAGTGCCCCTGGTGATAGAGAATAGGAGAATAGACAGATGTGATTGGTGGGAACATGATGTAGAAGGAATAATTCTATAAACTGAGCCCATTGTGCTAAACTCCATATGCTTTCCTTTTTAAAAACAAAACAAAACAAAACAATTTGCCTGCAGTCTGCTTGGCTTACATTGACAGATATGTTACATTCTTCAGCAAACTACCTGTAGGAGGAATGCAGGTCTAAAATGCTGATTAAAAAGAACACAAGTTACTCTGAAGGGTGGGACTTTTGAGACCCTTACACAGACCAGATCCCATAACTTGGGGAGATAAGGATAATTCCTCTTAACCATAAAATCTCCAAGAACAGGTTCCAATTGGAACCCGTCTGCATGGGCCAAAGTGACCTAGAGTTTCATGCTCATTGTGGACTTGAAAGTCTGATGTCATCCTGTTGTCACTTAATATCAAATGGCAGACGTGGGGGTACTCCTTGGAAACTTCCCTGGAACCCTTGTAAAACTGGAAGAGCACACCATATTCTGAGAGGATCCACTTTTTCCCTTGAGTGTCCCCCTTTCCACTTTCCTATGCCTTCTAATAAACTCATACCTGTTACTCTGAGCAGCATGTCTGAAGTCTTTCTGGCCTTACTGCAAGAGTTGGGATTTGAAGCGAGGCCTCAGTTTTGAGAAAGATCCCATGCCCCATAACACTAGTGCATATCAAATATACTTTAATTTATGAAACTTCATTTTCTACAAAGTATTTTAGGGAAGCTCTGTAGAATTCCTAACACTTTACCATCCAATGTAAAGTGCTGCTGTAGGAATGATGCAGTTATTTTGAGAATAAAAATTCTGGGTTGTTTGTACCTGGGGTTACATGCCTCAGTCTTTAGGGAGGCATGGGATCACTCTTCTGCCCGCTATCTTTGCTTTTCTTCTCCTTCTTCAATTTGTTTAGCTATTATAAATACATATTTTTCTGACTTGGGCTTACTTATTGAAAGTTGCTGTCAGAATGATCTGTGGCTTTTTGTCACGTAAGTTTGGTAATGATTTTTTTTTTTTTTTTTTTTTGGTACCAGGAATTGAATCCAGAGCCATACCCAGTTTACCACTGATCCGTATCCCCAGCCTTTTTTTTTTTTTTTTTTTTGAGACACGGTCTCACTAAGTTGCTGAGGCTGGCTTTGAACTTGAAAGCCTTAAGCCTTAGCCTTCTGAACTGCTAGGGATTACAAGCATATGCCACCCTGCCCAGTGTTAATGATTTGTAGTTTTTGGTTGTCCTGCCAGTTCACTGTTTAGCTTCTCTTGGAAAACTCTGACCAGTGCCCCTCTGTGGGACAGAGAGTTTATAGATGGCTTTGCCTTTGCTAATTTTGGTTAGTAACTAGTCAAAACATTTCCTTTTGGAAGAATATTCATAATATGCTGGTCTTAAGGATTCTGACTTTTCTGTTAAAGCCTCTTGGTTATAAATAAATGCTTATTTACTCACAGCTACTATATTCTAAGAGTTCTGTGTAAAGTTTGTACATTAAGCTACCTAATCACATGAGGACCTTATTTTGGATCAGTCCAGTTGGATGTGGGAGTGGGGAGACAGGACTGGATATAAGGGAGGGGAGAATAAAGAAGAGAGGGCAGGAGGATTGGGCAGAAAGATGGCTTGGTTTTGTGATTTGTGACTTCTGGTCTTTAAAACCTAATTGAATGACTGAAGAACAAGAGTGACTTGGACTCCACTGGAATGCTTTGTCCCCTGCGGAGTCTTCTTTATGTCTAGCTGCAGATATAGCAGATAGCCAAATAGACATGCAAATACTGAGACACACACAGATCCGAAGACACAGAGTCACACACAGGCAAAAGGAGACACAGACAGATGTAGATACACACACCCTTTTCCAAAACCCAAGAACCCCAGCTTCTTTTGAAACTAGTGTGTCAAAGAGGGAACATTAGTGTTCAGTAGCAGGTTGGATTCAGGGGCTGGAAATGAGCCCATGCTTGTGGTTTGGAAAAGATTTGCCCCCACTTTCAGGGGTCAGCTGATCTTCCCCTGAATGATACAAAGCTATTGGGGCTTGAACTGAAGCAGCTGTTGTGTGTGAAGGCAGGTGAGAGAGGATTTAGAGAACTTGGTTGCTGAGAGTTGAGTTACCATTCCCAGTTCTTGGCACCAGATCTTCTCACTATGTAAAACCCAGTGCCTGTTTCATCTTTTCCCCATTCATTCCCACTCCATTCTTCTGTCTGCCATAGGAGCTTTCTCTCTGTGTTAGGTTCTTGGGTATGCATGTGTTCTGTTAAAGATGTTGGGTTATTTTGTGTGTTTTTTATTTGCTTAAGTGGTACTGTGCCATAGATTTCATTCTGTTTCTTTTTCGTTCAACATTAGAACTTTTTAATGTGGAAGTTTTCAGACATTCTTGAAAGTGGAAAGAATTTTTCAGCATTTTATTTGTAAGATCTGTATTAGGATAGATTTCTCCAGTGCATTGCCATGGTTGCTGGTCTGTAGGGGTGGTCTGATGTGTGTCCTTTGCTTTTACTTTACCCATTTCCCTAGTGATGGATGCTTAACTCACCACCACTCCTGCTGCCACTAGCAAAACTGTAATAAGCATCCTGCGTGGATTCTCTTAATGATCTGTATGAGAATATCTCTAAGGAGATGGTTCTGAAAGTGTGGACCACACCCAGCTGCATCAGCATCACCTGGGGATATGTTAGAAATGTAGATTCTAGTAGGAAACTCCGGGCAGACCCCACTCATCTGTGTTCCGACATGCCCAACTTGGAGATTCTTATGCACGGGAAAATTTGAGAACCACTGCTTTAAGGTACACAATACCCAGGAAGGGATGGCTGGGTAACAGAGTACCAGCAAACCTGTTTTTACTAAATGCTCCAAAATTATTCTCCAGAATTGCTGAGCTGGTTTACAGTCCCACATCAGTGCAGGAGGAATGACTTCACACATCTTTGTTAGTGTTTGATATCAGCCATCTTTCTAATTTTATTAATTTTCTGCTTCTTTTTTTTTTTTTTTTGGTGGTGCTGGGAATTGAACCCAAAGCCTTTTGCATGCTAGGCAAGTATTCTACCAACTGAGCTTATAGCTCCAGCCCCGGGGGATTTTTTAATATATTTTTTAGGTCTGACAATTTCTTTGACCAACCATTGTCTTATTTTCTAATGCACATGATTTGCAGATATTTCTTGTGTATTCTAGATGTTAACCCCATCTTGTCACCTATTAACTTTATTATTATTATTTTTTTTCAATTTGGAGAAATAATTTTTATTAGTTGTGTATGAAGTATAGAAAATATTGATTGTACATAAGATATAGAAAAATACTTAAAGGAATTAGGGTTTGTACAACTCTGGTTAAACAACAACTGTCATTTAGAGCATTACACTACATTACAGAGTCTAAATTTTTCTTTAAAAGCTAAACTTGCTTAATATAAGAACATCAGTGTAATTGTGGTGCTGTTACTGGGTTGTTGGTATAATAGATGTATTCATATCTTCTAAGTAGAGAAAATTTTAAAACATAAGTTTTTAGTAGAACATTTTTTTCCAAGTTGGTGTTCTTTTCTTTTTAAAATATTTTTAGTTGTAATAACTTTATTTGATTTATTTTTAAAATGTGGTACTCAAAATCAACCCCAGTGCCTCTCACATGCTAGGCAAGGGCTCTCTACCACTGAGCCACAACCCCAGCCTGAAGCTGGTGTTCTTCAAACTGAAGTTTGAAGTAAAAGTTTGTCACTATAAAAGTCATGTTTCTTGGTTCATAGCTATTTTTTTTTTATTGGTTGTTCAAAACATTACAAAACTCTTGACATATCATATTTCATACATTAGATTCAAGTGGGTTATGAACTCCCATTTTTACCCCAAATACAGATTGCAGAATCACATTGGTTACACATCCACATTTTTACATAATGCCATATTAGTAACTGTTGTATTCTGCTACCTTTCCTATCCTCTACTATCCCCCCTCCCCTCCCCTCCCATCTTCTCTCTCTACCCCATCTACTGTAATTCATTTCTCTCCTTGTTTTTTTTTCCCATTCCCCTCATAACCTCTTATATGTAATTTTGTATAACAATGAGGGTCTCCTTCCATTTCCATGCAATTTCCCTTTTCTCTACCTTTCCCTCCCACCTCATGTCTCTGTTTAATGTTAATCTTTTCCTCCTGCTCTTCCTCCCTGCTCTGTTCTTAGTTGCTCTCATTATATCAAATAAGACATTTGGCATTTGTTTTTTAGGGATTGGCTAGCTTCACTTAGCATAATCTGCTCTAGTACCATCCATTTCCCTGCAAATTCCATGATTTTGTCATTTTTTAGTGCTGCGTAATACTCCATTGTGTATAAATGCCACATTTTTTTTATCCATTCATCTATTGAAGGGCATCTGGGTTGGTTCCACAGTCTAGCTATTGTGAATTGTGCTGCTATGAACATCGATGTGGCAGTATCCCTGTAGTACGCTCTTTTAAGGTCTTCAGGGAATAGTCCGAGAAGGGCAATAGCTGGGTCAAATGGTGGTTCCATTCCCAGCTTTCCCAGGAATCTCCATACTGCTTTCCAAATTGGCTGCACCAATTTGCAGTCTCACCAGCAATGTACAAGAGTACCCTTTTCCCCACATCCTCGCCAGCACTTGTTGTTGTTTGACTTCATAATGGCTGCCAATCTTACTGGAGTGAGATGGTATCTTAGGGTGGTTTTGATTTGCATTTCTCTGACTGCTAGAGATGGTGAGCATTTTTTCATGTACTTGTTGATTGATTGTATGTCCTCCTCTGTGAAGTGTCTGTTCAGGTCCTTGGCCCATTTGTTGATTGGGTTATTTGTTATCTTATTATCTAATTTTTTGAGTTCTTTGTATACTCTGGATATTAGGGCTCTATCTGAAGTGTGAGGAGTAAAAATCTGTTCCCATGATGTAGGCTCCCTATTTACCTCTCTTATTGTTTCTCTTGCTGAGAAAAAACTTTTTAGTTTAAGTAAGTCCCATTTGTTGATTCCTGTTATTAACTCTTGTGCTATGGGTGTCCTATTAAGGAATTTGGAGCCCAACCCCACACTATGTAGATCGTAGCCAACTTTTTCTTTTATCAGACGCAGAGTCTCTGATTTGATATCAAGCTCCTTGATCCATTTTGAGTTAACTTTTGTGCATGGTGAGAGGAGGGGATTCAGTTTCATTTTGTTGCATATGGATTTCCAGTTTTCCCATCACGATTTGTTGAAGATGCTATCCTTCCTCCATTGCATGCTTTTAGCCCC
This sequence comes from Marmota flaviventris, assembly GCF_047511675.1. NCBI lineage: Eukaryota > Metazoa > Chordata > Mammalia > Rodentia > Sciuridae > Marmota > Marmota flaviventris. The sequence goes on from NC_092501.1 coordinate 70,589,427, forward strand.
TTTATCAAATATAAGATAGTTGTAACTTTGTGGATTAGTCTCTGTGTCCTCTATTCTGTACCATTGGTCCACCGGCCTGTTCTGGTACCAGTACCATGCTGTTTTTGTTACTATTGCTCTGTAATATAGTTTGAAATCTGGTATCGCTATACCGCCTGATTCACATTTCCTGCTTAGAGTTGCTTTTGCTATTCTGGGTCTTTTATTTTTTCATATGAATTTCATGATTGCTTTATCTATTTCTATAAGAAATGCCGTTGGGATTTTGATTGGCATTGCATTAAACCTATAGAGAACTTTTGGTAATATCGCCATTTTGATGATGTTCGTTGTGCCTATCCATGAACAGGGTATATTTTTCCATCTTCTAAGATCTTCTTCTATTTTTCTCTTTAGGGTTCTGTAGTTTTCATTGTATAAATCTTTCACCTCTTTTGTTAGGTTGATTCCCACCTATTAACTTTATCAGTGATAACTTTTAGAAATTTTTAGCTTTCATATTGCTCCAAACCATTACTGTACTTTAGGAGTCTTAGTATAGTATTTCTATACTAAGAGTATGAAGATGTTCTGTATTTTATCAGCTTTCCCATTTTGTCTTTAACATTGAGGATTTTGATCTATTGAAGGTTTATTATATATAGCATAAGGAAAGAATCAGCTTTATTTTTCCCTTTCCATTTTGTGGGACAATTTCCCCAAATCATCTATTAAACAGTGTATTTTTTCCTTAATTGTTTTTGGTGAGCAACTTTTATCATATACTAGGTTCCCACATACATACAAGTCTATTTTTTCAATGTTTTTAAGAATTATAATTTACATATGCAAACTGAATCCATTTGAAGTGTTTGATTTGATTATTTTTTGACAGATGTTTATACCTGTGAAACCACCACAGTGAAGATGCAGAGCATTCCATAAACCCAGAACTTTCCTTGGGCCTCCTTGTCCCTAGACTCTGGCAACCACTGTGCTTTGCATTTCTAGAATTTTATATAAATATATGTAAATATGTAAGTATATTTATTTACATAAATTTATACAAAATATTATATAAAACACATATATTTATATAAAATAAGTATATCTATTTATATATATTTATATACACATAAATAAAACAAACTTATCATTTAGCCATTTTAAAGTGTAGAATTTAGTGGCATTATGTACATTAACATTGTGGTGCCATCATTCCATTATCCATCTCCAGAACATTTTTTATCACCCAACTCTGGAAACTGTTTCCAGTAAACTCAGCCTACTGATTTTGAGATTCCTCGAAGGGATCTGTGGTCGTGTTGTGCCCTGTCCCCCACCCCCTTTCTTCTATTCTAGTCCTCTGTTTCTAGGCCAAATTCTTATTTCTTTTTTGTGGCTTTGCAGCATGTTAATATGTCAGGATGAGCCTTTTTTTATGGGTAGAACTGATACCTTTTCTGTCTTGATATTGTAATTTTATCCATGAACATAGTCATCATCATATCCTTTTAAAACAACTTCTAAACAAAGTCAGAGAGTCTATATTTTCTCTGTCATGATAAGTTTTTTTTTTTTTTTTTGCGGGGAGGGATGGACCTCATGCATATTAAGCTTGTACTATATCACTCAGTTATACCTCAAGCTTATAAACTTTTGATAATTTTTTTTTTTTAAACACAAAGCAATGTGTTGTTTTGAGGAGAATGAGTCTGGGCATCTTATTCCCTGCCCTGGATGTACGCAGAGTAGGGGCTTTGGGACTGGTCTTTTAAAATCACCTTTCCTCTTTCTTTTTTTCTTTTTTGAGACAAGGTTTCACTGTATTTGCCCAAACTGGTCTTAAACTGCTTAGCTCAAATGATCCTCCTGCTTCAGCCTTTTGAGTGCTGGGATTACAAGTGTGCACCAGTGCACCTGACTCTAAAAATCTCCTTTCTTCATTCACCAACATTGAGTGACATTGGTCAAGTTACTCCCCCCTGTCTCAAGTTCTTTCTTCCCTCCTCAATCTGGGATAATAGCACCTGCCCTCTGAGGCTGCTGAGGGGTTTGCAGAGACAATGTAGGGGATGCTTGGAGTTCAGATCTTAAAACAGACCTGTTACTCAGTGATTGTTGATGTCATGCCTCCCCTAACACTGGCTTTAAATAGCACAAACTTCATACATTTATCTGCTTCTGAGGATTGATAACAAAGAAGTGTCAGGAAAGCAAAGTGAATGAGCCAGCCAATTAACTAACACTCTCCAAGTCTACATATGCAAACCCATACTTTTGCCTGGTTTTGTTGGGTTTCGCAGAAAGTATGGATACTTCCAAGGAATTTTGCAGTCGAGTGGGGAGGAATATACTGTTAATATACAGGAAGCAATTAGAGAACTCTATGTGACAGATGGTATATAATTAGGGTTAAGTGGTGCGGTGCCAGGGGAGTTATGAGAGGAGAGGAATCCTGCTTTGTGAGTTTTCATTTGACTTGCATGGAATTAGATTAGGGAAGAGAGAAGGGGAAGAAGCCAAGTATAATTAGCATTTCTGTTAGGGGCCCTGAGGGCCCAGTATTGAACTCCATGGCACTGGATATTGTGCCCAGACTTGAGTGTCTTGAAAATCAATGTTTTGGGATCAGTGATAAGTGGCTAGTTGATACCTAGGTAAAAGCTTTCTTTCTTCTAGTATGATGGTTAAGAGCACTGACTATGGAGCTAAAATGCCTGGGTTTGGATCTTGGTCTCACTGTGTAGGAGCTGTGCCATTCGGTAGATTATATAGACCTTCCGTGCCTCAGTTTCCCCAGATCTTTAGGGGGTTATTATGAGGATATAGTTAATAAGGTATGCCAGTTATCTTTCCATCACTGTGACAAAATACCTAAAATAATCAACATTTTAATAATTTTTTTTGGTTGTTTATGGATCTTTATTTATTTATATGCAGTGCTGAGAATTGAACGCAGTGCCTCCCACATGCTAGGCAAATGCTCTACTGCTGAGCCACAAACCAGCCCCAATAATCAACTTTTAAGGTGGAAAATTTTGGCTCTTGGGTTGCTTGATGGTGGTGAGGCAGTAAATCATGGCAGGGGTGCCTAACAGAGGAAGCTTCTTACCTCAGGGCAGCCAGGAGGGGAAAGAGAGACAGAAAGGGGCTGGAGTCCCCAAATCCACTCCAAGGAAACATCCCCAGTGACCTAACTTCTTTCTACTACTACTGTTATGCCTCTTAAAGATTGTACCACTTTTCAATAGGGCTGCAGTCTAGGGACTAAGTCTTTAACACTTGGGCCTTCTGGGGACATTTAAGATGGAAACTATAGCATAAGGTAAACACAATGTAAATGTGAGCTGTTATTATGACCTCTTGATAATATTCACCATGTTCCTGTATCTCTCTTGAGGTGTGTGAGGCTTTATGCAACCAGATCGGTTGAATTTTGTCCAGAAAGACCTGGTTGGAGGCTGTTTGGTCCTATGTTCTGGGCTTTTTCAAACATTAGATACTCAGACTGCATATGGAAGGAGTAAATACTTGAAAGACAATGGAGCCAGGTGAAGTCTTTGCCATTCTGGATGTCCTCATTCAGAGCTCTGGAATGGAGTGGGTGTAAAAAGTGAGGTGGAGAGTGTACAGGGAACAAATTTTGTTTTGCTCTGTTCCTAGTTCTGATTAGATCTTCCGGTAGAGGTGTATTAATCTTAGGAATTTACTTTACTGAAGGCTAACCACATCCCTGACACTTTCTGAGTCCTTGACCCTGTGAGATGGATGTTACCATCTCTGTTTTTGGAGACAGGAGCGTGAAACACAAGTAATTTGCCTGAGAAAATAGGAGAAGGAATGTTCTGAAGGAGGTTAGTGTTTGGGGCCTTTGCCAGTTGGCAAAACTGAGTAGGACTGTTGGTGAGGAGCCAGCAGAGTTACATAAAAGAACCATGCTACACAGGTTAGCCCAGCTGGGTGTTCCTGTGACCTTGGATGTTTATCAGCCAAAGTCAGTGGTTCTCAGATTTCACCATGTATCAGAATCACCTGGAAGACTGGTTATAACACCCAGTGCTGGGCTCCAACACCCACAGTTTCTGAAGCAAGTTGCTTTGGCAGATGGTAGCCAGTAGGTCACATATTAGCAAGTCCTCAGGTGCTGCTGCTGGTGGTCTGGGGTCATGCTTTGAGAACCCCTGCCATAAGCAATACTTATGTCAGCTAAGGGCCAGCTGCTCCTAGTTCTAGTTACAGTCAGGTGGATGAATTCAGAGTTAGAAATTGGAAGTGCTTTCCAGCTCATGAAATAAAAACTGAACCCATGGTTTCCTGTATATCTGGGACGGCAGAGTAGTGTCTGAACCAGTGCAGAGCAGAAACTTTCTGTCCCTGCTCGCCAGTGTTTGTGACAGGGTTTAGGAGTGTTGATCATCCAGGGTGGAAAGAAAATCTAGAAATGTAAGTCAAGACTCATCAGTATCAAGTGCCAGCTGGTGCATACCATTTTAGCAAGATGGCCTGATTTATTTTCATTTCATTATCCTCTGTCCCATTGGCCAAAGTGGGGAGAAAGTCTTTCTGTCCACTATTTATCCATTTAGGTGCAGGAAAATTTAAATTGTATTTAGATACATAGCCTGACAGTGGAGTGGCAGAAGATAATATTATTTGATTTAATGATAGTGGAAAACTGTGTTTGAAGGAAAAATGAGCTTGGTACCTCTCTCCTAGCTGCTGTGATATAAGATAGATGCCATGGTATGAAGCTTGGTATGTCCCCCAGACGTACAAGTGCCCCAGAAATAGGTGCAGTTGTGACTATTACAGCAGGTTTGCTGTTTTGTCCTTCAGACTGTATTTTTTTTTCTATCTGAATAGTTGTTAAACATAAAACTGGAATTAGCCAGGTGCAATGGCTTGTGCCTGTAATCCCAGTGACTTGGAAGGCTGAAGCAGGAGGATTACAAGTTTGAGGCCAGCCTCAGCAACTTAGTGAGGCCCTCAGCAACTTAGAAAGACTGTGTCTCAAAATAAAAATAAGAAGGGCTGAGGATGTGGCTCAGTGGGTTTCATCCCTACTACCACTCAGCCAGCCAACCAACAAACCCAGCTGTGGAATGAGGAACTTTGAGAATTGAAGAATGTAGGACTTCTGCATTTAGGATTAACTCAGAGGAGAACAGTATAAATCACTTGTATCTGGGAAGAATCACTGGTCTAGGTTTTTTTCTGAGCTTGTTGTCCGGGCTCTCCTGGGACCCTGACAGCTTACATAACTTACTTGCTTGGTGAGGGGATGTGGCCGAATGAAGAGGAGGGAGAGATTGCCAGGGAAGACAGAAGGTTGCAGAGGCCTGTGCAGGAGTGGGAGACACTCTTGAGTTTGGTCTTTTTTATAATGTGGGGCTTACAACAGTAGTGAACATGCTATTGTCTCTTAAGGGGGTAAATGGTGTGTACAGAAAGCTCCCCTGCCTTTAGTCTATGGCAGGGAGGATGACAAATAGCAAAATGAAAATAAATCTTCCTAAAATGGGAAGCACTCTATGCTACCTCATACTGCTGATGAGTCTTGATTTAACATTTCTGGGTTCCTCTCTATCCTGGGTTATCATCACTGTGATATGAAAGTCAGCTATGGCTTAGGCTCCCTGGCGGGCTTTGAGATGGTGAGATGGGGTCTGGGTCCTTGAGGGCTGTTAGTTAGCTTTCTGTCACTGTGACAAAATAACTGAGAAAATCAACTTAAAGGAGGAAAGATCTATTATGGCTCACTGAGATTTCAGTTCATAATCACTTGGCTCTATTGTTTCTGGACCTTTGGTGAGGCAGAACATCATGGTGGGGAGCATGTGGTGGATCAAAACTGCTGATCTTATAGTGGTCAGAAAGCAGAGTGAGGAAGGGGCCAGGGGCAAGCATATACCCTTCAAAAGTGTGTTCCCAGTGACCACCTTCCTTAGATTAGGCCCCGACTCCTAAGTTCCCACTACCTCCCAGTAGCCCTTTAGCCATGAGTTCATCAGTGATTAATCTACCCACGAAGTCAGAGCTCTCACGATCCACTCATCACGATCCCCCACCTCTGAATACCTCTGCATCGGGGACCCAGCTTTCAATGTATGAGCTTTTGTGTGACATTTCAGATCCAAGCCATAACGGGGGCTCGAGGGAGACAGATATATGTATCTACAGGTAATGTCACCTGCAGGAGGGAGCGCAGGCTCCCCACGTTAGCAGAGTGCACAGAAGGTAACTGGTGACATCCGATAATGCTGATGGATCCGGAAGGGCTCTTTTGGGGGTTTTCTTTTTTTTTAATTATTAGTTGTTCTTGCTTTAAAGGTGTGAAAGTCACATGGGGTTTCCATTTTTAATGAGCTAACTAGGAGGACAGAGAGGAGTCTAGGAAGATGGGTACTATAAGGGGTGGACCCACAGTAAGGGGGAATCGGGGGCTGCACCAAAAACAACTGGGAAATCAGTCATAGGAGCATCCTAATCATAAAATGTGGATGTTCTGTCTCTTAAAAGTTTGTCTTTTAAAGTGTGGCTAAATTGTATCCATTTCCTAGGAATGTGAAACCTGGAGAAGGTTAGTGACTTTCTATCCTATAAAACAGTTTTTTTGGCATTTGCAGGTAAATGGATGGAGCTGGAGAATACATTGAGTGAAATAAGCCAGTCCCCCCAAACCAAAGGCTGAATGTTTTCTCTGATATGCGGTGCTAATTCACAATGAGGGGGGTGGCTAGAGAAGAATAGAGGTACTTTGGATTAGAAATAGGGGAGTGAAGGGAGGGGAGGGGGCATGGGGATAGGAAGGACAGTAGAATGAATCAGACATTATTACCCTATGTGTATATATGACTATAGGACCTGTGGGATTTTACATCATGTACAACCAGAAGAATGAGAAATTATACTCCATTATATATATATATATATATATATATCAAAGTGTATTCTACTGTTATGTGTAACTAATTAAAACAAATAAAAAAGTTCAAAAAATTTTATGAAAAACAAAGTTTTGTTTTATTTCCCAATTTTGGGCTAAGTACTACATTCTGCTTCCTTTAGTGGTTCCATTTTCTTGTTTTCTTTTCCCTCTCTCCTGTCTTCTCTCTAGTAACCCTTACAAATAATGTGTAGCCTGAGGTACGTGAACTAACCCAGTGACCTGGGCACAAGTGGGCCTCCTTTCTCTATCCACTAATGGAGAGTTGGAGTTAGAGATCCCTTGCCATCTACTCCCCAGATTCCATAACTCCTGTGATTAGGGGACACTTCTGAAAAGCCTGGCTCATGGACTCCACAACTTCAGTTGTTGATTAAAAACAAAAAGAAGCTTAAGCAGGGCACCATGTCATCCTAGCCACTTGGGAGGCTGAGGCAAGAGGATCTCAAGCTTGGGATCAGCCTCAGCAACTTAGTGAGACCATGTCTCAAAATGAAAAGGACAGGGGAGATAGCTCAGTGGTAGAGCACTTGCTTAGCATGTGTGAGGCCTAGGGTTCCCTTCTAAGTCCTGAAAAAGCAAGAAAGAAGGACTGGTTTTGTGGCTCAGTGTTGGAATGCTTTCCTAGCACGTGTGAGGCACTGGGTTTGATCCTCCGCATCACATTAAATAAATAAAATGGAGGTATTGTGTCCATCTATAACTAAAAATATTAAAAAAAAAGCAAAAGAAAGAAAAGCTTATGTCAGTACTGCCTTCTTCAGTCCTATTTAGTTTCTTTCATTCCAAACCACTTTATAGAAATTGCAATAAGTGGCTGATTCTTCAGATGTTTGTATTTTGAAGGTTGTGGTTGATGCCTCTCCTAGCATATTCTGTTTGTTCAGATATACTGTCTAAATGCACAGAGGTCCAGGGCCGTTGTTACTGACCTAAGTTTGGGGGTTGGGTGGGGACTCTCAGATCAACCAGGCCGTTGGATGATAAGTTAGGAATGGAATTAAATGATAAGTTAGGAATGGAATTCCCAAGAACCACAGATTAAATGTTGGGTTTGTAGAAAAAAGCCCTGGGGACAGAGTGATGGTAATCAGACCTCTAGAAAAGTGTCCCCTAAAGCATTAGGAAGGGTCAGCCAAAGGGACAGTTAGACAGCAGCAGATATCTGAGAAGATAATGGCTGGATGGGCAGGGAGGTTCTGCTCCAACTTGGGCCAGGTCTGAAAAGGGGTGGGTATGAGAGTGCCAGAGGCCAAAAGAGAAGATTATTATCTTAGGAAACTGGGAGCAAAGAGGAGAGAGGATGAGGAGAGGTGGAGCCCCCAGCTGGGATGAAGGTGCACAGGCCAGTGGAGAAGGCAGAGCGGGCTTGCCTGGCTTGCTGGAGAAGGCCATTGGACCAAGAGAGGATTGTAAAAGAAACACTTTGTGAGGGAGGATCCATGGCTGTCAGCCAAAGGTAGGCTGTCCTGGTCTCCTGAGATAGGGTAAGGGTAGTGGGGACAGGCATGCCTGGCTGCCTGGGTACACCTGTGAAGTTGTAATAAATTTTGCCATTTGTGAGGTGGTGGGGCAGCAAGGTTCCTCTGGGTAGCAGGAGCTGAAAAGGTGAGGGCTCAAGTCTCTGATTCTGAAAGCCACCTGGGAGCTTCAGAAAGAGCCATGCACTTGGGTTTAAGCCCTTCTGGGGCACTGGCTTTTTCTTCTGTGAAATGGAAATAATAACCACTGTGTTACAAACATTGTTGTATGAAGATCCTTGGTGGTGCTGCAGGGTGCCAGGTGGCATTCCACAGTTGTTCAGGTAGCAAAGTGTGAGAGGGAGGGTGAGCCAGTTCCTTTTCCTCTCTTGGGGTGATGTGTTGACCGTTCACTGGACCAGACGGGCTGTGAGAGACACTGTAGCTATCACATGGGTATTGTCCTTCTGTTCTAGCTTTTTGGCCCTAATAGTCAAGCATTCACCTTGTGGACTGCATCGTCCCTTCCCTGTGTTTCTACCTGATCTTGTCCTAGAGCCTGTCAGTGCGGTTCCCCCGGGCCTTTCAGTTTACTCCCCTCACTCTGTGATTCTCTGTGCATGGAGGCACATGCAATTCAATGTCCTTGTTCTCTGTGGAATCTGAATGGCTTCAGTCTCCAGCCTAGGCCTTCAGAACTATTGGGCTTTCCAGCTAAGGCTATGGGTGTAGATAAGGTAGAGTCTGAGTCACAGGAGTTTTCTTGGTAATGGGGCCGGCAGACAATAATCAAGTAAATAAATATGAGGCATGTAGGTGGAGAGGAGGCAAAGACTCCCCTGTGCCTGGGAACAGCTCTGCCAGCCATTCATGTTTGCTTTACTGCTGCCATCTGCGTGGGATACTTGAGTTACTTTGAGAGGCAGGCCCTACAGAGTTACCAGCAGCTGGCTGAGCAGTGCTTCAAGTTTCCACAGGGCCCTAAACATGGCCATCTCTCCCCCAACCCTGTCCTTTGATTTTTAAAAGGAAACACATGATCATCAGAGCACTCAGGATCGCAAGCCTCATTTTGGCCATTTGTTTGAAAGTCCTATTCTGAACCAAGAGATTGTTATTGGGGTCCATGGATGGGTTTCAGGAAGCCACTGAGATGACATGGGTCATGTGGGGTGTGCATATTTAAGAGTATCTTTTGCGGCGGGGCATCTAAAGCTCTCACTAAATTTCTGGGAAGGTGTCTGAAAGGTCCATTTTTATGAAAGTGGATAGGGAGTTTAAATTGTGCCATTGAGAGTTTCTTCTTGTGACTCTTTCCCCAGTTTTCAGAGGAACTATTAGGAAGGGCCTACCTAAAAGGGAGGGAGGCCAGCCCCTGCTGAGAGCCTCATGGCAGTGATCTGGGACTTGACATTTCTGTGTTGTGCAGATGGGACAGGGTCAGGTTTTCCTCTGAGGAAACAGAAGAAGCAAAATGACATAGCTGACCTCACTCATGGCCTGCTGACTGTGGAAGAGAAGGTGGGAGGTGCTCATGTAGTTTTGTCCTCCACTAGCAAGAAGAGAGGTGGAGTGACTAGGAGGAGAAGCAGAGGACCTCTTGGAGCAGATACTGCTTCTCAGATTGCTGAGTCTGATGGCACCAAAAACAGGACTGGAGAGGACAGTTTAGACTTTTGGCTGCTGATGTCCAAGGCACCTGTTTTAGGAGATTCTTCTGCTTGAGCAGTCCACAGTAGCTGACTTAAATTGGAAAGGTCATGACCACTGCCCACAAGACAGGGCTGTGGAGGGTAGCATTTAAGAGTGATGGCTAGATACTTACACACTCTTTGACCCCATAGTCTACCTTTAGGGGTGGAGATTAAAAGATAATCAAGCACATTATTTATCCTAGAGCACTTTATCATAGTGAAATGTTGGAAACTTAAATACCCAATGATAGGGGACTGGTAAAGCAAATTATGTACATCCACACAGTGGAATGCTGGGCAGCCCTTAAAAATAATATCTATAAGAATAATCATAAACGTGTTCTAAAAACATTATTATGGGCAAAGAAGTATGTGCTATATTTGTTTCTTTTTCTTTTGTGGTAGTGGCATTGAACTCAGGGATGCTCTACTGCTGAGCTATATCCTCACCGCCCCCCCCCCCCCCCCCCGTTTTTTTTTGTTTTGAGACAGTTGAGATGCCCAGCTCAACTTGTAATCCTCCTGCCTCAGCCTCCTGTAGGCCTGTGTCATCATGGCTAGCTATGTACTGTATTTGTAAAAAAACAAAAAACAAAACAAAACAAAACAAAAACCTACTGAGAAAGTACTGGCTGGCTGCCTATATGATCATATGATCCAGGAACCCAACTTGGCTGTGGTGACACAGTGATGAACTAGGCAGGTACAGTTCCTGTCCTCGGGGAGCTTTGGTATACTAGGGAAAGAGGCCATGTTGACTTTGTCATAAACAATGTTTGAAAATACTCATAGGAGGACTACTGAAGAGCTACTCCCTAACAGACATTTCTGTTTTCTGTGCATTCATGTCAGGTGTGTCTCTGTGTACTTGTTTGGAGCTATTTGTCTGTTCTGAAATTCTTGATTTTCTAGAGAGCTTTAAGTGATTAAGATGTCATACCCTGCTTGTAGATCAGTGCTCTACTGCTAGGCTGTCTTCCTTGCAGCGATCTTTTCTCCGCCAGCACTGGCAAGCTCTGTGTAAGCGGGTGGTGGCAGGGCCTGTTTTAGGGTCTGTGTGAATGGTACCCCCTGGAGCCCTGCAGCCTGTGTGGACTGTTCAAGGCTGCTCTGCAGTTACCTTTTAATCTAAGTTTAAACTTCTTTCCTTTTGATCTTCTTTTTACTCTCCCCCCCCATTCTTTTTCTTTCTCCTGCTCATTTAAAGACTGTATAAGTAGAAAGAATAATAATTATTTGTAATCCTACCACCCATAGATAACCACTGTTATCATTTTAGTGTATATAAATCCCTCTGATCTTTTTTCTGTAAATGTTGGATATGCACCAAATGAACATTTTGACCAAGTGTTGAAAATGAAATGCTAAAAGACATATTACTGCCAAAGTTAAATCTTCTTGTCTTCAGATGGACTTCTGGGATACAAGTCTGAAGTTTTTCAAGCAGTTTTATAGTATATTATTAAAACTATAGTGAAAGTTTGGTGTTGTGGTAATAGAACTTATTTCACAGCACCTGTGATCAGTGTGGGGAATGTTCATGACATTGGACAGATGTTGACTTTGAGTAGAGCTGGAGGAGACAGGCAAAGCTTTTATAATTAATTAAATTTTTTTTTTTTTTTGAGATGGCATCTCACAATCTTGCCCAGGCTGGTCTAGAACTCCAGGGTTCAAGTGATCCTCCTGCTGGGACTACAAGCACATGCCACCACACTTGACTATGTTTTGTTTATTTTTGTATTATTATTTTGGCTAGCTCTGTCAATATAATACACTGTGAGTGGTAATTTGTCTCCAGCTTATTAGAATTTTGTCAAATACCTGTCTTTTGTCCAGCTCCTGGACCTGAAGATTTCCTTGTGATGATGATGCAGTTTCATTTTAGTAATCCTGCTCCCTGGCTTTGTGTACTGCTTGGAAGAGAATATATCTAGATAATTGCAGAAACAGAAGTGAGATTGTTGCTCTGCACAAATTTTTCACTGATATTTTTGCTCGTACTTGCTGCTTCACATAACCAGTTGGGAGAAAAAATACGTCCTTCAGCCTTGGCTCTAGAAGTGTGACAGTGGAGCGATATAATGGCTTTCAAGATAACAGAGCTGTTTCCTGAATCTCCATCTGCATCTCGGCTTTCAGTGTCTGCACACTAATTTCAGCATCTTTCCCGGCGAAGAATGACAGAGAATCTTTACAGAGGTAATATGTGAGAAATGTTTGCTCTCTCAAGGCATCTGTGGTTCCCATGATGGACTACTTTCCCTGCAAGAAGCTGTTGGTTGTTAATAAGCATGCTCTTTGATATTGTTAGGGTGCATGCTACCTCAGTGCTGTTATCTGTGAAGTACAGAGTTAGAGCTTCCTTTATTTAAGCAGTCTTTTAAAATGCATAGTAACCAGCCATTCCATCTTTGAACATTGCATGCGAACAGTATATGACAAAATTCCTTGGGTTGAGCTCATGTTGTTTGCCATGATTTTTTTTTTTTTTTGGTGGTACTGGGGATTGAACCCAGGGCCTTGCCCATGCTAGGCTTGCACTGTACTGCTGAGCCACATGCCCAGCCCTAGAAACAGGAGATTTTTATTCTAGGATACTTCTGGAATGTTCACTCATTATAAAATGAGTCTTTGGGACATTAACAGTCCATATTCTAATGACGCACTGATGTCATGCGAATGTGGTGGTTACCTACATGGTGATGCAGTCGTTGATTATATACCAACTCAAGATGCCAGAAGTGACATTTGAAGGAAACTTTCAGCTGTTCAGCCTGCTACACTGAAACTGGATATCAGATTTTGGCCAAGTATGGAAACTGAAGACAATTTGGGTGGATTCTTAAATATACTGTACACAGGAATGTATGTATAATTTAAAAATATTTCTAAGACATGACTAAGAAAATTCCTAATCTATAATTCGTTTTTAAAAGGACAGTATCTTTTATTTTAAAAAATTACAGTAAAATACACAAACATAGAATTTTAACCATTTTTAAGTGTGCAATTCAGTGGTATTTAGTACATTTATTTGTTATGCAACTATTACCACTATCCAGAACTTTCGTGTCATTCTAAGCTGAAACTCCAACCTATTAAACAGTAATTCCCATTTTTTTTTCTACAGTTCCTGGTAACTACTAGTCCATCCTCTTTGTGAATTTGGCTACTCTGTGTACTCATATAAATTAATTATACAGTATTTGGCCTTTTGTGTCTGACTTGTTTCACTTAGCTTGTTTCACTTAGTTTTCAAGGTCATTACACATTATAGCTTGTATCAGAATTTCCTTTTTAAGGTTGAATAATATTCCATTATATGCATATACCACTTTGTATATATCACATTTTGTTTCTATATGTACATACATGTATGTTTATTGTATGTATATATCACATTATGTATTCATTCATTATTAGTGATGGACAGTTGGGTTGTTTGTACCTTTTGGCTGTTGTGAAGAATGCTGCTATGAACTTAAGTGTACAAATAGCTGTTTGAGTCAAACATCTTTCAATAGTCTTAAAAAATATATTTTTTAAAGGTAAGGTGCTTTAAAAACTATGTGCCTTGTTGTGATTAGTCAGGTTTGGTCAAGGCAGTGCCTGCCTCACAGACATCACAACACATGAGTACTTTCCACAGTTTTTAGCTGAAGGCTTTAGTATTTTCTGAGGTCAAGAGAGCAGTTTTACAGTATTTCAGGGCAGACTCACCAGCAAACTTGGCAGCAGCCTTGAGTGAGGCCAATCAGGGTTCTTGGAAAACAGCCTGGTGTTTTCATATCTTCTGCTCTGATAGCTCTTGCCTGTCAGTACCTCAAGAGAGAAAAACCTGGCAGTAGTGTTTGGTCCTCAGTGCAGTCTTAGCTGGTTAAATTCTCATCAGCCCTTTCTGAGTATGCAGATATGAATTTAAGTGGCTTGCTTTTCTGGGAGCCCGTCCGGCTGTGGCAGCTCCGGACTTTCTGTTAAGGGATGATAATCAGTTTGGGACAGGGGCCAAGGTTCCGAGCTACAAGCTGTGTTTGCACAGCAAGCACTCTTGACTTTAATTTGTATTCCCCCCCCCCCCAAATTTGTGTGGTCGGGGAGGCCTGGTCGAGAATATAGAGCAGCAGATTCTCTCCTGGCTCCATGTAGGGACCAGTGGCTTTGTGGTGCCTGCCATCCTGCAGCGACATGTTCATAGCTACTTTTTTGTGGAGATGTAGGACATTGAGGTTGGCTGCCTATTTTGTAGAAATTGAAGTGAAATGTTTTGTACTTTGATAGCCTGATAAAAATCAAATATGATTGTGGTTTTAAGCAATACCAGTCAAGTCTGTTTGCTTAGGCTCTCCACATTTTCTAAAGGCACATCTGAAGGTGGGGGAGTTTATCCATGAGTGTACTGACAGCATTGTGGATTGTATTATTATAATAAACCTTTATTTTCTAGTTGTTTGATCTTTTTTTTTTTTTTTTGGTGCTGGGCATTGTATCCAGGGTCCCCATACATTCCAAGCTTGTACTTTCAACTAATGAGCTACACACTCACCCCTGGGTTTGGCTCTTCACCGATAGCTGTTTGTTTAGATTCGTAGAGCTAAATGATCTTTCTTCTTTTTTGTGGACTGGATTTTAAAAAGTCTTGATTTAAATAGATGATCTCTGGAGCAAAATAGCATGTATGTTTAATATGCAGTCACGCATTTATACATTAAGTTACTTTTGGCAATCAGTCAAATATTTTATTTCAAAGGATAATTGTAATTACGATCTGAATAATTTTTTTGTTTCAGCATGCAGTACGTAATTGGAGAAATGTGTTTCTGGGAAAAAAGATAATTGGGGCCTTTTTGTAATATCGATTGTAGTGAACTTACTAAAACATAATTGTAGTGAACTAACCTTGCACCACATCAGATATCTAGGCAAATAATTGCCTGCTTATGGTTGAAGTCTGTTTTATGTTATGCTTTTGGTGACAGACTAGAGGTGTGATTTTGGGTATGTGGAATAAAACCTTGTGGGACTTAGGTTAAGTCATAGTTGGGTCTCCTTGGGCTGTTGAAGTGGCAATGTGCTTCTTGTGGACTGACATTAAGTGACCTGTATTTTCACTGCTCATGACTGTGGGAGGGGAAGTAGGCTCCACTCTTGAGCTTATGATCCAAAGTGGAATATGAACAAATGTCTTGAGAGCATTTGTGTTTACAGGCCTCTCTTCCAACCTTTCCTGAGCCTCTTTTCATCTGACTCTCTCCTGACCCCTCCATTGAGATTGCCATTTGACATTACTTTTCAGCCTGTGTTGGCACTTCATCCCTCTCTGACTATCATGGAACAAACACCCTCCTTTTGTTTCTTGTTCCCTTTTTGGTCTTTGTGACTCTGCATTTCCAGTTTTCTTGACTTCCAGATAGTTCCTTTTAGGCTCCCTCCCTGGCACTTCTGCCTGAGTTGCACCTGTAATGTTCCTCATGGTTTGGCTCTCAGCCCTGGTATATACAGGGCTGGTGTGTGTAGGGGGTGGTATACAGGCTCACATAGTGGGGTGGCAGGATTATGAAGATCCAACTGGTAGAAGGTTCTGATTATGTGTGTGTTTTTAAAAATATTTATTCTTAAGTCTTTTTTAAAAATTTTTAGGTGGACACAATATCTTTATTTTACATTTGTTTGGTGCTGAGGATCGAACCCAGTGCCTCATGCATGCTAGGCGAGCACTCTACCACTGAGCCACAATCCCAGCCCCTTATTATGTGATTTTGACTAAAAAGTTTCCTTCCTGTCCACCAGTGTATGCTTAGAGCAATAATGCTCTTAAAACTTAAGACTATATGGGAAAGTGTAGGAAAAAGTACACACACACACACACACACACACACACACCTTTTTGTGCATAGGCCTATTTTTTTAGGAATAAACTCCAGCATTTAGAAATGTCAATCTGACTTCTCATTTTTTTCTGTTTTGTATTTAATTTCCCAAATAGTTAATGCAACTCCTACTGGAATAAATTATAGTATATATTTTAAACTT
Organism: Marmota flaviventris; assembly: GCF_047511675.1. Taxonomy (NCBI): domain Eukaryota; kingdom Metazoa; phylum Chordata; class Mammalia; order Rodentia; family Sciuridae; genus Marmota; species Marmota flaviventris. Next base: position 70,605,542 of record NC_092501.1, read on the forward strand.
TATGCTCTTAATTTTTGAAAATGTGGTAATACTAAAATCTCAATTTGCTGATACATGCTCTAGTTTGTCCTGCCTGTCTACATGTAGAAGACAAATGATGTGCACTTTCATAGTAACAAGTGTTTAAAGATATATATCATTAGAAAATGACTTTAAGAATCCTTTTTTTTTTTTCCTCTCACACATTTGTTGCTAATTGTGTCTTTAAGTTCCCTTCAAGTGTTATGGCTTTTCAATTAAAAAAAAAAATTATGGACTCAGGAGTTAGTGTGCTCTAGGTCCTGGGTTTGATCCCTGGTATTGCCAAGAAAAAAGTAGTGTTTCCTTTGCCTTCAAGGTATTATATTGTTTAGTTTTCTTTACCCATCAACTTTTTTATTGCCTTGAGTTAACACTCGAAGATAATGTTTATGATACTGTGTATCTCAACATTGTGATTTCTTAAATTTTAGAAAATATTTCCTGAACTGCCTATTAGAGATTTCTTTATAAGATTCACGCAGTTGTGGAGCCCTGAAGCATAGGAGAAATGAGAGAAGGAGTATCAGACAGTGAGAAGCATGTGTCATGGTGTAATGAAAACAAAACCAAGGTTCCTGACTCTTGTCAGAGCTGGATGCAAGTTCCACCAATCACCAGCAATGGGGCCAGCAGATGTTGAGCAAAATACTTGTGTTGTTTGAGTGCTAATTTCCCCATCTGTTAAATGGGGATAATAATGCTCGTCTTGCAGGTTCATTAGGGGATCATATCTGTGAATCCCCAGCACATTGTAGGTGAAGAGTAAATGTGATCTTACCAGGGCTTCCTCTCCTGGGGCACAAATGTATTAGGAAGCGGTTAAGATTTTCTGTTATTTTCGTTTATCATTTGCTGTTCCAGGGTATATGAAGGTAGAAATATGGACAGTCTAGACTGAGAATCTCTTTTTATTGTTTAGTTGAATCTAAATTTCTGAACTTGTTCATTTCCATTTTCTTCCTGATTACTTTTTCAGCTGCTGAAACATGATGTTAAAAACAAAATAAATTATAGTAATTTTTTTTTAAATCCAAAATCTTTGGATAAAAAAAATCTTTGGAAGTGAGTTAGTTTGAAAAGTCAGTTTTCTCCCCCAGAGAGCATAGGCTTTACTTTTTTTCTTATAAGAAATTTCTTTTTCTCATTAAATATTTTAAATGTCCAGAAAAATATGGAGAATATTAGTTTTATCAGATATTAACATTTTGATGTGTTTGCTTTATATACATATTTGTACATTTATATATATATATATAAATAAATTTTTTTTTCATATTTTTTGTGTGACTAAGCTCAAGAAACCTTGCTGTCTGGTCACTACTGTCATGCCTAGGACAGTGCCTGGACTGTCAGGCATCTCCTTCAGCTGCCTTCTCACTCTTTGCCCAGATGTAGCAGAGAGACAGCTATGGAGCAGGGAAAAGTATCAGGCTAGGTTCAACCAATGATGCAAATGTCACTTAGTAAGTACTAGGCCTGCAGGGAACTTTTAGTACCTGACACAAGGTAGGACAAATGAATTCAGAAATAACTCCTACAGAGACCAGAACATTCTCTTTGCATTTGCAGAGCCACAGAGTGGCTGGTTATCCGAAGTACTCATTGGAATGAAATTTAAGGAGCAGAGTTGGTGCGGCACTTTCTTGGCTGACAGGACAGTTGAACAGCTCAGTAGTGGGAACAGAGTTTTTTTTTTGTATTCTCATTTTATTTTATTTTTTTTTCAGAATGCATGAAAAGCTATGTCTGTTTATTTTAACATCTATTATAAACATATACTTATTATAAATATACATATATTTGGTACCTGGTATTGAACCCAGGGGCACTTAACCACTGAGCCACATCCCTAGCCTTTCTTTGTATCTTATTTAGAGGATCTTTTTTTTTTTTTTTATTTTTTTATTTTTTTTATTGTTGGTTGTTCAAAACATTACATAGTTCTTGATATATCATCTTTCACACTTTGCTTCAAGTGGGTTATGAACTCCCATTTTTAGCCCATATACATATTGCAGAATCACATCAATTACACATCCATTGATTTACATATTGCCATACTAGTGACTGTCATGTTCAGAGTTTGATTAAAACTAGATAGTTAATGGGGCAGGGGATGTAACTCAGTGGTAGAGCACTTTACTAGCATGTGGAAGGCCCAGGGTTCCATCTTCAGCCTTGCCAAACAGCTTTCTTCCCCCAGTTTAGGACCTCCTGAAGACTCTTCAGAGGGGAGAATCAAAAGAAGAACACAGTGGCCAGAGAACAGGAACTTTTACTACATATCAAGGGAAACACAGGCTCTTAATTAATGATGTAGAATAAAATACAACATGAAAAACTTCCCTTCTGGAAGGAGACTGTGATATTGTGATACAGTAAGAAATATATATTTGGCCTCTGCTCCTTGTTGTAGCTCCTAAAACCCTTGGAATCTCTAGTGATGAATACCTTTTGTATGCTAATGAGGTAATTGGTGACTGGGGTCCCTGGGTAGTTTCAGGAGGGAAACTGGTCACCAGAATGAAAAACACAGGATTAAGCATTGGGGTTTTCAGCATGTCTACCCCTACACCAACCTCCAGAGAGGGAAAGGGGGCTGAAAGTTCATCTTGATCACTAATGGCCAGTGATGTAATCAATCACACCTATGTATGGAAGCTGCCATAAAGACTTGAAATGACAGGGTTTGGAGAGCTTCCAGATGGCTGAATGGAGGGTGGTGTCCCCATAGAGGCATGGAAACTCCATGCCTTACCCTCATGCCTTACCCTAAGCATCTGTTTTAGTCAGTTTTTTTTTTTTTTTTTTTTTTGCTGCTGTGACTAAAGAATCTGACCAACACAACAGAGGGGAGGAAAAGTTTATTTGAGGGCTCACAGTTTCAGAGGTTTTAGTCCATAGAGGGCTGGCTCCATTCCTCGGGGCTCAAGGTGAGGCTGAACATCATGGTGGAAGAGGGTGGTAGAGGAAAGCAGTTCACATGGTGACCAAGAGGCAGAAAAAGAGACTCCATTCTCCAAATACAAATATATATCCAAAGCTATGCCCCAATTCCCAAATCCTCCAGCTACACCCTATCACTTCAGTTAACTATCACTTCAGTTAATCCCATCAGGAATTAACTCACTAATTAGACTAAGGCTATGACCCAATCATTTTTCCTCTACACCTTCTTGCATTGTCACACATGTGCGCTTTCCGGGGACACCACATCTAAACCATAACAGCATCTCTTCTGTCTCGATGTTCCTTTATGTGATGATGGATATTCCATCATCATTTGTGATGTCCTTTTTAACAAACCAGTAAGCATTAAGTGTTTCTCTGAGCCATCCTAGCAAACTGACACCCAGGGAGAGGGTCTTGGCAACCTCTGATTTATAGCTCATTGGTCAGAAGCATTGGTAAAAACAACTGGGGCTTGTGACTGGCGTCTGCAGTGGGAGATAGTCTTGTGGGACTGTACCTTTAAGTGGTGGGATCTGATATCATCTTCAGTCGGTAATGTCACAGTTGCATTGGGGGACACTCAGCTGGTGACTGGTGGAGAACCACTTACCACACATCTGCTGTCAGAAGAATTGTACTGAGTAATGTATGAGAGCAGAAATAGCTCTTTGTTTTTTTCCTTCCATACAGACCATCCTAGATTAAAGTTTAGTTCCCTCTCTTTCTGGCCGTGTGGCCTAGCGTAAGACACTTTTTTCCTCAGAACTTCACTTCTTATGGGAGTGCATGCTCACTTCGGCCATGAGAGGTGAAGGTGCAGTTGGGTTCTTGCCCAGGCATCCCATTCATCTTCAGAGGGCCTCTTGGCTATGGAAATTTGAAACAGGCAGCTAAACGATTTTGGTTAGTCACAAATGTACAATGTGACTTTGCATATATGAGGTTGTATATAAATAAAGTGCCACTGGTACACAGCAAACCCACCCTGCCCACCAACTCTACTTCTTCCAGTGTCTTGTGAAAAAGCCCACCATCCTCTCAGTCATCTGGGCAGAACAAGGGAGTCACCCACCATTCCTCTTGCCCCAGTATCCTTCCTGTCAGCAAGACAAGTCCATTTACCCCTTATCTCCATTGTTCTCTCATGCTCTCAAGCCTTATCACCTCCTGGATTTCTACTGTAGCCATCTGCCTGCTGCTCTCTGTCTTCATTCTGTCCACCCAACTGCTGTCATAGTCCTCTTTCTGAGCTGTGTGGGTGAACATGGTAGTCCTCACTTAAATGTGTTTGTGGTTCCTGTGGCCCATAGGGGAAATCCCGGGTACCCTCTTCTGCCATGATGTTCAGCCTCACCTCGAACCCCGAGGAATGGAGCCAGTCCTCTATGGACTAAAACCTCTGAAACTGTGAACCTTCAAATAAACTTTTCCTCCCCTCTGTTGTGTTGGTCCCTTGTTGTGCCCCCTCATCCACCCTTCCTGTTCTTGTGATGTCTTGCTGCCTGTCTTACAGTCACTTAGGATGCCCCCCTTTACTGTTGTAGTTGCTTCTCTTTCTCTAGACTTTGCTCTTTGCTGTTTCTACTTAGCTGTTTGGATGCTTAGCTGTTTCCAGAGTGAACTTGCTTGAGGACATGGCCTCTTTTGTTAAAAAAAAAAAAAAAGTCTCTTTCTTAATTGAGGAAAGGGAGGAGGGACAGGAAAAGGATAGATTGAAATTGACCAAACTGCTGTGTACATATACTAATATGCCACAGTGAATTTCACATTTATGTATATCTATAAAGCACTAATATAAAAATACAATATAAATAGAAGGAAGACCAGTGGAGTAGAGGAGGGGCAGAGTGGGAGGGAGAAGGGGAAAGAAAGGGGAAGTACTGGGGACTGAAATAGAGCAAATTGTATTTCCTACTTGTATGATAATATCCAAATGAACCCAATAGTATGCATAACTATAATGCATTAATAAAAAAATGAAAAACAAAACAAAAACCCCCTTTCTCTTTGTGCCTAGCTTGGTGTCTGACACATAGAAGGCTCTTGAAAAGATGAGTAGAATATAAATGGGTAAGAAACAACCCTTTTCTCTTCTTGCAGCCAGGAGGACTGAAGCTGGGTAACAGATTCATCCTCCTTCACCACCTTCTATCTCCATCAATTCCAGAACCTGCTCCAAAGTACAGCTGTAATGGAAGAGAAATATATTTGGCTTGAAAGGGGCATTTGGGATGTGATTAAACTGTATTCAGCCTCCCCTTCCTCCCCATGCAGAATAGCATAAATAACACCTTCTATTTGCATTTGTATTCTCTTGAAGTGCTTCTGCAGACATGATCTCACCTGGCTCATGTCACCATCTACCCTGAGTGGTAGATGAAGGACAAGATTATCCCCATTTTATAGATGCAGAAAGGGAGATATAAAAAGATTAAAGAAATCTGCCCAAAGTTAGTGAGTTGTTTAGTGGTGGAAGAGGCTAGATTCTAGGTGAAGTCCCCAGCTTTTTCTCTTCTTTCTTAACCTACAGAACCAGGTTACACCAAATTGATGTTTTCACATTTCATCATCCAGGGGAAAATTTGTAAAAGCAGTTGTGTTGCAAGAGTTTTCTTTCAGTGTGTTAACTTTGCTTTTGGGTATTCCTTTTCAACTGTTAATTTCCCTAATCCTTCCTCTGTTCTGATTAAGTGGTCTGTCCGCCTGGGTTCATTTGGCTGGAATAGCTCTGCCCATTAAACAGTGTTTTGAGACCCACTCTGGACAGAGAGGAAGGATTTATCACATTTCAATTGGTTAACCTGGGAATATTACTAACTTCAAGCTATTTTCCTGCTTCACAAACTAATAAAGTGACAAGAAAAAAAATCTCAGTACTTCTGACATTGTGTGATTGTATAGTTTCATTTTGTTAACTACTTTAAAAATGACATGGCTTCTTCCATTCTAGAATTCAGTCTAAACTTATATAGGACAAGAAAATGGCTCACCAGCATCCAATGATGGTAATTTCCAGGAATTTCTGAATTTTGAAAATTGCAACTTTTGAAGTGGGCTATGGCAGGGAAACTATTCCTGCATGTTTTATTAAATTCTGTGCTCCTACCAGAGAAGATGAAGGCAGAGTGAGGTTGAAAATGCCAGGGAAAAAAACCAATCAGGACACAGCCAAGATATTGAGATGCACGCACATTTTGGATGGTAGCCTTTTTGTTACATTTTTTTTTGGCAGTCACTCAGTCAATCTCTTGAATAGTCTTGAAAATTTTGTTTTATCGGTTCTCATTTTTCTTGGCTCTTTTAGCATTTGAGTCCTTGAGTTATTTTGAGGACCTTACCTGTACCTTGGCTTCCAATGTACAATAGAGGGGTGTTCTTGGTTGCCTATCTTTTCTCTGTCTTGGCTACTTCTGCCACCATCACCTTACCATTCATATACGTGGGTGCTTTTCACTTTATTTTGTCTTCCTGGGCATTTGTGAAGATGTATTTTATTTTGTCCATCACTGGGTATTTCTACTTATTCGTCCTGTTGTATTTTTAGATTCAATATCTTAAAACAAAATTGACCTAAGGCAGGAAAAAACCTTCAGAATCATTTTCTTTGCTGCCTCATTTTAGAGATAGATAAACTAAGGCTCAGGGAGATGATGTGACTTGCATTATTCCAGAGTCTTGCACTTGGTGAGCACCTGTCGGGGTCTCTGTGGCTGCTCCTTCCACTGACTCCTGAGTGTCTCCTCTCCCATCATTGTTCCCTCTGCAAGGAGCTTCCCAGCTATTTGCCCTCACTTTTCACCCCTTCTCCACATGTGTCAGATATCTAGTCATTTCATCAAGGCAAACCAATTCTTTATAAGTTTTAAATGCTATTTTTTTAGTAATTTTACAACAGTAAAATGAATTTTTGGAGGAAATATAGTTCTCAGTTTGGGCATATACTAATATTGTGTGTATGTAAACTAATATGCCACAGAAAACTTCACATTTATGTATTAGCTGTAACAAGAATACCAGAGACTGGTTGGCTGAAAAACCAGTCATTTATTTCCCACAGTTCTGTAGGCTAGAAGTCTGAGATCAAGGTGCTGGCCAGCATGGTTGATTTTTGGGGAGGATTTTCTTTCTGGTTCACGGACTGATGTCTAATTTTCTGCTCACACGGTGCGTGCGCGCACACTCACACACACACACACACAGAGAGAGAGAGAGAGAGAGAGAGAGAGAGAGAGAATCTCTCTTGTCCTGTGTTTTCTTAAAGGGTACTAATCCCATTATGACCTAAAGGCCTCATTTCCAAATATCATTACATTGAAGATTAGGGTTTCAACATACACATTTTGGACATTCAGTCCATAGCAAGTTTTGTGAATTTCAGTATGTGCGTTGATTCATGTTACCATCACCATAAACAGCATATGGGATAGTCCTATCATCTTCCAGATTTTCTGTCTATGTGTAGTCAAACCCTCTTTTTCCCTGAACTCCTAGAAACACTGATCTGTTCTCTGACTTTATAGTTTTGCCTTTTCCATAGCATATAAATGGGATCATAGAGACTCTAACTTTCTTAGATTAGGCTTCTTAGTGTAACACACTTGAGATTCAACCATGGTGCTGTGTGTTATCAGTGATTTGTTCTTTATTATTACGAAGTGGTATTCCATCGTGTGGACCTACCACAGTTTGCTTACCCTCTCACACACTGCATTCACACCTGCAAGGTGTGAGAGTCCTACTTGATCTGCAATTTCGTCAGCATTTGATGTCACTGGTTTTTAAAGTTTAGCTGTTCTGATAGGTGTGTACTGGAATCTCACTGTGGTTTTGATTTGCATTTTCCCAACAATTAACAGGCTTGTTTGCCATTTGTGTATCCTCTATTCATTATATTTGTTATGCTTGTTGTTATTATTTTGACCCATCTTGGCATTTTTTTTTTTTGTATCAACATTGTTGTCCACCTACCACAGCATATTCCAAAGGTCAAGGCACCGATCTAGGCACTTTTTTTATCCCTACAAAATCCTAGGGAGATTAGTCATTTTTTTCTTTTCATGGTAGAGAAATAAAGATCTCATAAAGATACTTGAGTGCCTGCCATGTTCTATGGGCCAGGTACTAGTTCTGTGACCTTGGGCGAGTCATTTAATCTCAGAGAGTCAGTTTCCTTATGTGCTAAATGGGGATCTGTAATAAATATTTACCTGAGGGGGTTGAGTGATGGTTTTTAAGGAAGGGTTCAGAAAGTGTGCTGAGCAAAAGGTCTAGCTCTGAGTGTATGCCACTGGGTTCTCAATACTTGTTCTGAGGTGGTTTCTGCCCCTTGTAGTTTTTTCTCTCTGAAAAATTGTCCCTGATGGGCTTTTGTTCTACTCTGGATCAAGTACCAGAGACATGGGATCCAGCCTTTCTCTTTTTCTGTGTAGCTCACTAATGGCTTACATCAGTTGATCAATAAAGATGGGATTGGAGCAGTTTTGCAAAGCGACTTAAAATGCAGCAGTTGTTGTTGCTCTCTCGTTTCTCCCTAAATGCAAAAGGATGGTTTACTGTGATTTCTGGTTGCTAACCTGGGAGTTCTGTTCCTAAATGTACATCATACCTAATTCTAGGTATGGAAAAGGGCTACTATTGAGGAACCTTTTCTCTCACAGCAGTGGTATATGTAGTGTTGCTGGAATTCTTTTTTCATATATTAGTCATTTAATCATTTTTTTTTTTTATTGGCCAGAGAACTTGGGATGATTTCCAGGAAACTGGAAATACTTTGAAAAGATGCTGCTATTTGAAGTAAATGCTTAAGATTTTTAAAATTCAATAATAGAAAAGTTAAATGAGCCAAATGTTTTATTTTGAGTTCATTCCAGCTCCAATGTTTACATGAAAAAAAATGTCTGACTTTTACTAATATCATAAAGGGTTGATCTAGTTGGCATGGTTATTTCATTTAGGGGAGGGTGGAATGAGGAAGTCATAATATTAGTTAAAAAAATGATACAAGTATGGTCCTTTAAAATTCGTCAAATTATTCATTATTAAATATGTGAGACTTTATATTTGGAAACAAATTCTTAAAATTAACTCTCTGCTTATTTCTGCTTGGTAGCTTCACTTAATCTTTCCATTGTGAAGCAGGTATCTGATGCCTTCTGTGTGCCAGGTGTTTTTTATGTGTTTTGTCTTTTTAATCCTCACAGCACCCCTTGGAAATGAAGGATATCTCCATTTGATAGAAGGAAACCTTGTGCTCTAGGGATCTGCCCATTGTAACTCCAGAAGGCTGTGCTGTCAAGCCCAGGTGCACTTTTCAGCTCCCATTCCATTTCTTTGAGCTTAGGATGGAGACCTGGTGGCTACTGCTGCTGCTCAGCACACTTTCCCCAAGTATAGCCTCTGCTTCCCACAGGGGTCTGTTTCCAGGGCCTAAGGTCAACACTTAAGTGCAACATGCTCTGAGATTAGGTACTAGTATGTAGCCTAGATAGCCCACAAAGGCCCATTGTAGAAAGAATATGAACTTTAGGGATGTGTTTCAAGTGGTCTCCACCACTTAATTTTTACTGCCTATGTGATTTTGGCCAAATTTCCGTAACTCTTAGAGCCTAAGTTTCTTCATCTGAAAAATGGGAATACTACATTCCTGATACAGATATGGGGAGAATTAGAAATACTGTAATAGAGCACTTGACAAATGCTTAGCATGTTGTAGATGGTTAGTAATTGAAGGCTTCTATTGTTGTCACTATAGCAAGACTTTTTGGGGAACTGAGAAGTTGCCCTGAGTAATGGTTAAAAATGTGGACTCTGGGCTGGGGTTGTGGTTGAGTGGTAGAGAGCTGGTCTCGCACGGGTAAGGGTTGGATCCTCAGCATCACATAAAACTAAATAAACAAAATAAAGATATTGGGTCCTTCTACAACTAAAAAAGTATTAAGAAAAAAAAAAAAAGAATGTGGACTCTGGAATACACTGCTTGGGTTCAAACCCTGGGGTGGCCTATCAGCTATGTGATTATGCACAATTTCATTGCTTCCTCTGCCTCTGTCTGCAAAATGGGCATAATAATAGTTCCTACCTCAAAAGGCTAAATGATTTTGAAGAGACAAATAATTGTTGAGCAGTTGAGTTGAAATGGCCTCATTAGGTGCCTTTTTGTGCCACTGTTCTTTTTTTGATACATGAGCTACCTTGAAATTTTTAACGTTCTCTTTCCTTTTTGCCCTAAATGACAGAATTTCTCATTATTTGTATTTAATGACATTTGCTATCATCTTTTTTACTAGAAATCCTGATTAAATTATAAAAATTACTAAGAAATTGGATTAACTTTAAATCTACAAAGGACATCGTTTTGTAAAGAAAATACAGAAGAATTTTTTATAGAATTACTGCAAATAAAACCAGTTATAGTAAATAACAATTTACTATATATAAATAGTATAACTTACTATATATAAATATAGTAAACAACAATTTCTTTTTATAGTTAAAAAACAAAACAAAACAAAACCATAACCAGCTCTTTGTTAAAAAGAAGCAACCATTGTTTCCTGGAGATGACTTATTCTCCTGCTTGAGTCTTGAATTTGGCTGGGCTGCATGTGAGTTTATTTTCTTTCCCTTCAATATGATAGCAATAAGGTGGAATGATAGTATGTTAATCCACAGGAAGAAAATAGTCTCTGAATTTACCCTAGGTCTCGAAATCAAATCTGACTTATACCCGTGGGCAGTGTGTGGTGTCGGCTGGGTCTGTATCATTGTTCTGAAGTTTGTACTGATGTTCTGTGATTAATATGTTCCAGCTGTCTGGGTCACTGCTTTGGAGTACTGTTTATTTGCAGTAGTGATGCTGCAAAGAGGAAAGGCTTTCCCTTTTGTTGGTTGAAAGCTTTCCTTGTAATTAGTAAAACAAGCATGCCTCTTATTTGGAGAGAGACTGGAAAGGCGGCTAAAGAGTCAATTGTACACAACCACTTTGAAAAACAATTTGGCAATACTTGGTGGAGTTGAACATGTACAATCCCAAGCCCTGCTTTCCTCTCCTAGGTATATACCCTGCAGAAACTCTTGCCTGTGTGCACCAGGGAATAAGCCCTAGAATATAAATAGCATATTATTCAGAATAGTAAAAAATGGAAAAATCCCCAGAGGATCCTCAGTGGTAGAAAAGAGCTGGAGATTGCAGGTATGTTTACACCAGGAGAGCTAGGTGGTGGTGAAAAAAATGAGTGAACTACAGCCACATGAGTCAATAGGAGTGAATCTCAAGATCAAAATTGCAAGGGAAGAGGCAAGTCTTATAAGAATATGGGCTTCTAAGCTTATTTCCAGTATAGGCTTATTTTTATTAGATTTAAATTAGGCAAAACATAACAACATACTGAGAACACATATGTGGTAAAACCCTAATGAGGAACAAAAGAATAATTGTCTCAAAATTCAATGGTGAATCTTGGTGGTGGGGTGGTGGTGAAGAATGAGTGGGGGAAATGCAGTCAGGTAGGACACACACGGGGCTTCCAGAAACAAACCAAAATCAAATGCCAACTGGATATTGAGGATTTATTCTATTGTTCTTTAAGCTAACATGTTATTATATTAGTTATCCTTGCATAACAGATTACCTGGAGTCTTTGTACACACTTCATGTGTGTCTGTGTGTAGGTCAGGAGTCCGGGAGCAGTTTGGTCAGGTAGTCTGATTTAGGGTCTCTCATGAGGCTGTGGTCAGCAATGAGTGGGGCTCTGCCTCCAAGATGACTTATAAGGCTGCTTCAGAGGGCTGGATTTCTTGCTGGTTCTTGGGAAGATACCTCAGTTCTTTACCACCTTACCTGTCCTCATATCACCACAGTCAGCTTCCCTCCCAAGACAGAATAAGACGGACACTGCAAAGTCTTTCAACCTAGCCTTTGAGGTCTCACTTCACCATTTCAAAATATGATGGTTTTTACACATGCCAGAGCTATTCAGTGTGTAAGGGGACTGGCTAGGAGAATACAGGAATACTGGAGGTGGGGATCACTGGGGGCCATCTTGTAGTTATGCACTTGAAAATATATTTCACAATAAAATGATTTTAGAGATAAACTAAATTGGTAAGTTTATTTCTTTATTAAAATTTTTTTTTAGTTGTAGTTGGACATAATACCTTTTTTTATTTATTTTTATGTGGTGCTGAGCATCAAATCCAGTGCCTCGTACCTGCTAGGCAAGCGCTCTGCTGCTGAGCTACAACGCAGCCCCAAGTTCATTTTTTTTTTTTAAGAGAGAGGGAATTTCAATATTTATTTTTCAGTTTTTGGCGGACACAACATCTTTGTTTGTATGTGGTGCTGAGGATCGAACCCGGGCCGCACGCATGCCAGGCAAGCACGCTACTGCTTGAGCCACATCTCCAGCCCAAGTTCATTTTTTGGATAGTAATGTTATAGACATTCAGTTAGATGAGAGTTACTGCTAATAGTGAATGTGCCAGAAGTGAATGGGGCAGAAGAAATGTCAGTGATATAAAACCAGAGTGGCATGAGTCTGTGTGACAGAAATATGCCTGTTGCGGGACATCAGGAAACAAACCTCAGTAATACTTGTACCAGGAAATGTGATATAGAAATGGGATTATGTGTGCCTAGACTTCATTTTGCCTGTGCCTACATCTGGTGAGTCTGGGACAACTAATTTTGAAGAGAATTCTCCAGAACAAGGGCCATTGTGATATTCAAATCCCTGCTTTCTCCCAAGACCATCTTTCATAAGAATGGAGAATCCATCTTCTTTCCCCACTTCTACAGCCAAGCTGGAAATGATCTAGGCACCTGAGGATAGGTGTTTAGCTTAATTCATGAAGCTATTGCTTTTTACTCCACAACATAAATTTGTTTTAATAGTAACAAATTTTAAATTCTTTATTTGTTTAAACTTCCCCCACCAAAATCTTGAGTAAGAGTGATGTTTCTGGAAAGTACTTCATGCATTTCCCCTTTATTTTGTGTAGCTGAAGGCATTAGCTGCATGGTAAGTATTCCTGGGGGGTCCAGTGTGCCCAGTTTGTGAGGTGGTGAGTCACATTGTCTCTCCTTTGTAGATCCCAATGTCCTTGGAACAGGTGTTCCAACCTTCAGGTGAGGGAGCAGCCTGATGAGGGTCTCTGGCTTTTTAATCATACTAACAAGCTGACATAACAGGACCAAAAACCCGGTGCAGGGGCTCCCTGACTGGCTTTCCTCAGGCTTTTGTCCCCCCCTCCCTCGCACATGTTAAACACAGAGATAGAGATATCTTCCAGACCTTGTGAGTGCGTCATGTAGTGACACTGCCTCCTCCCCTACAGTTCTGGTGCTGTTTTTGTCTTTATTTGTGGCGCTGTTTCTCTGCTTTTTAAATTGTACTGTATTTTGCATTATAAACAAATGAAAGTCCTCAATAGCAAGAGAGAACCGCCTGTGGTTATGGCAAAGATAAAAACCAATAGGCGTATGATGTGATGCTTGCTTTTTCACTTCAGTTGGGCAACGGTGCTTTTATGAGAAAGAAGGGAGAAAAATGAAGTGCATATGTATATATATATACAATGCCAAAATTACATTAAGGTTATTGTGTCTACAAAGGAAGTATACTCACTGGTAATAAGTATTGTAATTGGCAATGACGATAGTATTAGTGGTACTATTAAGATGATTATGAATATATACTCTCAGAGAATAAACTGTAGCCCATACCCCCATTTCTCTTATGTGAATATGTTGTTTGGCTATTTGGTGCTGGGGTTAGTTTTCACGTTGGTGGGGTGGAGACAGTCCATATAGTCAGACAGATCCTGAGCCTGGGTAAGCAGGAGTTTCCTTTCTGCTAATACATTATCTTTGACACTGGGCTGCCTTTTCTGGATCACAGGATCAGTAAACTCTGCTTAGGGCTGTGGGGAGGATCGAATGTACTAGATGGTGCCAAAGCAGGAGCTATGGTGGTAGCAGTCTGATTACACATTTCAGGCCATGATGCCTCCTTGCTCTAGAGCATGTGCTGGAGTGTATAGTGTGCTGGATCTAAACACTTTTGCCTGAAAGGATTTGGGGTGGTTTAGCCATTTCAATGTGGTTTTAAGAGGGTCAACTGGATGCCTTCTAAGTATGGTCTCAAATCCAAAATCAGAGGGAAGCTCAGGTTCTTCTTGTGCCAGTTTTTGTTTGAGAGAATATTTGGGCTGTGTCACTGCCCTGAAGTTATGTGAATTAAAAGAAATTCTCTGCAACAAACTTGCAGCTCTGACACAAGGAAGACCTGAAATGTGGCACGATGACTAAAGTCAATAGCAATGTATTACATGTTTGAAATTTGCTGAGAGTAGATCTCATTACACATTTGTGGAACGTACTTTCCACAAAAAATGGATGTGTTAATTAGCTTTATTATGGCAATCATTTCACAGTGGAAAAAAATATATAAAACATCACATTCTATATCCTAAATACATGCAACTTTTATTTATCAATCATATTTTAATAAATATTAAAAATGAAGTTACTGAGATACTCCTTTGTTCTGGAATTTCCTGATTGGGTGAGGCTGATTTATCACATTCAATATATGGTCAGTTTTTTTTCTCTTTTCACTTCTCTCCCTGTTTTAAAAAACGTTACAGCAGTATTTTAATCTAGATGCTTGCTATGTATTAAGTACATTTTATCAACTGAAATAGCACTAACAATAAAAATCCTTGGTGATAGCATGTTGTTTTGCTTCTTCTTGCAGGGCGAAGAAGGTGGCATGAGCGACCCCTGAATGTGCATTTGGGCATATTTAGCCATTTGGTTTTGATTAGGAGAAAGAAGACGGCCATCCCTGTGAAAGGTAAAAAAAAAAAAAAAATTATATGCAGCTTTTTACTATTAGAATTTTCAATCATACTGAAGAGTTAAAAAAATGTACAGTGAACTCCTATGTACCTACTACCATTAGATTTAATAGCTATTAGTATTTTTGCTACCTTTTCTTTGTGTGTGTGTGTGTGTGTGTGTGTGTGTATGTGTATGTTTTATACTTTTTTTTTTTTGGCTGAAATGTGTGAAAGTAACTTACAGACATATGAATTTCTCCCAAATGCGTGGGGCCATAATTCCTAAAAATAATAATGTTCTCCCTTGAGAGATATTTTAGGATATTCATAAACTCTGTGGTACAGAATTATTTAAATAGCTTCTAGTAAAGGGTCTAACTTTGAGTTATGTTCCCTTCATAGTTGATAAAAATAAAGTCAGACTAAAAAATTTAAACAGATTTAATTAATGGACAGATAAAGCAGTATGAATTTGTTTGATATAAGAAACATGAACATGAAGGTGTGAAATTTTCCTGAGAGAGAAGGATTCCATACTTTTTTCATTCCCTGAAATCTGCCTATCCGGCCCCTATGGATGATGTTTTTTGGTTGCGTCAGTGGATTTGATCACTGCCTTTACCCCATTCTGATCAGCATTCTTAAGTACACCAGTCCCTGTGATCTAATGTGAACAAAGGTCTTAAATGATTTTTTTTTAAAAATCTAAACTTGTAGGAGAATGTGGGAAAATTATGAGTGGTGATATGAAATTGAGGTTTATATATTTAAACCAACATTAGAGAATAAAATTAGAGAGAATAAAAATTAAAACATTAGAGAGAGTTAAAATGATTCCCAACTTGACTACCTGAATTGAAATTTTATATAGAATCTAAAAGATGTGTTCTGCAATGATTGCAGTTCCTGATCATTACACATTACAACCGATTACATGACCAGTTAGCTGCGATTCTTGCAGGGTGGCTGTTGACGGTTGTACATTCCAATCTCAGTGATAGTTTATTTATGATACCTCTCTCAAGTGTTCCCTGTGTGTTGAAACATTGTTTTGTTTCTTTCTATATTTTGAAGCATTTCTTTATAGACATTTATGAACTGAAGTTGCCCATCTTTAGCATATTTTAAAAGAAGTCTAAGCGAACCATTTAGGGCAATAGTGGCTTCTTCTACTGTCGTTTTTCAATTTGACTAAAAGGTTAATGATGGGGCTGGGAATGTGGCTCAAGCGGAAGCGCGCTTGCCTGGCATGCGCCGGGTGCTGGGTTCAATCCTCAGCACCACATAAAAATAAAATAAAGATGTTGTGTCCACGAAAAAACTAAAAAATAAATATTAAAAAATTCTCTCTCTTAAAAAAAAAAAGGTTAGTGATATCAATAAAGGTTATTCAAAGGAAACATTCAGAAGGAGCTGTGTCTGGAATCACAGGTAGCTTGGAATGATCTAGGTTGCTTTCTCATTCTTTGGCCTCTGTATGGTTATGCTTTGAAAAGTTGAGTGAGCAGGGAAAATGATGGATGAAGGGAGGGTTTATGGAGTCCAGTATTGCCTGGGTCATTTAGGTAGGGGATATTTAAAAACAACAACAACCTTTTTTTGAAGTATAACATGCCCACAGAAAATACACACAAGTATGTAGCTCAATCTCATTTCACAAATTGAACACACCTGTGTGACCAGACCAGCACCCAGGTTAAGAACATTACCAACACAACGTCATTCCTCCTTCTAGACACTACCCTGCTTCCTCCAAGGAAAACTACTGCTTTGATTTTGAGAGTGTACATTAGTTTTGCTTGGGTTTCTTTTGCCCACATGTCTGTGTGTGTGTGTGTGTGTGTGTGTGTGTAAGTGTGTAAGTAATACATAATGCAAATTGTACTTTTTTGCATCTGTTTTTTTTTTTTAAATTCAATAATGTATTAAAAAGTTTACTCCCTATTGTTGCCTATAGTTTTGGATTGTTGATTTTCATTGCTGTAGAGTGTTCTATTGTAAGAGAATAGTATAGTTTATTTATTCTGCTAGATATCTGTAAGTATATGGGGCACCCTCTACCAGAAATGGGGATTAAACAAGATTTTGTCCTCACTGTGGTTACAGTGGAGGTGATCTTAGGTTTCCAACCTCTGCCCAGCTTCTGCTGGATATGAAGGAGATGTTCTAACTTCTGATAAGAGAGCAAGACACATGTGCAAGAGACGTGTATGGTTTCTTCAGTCCTGTCATGATTTCTGCTGCTCTTGCTATGACTCACCATGTCCCTTTCACTTTATTCCCTGCAGGCACTAGTCTTCTGTATTCTCGTCTGCCATTCTTACTCTCTGTAGCTCTTCTGGGGAGACTGTGCCATCAAGGAATATTTAAAGCTCAATTTTACATGTTAGAGGAGGGCAAAGAGTAGAAGGTTGTGGGCTTGCACTTGAGGAGCCCATGTTGGGGTTGTGTCTTCACAGTTATGGACGTGGGCCACACTCCTGGAAACCAGCTGTGCTGTAGAATTCAGGGATGTAAATGCACAGACTTAGATGGGACCTGTCTGGTGACAGGACTGAGATTATCAGGGAGTGACGGGCAGCTGTGGAATCAGGATATATATTCCCTGGCCAAATTTTGACCCAACAAAGCATGTTGGGCAGAATTTAGTGAGTTTACCAATTTCTTTCCCTTTTTAATTTTTTTATTCTAATTTGTTATATGTGACAGCAGAATGCATTATAATTCATATTACACTAATGTAGAGCACAATTTTTCATATCTCTGGTTGTATACAAAGTATATTCTCAGGAGAGTTTAACAGTTTCTAATCTTTAGGAAATAAAGGGTTATTATAGAAAGTGTTCCTCATGAGATTTGGATGTTTCTATGGTCAAATTCTGTTTTTGTAAATAAGGTCTTATTCAAATACAGTTGTGCTCATTTGTTTACGTATTGTGCTATAACAGTAGAGTTGAATAGTTGCGAAAGAGACCAGGATTGAGTTGTTGGAACAGTGACCATATGGCCCACAAAGCCTAAAATATTTACCATCTGGCCCTTTACAAAAAACTTTGCCAGCTCCTGCTTTACTTCATAAAAGAAGAACATAGTAATCATAACCTCTGTAGTCATGTAATAGATTGAGCCCATTAAATTTATGTTAATGTCTTTATTCATTCTTTCATTTATCCATTTATCTATCCATCCATTTATTCAACAGATATTTAGAGTGCCCATTAAATTTTATGTATAAAATGGTGATAACTAGATAAATTTCTTACCTTATGAAATTTATGTAAAAATTTTGACTTATGAATTTGAAGTTCCATTCTAGGATTGTGTTTTCTATTAATTGAAATGAAAGAATAATATGGAAATAGAAGTACCAGATCCTCAATTTTAAACTAATATGTCCATTGTCTTCATTAGTTTTATAAATTTGATTAAACACTTATTCCCTATAATTTAATGGGTACTTCAGTGATGAGTTACATAGTGTTACATACATACCAACTACTATAGTTCTGAGGGTCCTGATTATTTACATGTGGTAACTCTGACCTGCCTGAGAGCAGCCTTGTTTGAAGAAGGGCTGAAGAGCATTTGAAGTGCTTATCCAAAGCAGGCCAAATAGACCTCTAATTGTATGCTAGTTTAATAATAAATAATAACCTCATCAGAAAGAACAGTAAACCAAGAAAATAAAGTTTGGAATGTACTGTAACAAATTTATCTCTATTGGAATGCTTATCTGTTTGTGTACTCAAGGTCATAAAAGATTATTTCTGCTTCAGAGAAGTCTATAGGAGGCATTGTAATGAACACAGAAAATACAGAAACATTTGTTACATTTTTCTAAGTAATGTGCTTTTTTTGGAGGGGGTTACTGGGGACTGAATTCAGGGGCACTCAACCACTGAGCCACATCCCCAGCCCTAGTTTGTATTTTATTTAGAGACAGGGTCTCACTGAGTTGCTTAGCACTTTGCTTTCCTCCTGCCTCAGCCTCCTGAGCCACTGGGATTATAGGGGTATGCCACCATGCCCTGCAGAAATGTGCTTTTAACATCTTTTTAACCCATTTAGCATTTTCATATGTGCTCATATATGTTCATGGGTGGACACTAAGCTTTGGGTGACTTGCCTGTTCTTTGCCTCAAGATTGTCTTCAGATCAGCCCAAAGGAAATAGTCAAATCATACCAATGAGCCATCATAAGCCATGAAGGCTGCATGACCTTTTAGCTCAAGAGGTCTTATAGGAAATGAGGTTGGACATTTATTTGGAAGTTGTAGTTGCAGTTACTTAGCTGTGTGTAATAATTCAAAGGTGTAAAAATGCATCGCCCGGCTGTCAGACATCAAATGGAATGAATGCTTTTTGCCACCATTTGAGGCAGTGATCTGCATGGGGGTGCTTTCCTCTGAAGTCTCAGACTCCTGAAGGAACCACAGAGAGGGATTATTAGCTAGTGCAGTGAATCAATGATTCAAACTCCAAACTGGTTTGTTTTGTGGCTGAATTTTGATAAATGAAGTTTAGATATAGTTGATTTGCTTGAGGAAGAAGAAATTATTTATATCTTCTATGGTTTGGATAAGGTTTGTTCCTGAAAGATTCATGTGACAGAAACTTGGTCCTTAGTGTGAAGGACAATGTTGGGACTTTTAAGAGATGGGGCCTGGTTAGGTCAGTTGGGGTGTCACCCTCGGAAAGAATTGATGCAGTTTTTGAGGGAACCTGGTTGGTTCCTTTGAGAATGGGTTGTTGGAAGGGAGCCTGGCACCTTTGCTGGATCCCTCTCCTGGATGCGCTCCTCATCTCTCTTGCATGTGCTCTTGCCATTGTGATGCCATCTTCTATGAGGCCATTGCCACAGATAGGCAGATATCAGTTTCATGCTTTTAACCCTTCAGACTCTTTTTCTTTACCAACCATCCAGTATCAGGTATTTTGTTATAGTAATGAAAAATGGACTAATACAGTATCCATTCACATCTTCTTGTATTTTATAAAATTCGATCCTATTTTAAATTTTTTTTTCTTTTTTTTGTTTGTTGTGCTGGAGATCAAACTCGGGTCCTTATACATGTTAGACAAGCACTTCACTGCAAACTACATCTCTAGCCCTTTTTGAGTAATTCTTCTTTATAATGGTTTAGGTTTAGAAAAGAGATAATAGGGCTGGGGATGTGGCTCAAGCGGTAGTGCGCTTGTCTGGCATGCGCGCCGCCCTGGGTTTGATCCTCAGCACCACATATAAATAAAGATGTTGTGTCCGCCGAAAACTAAAAAATAAATATTAAAATATAAAAAATAAATATTAAAAAATTCTCTCTCTCTTAAAAAAAAAGAAAAGAGATAATAATTGAAAAGACCAAAAGAAAATAAGTATTACAGTTACTTTACCAAGCTGGAAACTGCAAACTTTACCCTTTGGTTAAAAATAAAGTTTTCTGAAACAAATTTGATGACGAACCAGATCACTTGTCCTGTGTTATTAGAAAATGTGGATCTTCTGTTGTCCATAATATGCAGTTATCTTGTCAAGAACTCAGAAGTCTTGATTTGTCAAAGCCATCTGATTGAAATTTATCAGTCTTTCAAGTTTTATTTTCAGGAAGGGAAAAGTACTGAAGTACTGATACATATAGCTTAATAGAAAAAAATATGTTTTAGAAAGAGATTAGGATGATTTGCTTGGTTGCAAGTGACAGAAAACTCTGTTCTTAACATCTTTAGTGAAAAAACTTATCAGCATATTGAAAGTCTAGGGATGGAACTGCCTTCAGGTGGGGCTTGCCTGGGGCTCTAATTGATGTCATGAGAATCTGACTTAACTGTGTGTTCATGGGCTGCAAATGAAAACCTCCACCAGCTTCAGGTCCACATCAAGTGCTCATCCAAGATAACACATTCCTGGACATAATTTGCCATGCATCTAATGCTGGATCAGTCATTGTGCCGCTGGCTTGTTCTGATTTGGATTGCCTGGTTTATATTGTTTACCCCTAGAGCCTGAGGTCAGCAGGAGAGGAAGCCTGTGGAATGGTTCCCTCCAGAGGTAAATCCAGGTAGTTAGCAGGAAGGCCTGAAAGATTTATTAGGTAGGAAGAATTAAGAAATGATAAGGAACATGGATTCTGGAATCAGACTGGGTTCCACTATTAGTGGAATGAACTTTTGACTAATTGCTTAACCTTTCCGTGTCCCAGTTTCCTCAACTGTGCTATGGGGATAAACACATTTATCTTACAGGTTCTGGGAAAGATCAACTTAATGGATATTTGTGGGGCACTTCAGATGGCGCCTCATACATACTAATCTCACTCTCCCTTGTTATTGTGGTTGACCTTTAAAACAGCTTTGCCAGCAGAGGAGTGAGTGTACTGACCTCTGCATTGACAGCTGGGTCATGTGGGCTGTAAGGGTCAACACTGTTAGGTCCTGACTTCTGCCCCAACCCCATACTTGCCTCTGTGTTATGACAGTAGGGCATGTGGGTTAATAATGTCAAGGAACCAGAGATGAAAAGACCCACAGAAAGTAGACCAGCTTCATAAAAGTACCTGAACACACCTACATTCTATCAGTAAGTTGATCTTTTGGCTTCCCAAGAATGCCCCCTGGTATATTTAGGGGAACATTATTAGGCCAAAATTCACAATGCCATTGTTCCACCCTGGTGAAAATATGCCTGGGTGGGACATTCAGGCATATCTTGGTTGGCACTCACTTGGGAAGTGTTTGCTGGTTTAATCACATTCAGTATTCTGAACTTTAATAAACACAAAGATTTTTGTGGTGGGAGGTGATTTGAACCTGTCAGTGTGGTGAGAGGATGTAATCACTGACTCAGAAGTTTGCATTGTTGTGCAATTCTGTTTCCAAGGCCTTTAGCCAGTTCTGTCTAGAAGTAGATACTACTATCCTTTTTAAGAGTATTTTCCTACTGGATATGATGCTGCACTCCTGGAATCCCACTGACTTGGGAGGCTAAGGCAGGAGGATCACAAGTTTGAGTTTCAGTTGGATAACTTAGTGAGACTCTGTCTCAGGCTTGGGAGTAGCTCAGTGGTAGAACTCTTCTGAGTTGAATTCCTGGTACCCTCCCCCCAAAACCAACCCCCCTACCCCCCCACCCCCCACAATGAAACAAAACAAAAAAGCTTAATGAAGGAGGCTTGGGACTCAGATGTTGATATGACCCAGACATCTAGGAAGGGTCATGTTGCTTTCTGAGGACTATGACAATAATTTCTTTGTATTTACTGTGGACTTAAGATATTGGTGGCTCGAAGTATCAGTGTGAGTAATCCATGATGCACCTCGGAAATATGCAGCTATAAAGCAAGGAAAAATTTAGCAGAAAACACAAATTTGGCTCTTCCTACTGTGCTTTTGAGGAAAAATGGGGCTATTCAGTATTCACAAAGCTTGCTTCTTATCCAGACCCACCCGCTTCATGGCCTGACAAACTGCCCTGCAGATGCAGTTTTCTTCGCCAGTGTGACTGTGCTCCGGCTGTGGGAGATGCTCAGATATTTCTTGAATGAATAAACCTATCTGAACTATGTCTTTTCCTTCCTTTTCAGTTCCTTTTGACAAAGACTTGTTTACCACGTGGATGTCTGAGAATTTCAGCTAACTTTTGTCTGAACACACCATATTGTTTTTATTGACTCTTTAGATGAAGATGGCAGTGTTTGAGTATTGATTGTAGCAGCTGGTTTTACAATGATATTTACATTCCAAATAACAGCACCTACTCAGAGAGTGAAGGGATTAGCTACTAATTCTGTAGTAAGACCCTAAATTTGCCAAATGCAGGTGGGAATCATAACAGATTCTTAAGATTTAATTCTGCTTACTTTGTTCTTAGCCCTTCTGGAGCCTTTTGCCTTGCTGAGTAGTCTGTGATTGAACATAAATAGTTTCTTCATTGCCTTTAACCTGACCCCATTTTATCGTGGAGAAAACAGGGTCAACCTTATTTTCTGTAATGTCAGCAACAAGAGTAATGAAGTTACTATTACTTATGTGATGGACACCAACTTATACTTTTTTTTTGTTGGTTATCCTATCTAATATTCTCAATAACTCTGTGATCCTTATTCTACAGATGAGGAAATGGAGGCACGGCTAGAATGTGGCTAAGTAGTGACAGGTCTTAGCAGTGACATGCCCTGTACTGCCAACTGGGCAGAGCTCAGACTGGCTGAACACTAGAATCACCCTAGGTATTTAAAAGCATTCCACATCCATTCATATGCCCCAATCCCCACCCTGTACATTTTTTACTTGGTCTAGGGTCTCAGGTAAAGTTCCTGTGCATTCAGGATTGAGAACCTTTGGACAGCCATGGTTTTGAAAATTTGGTCCCCGGAATGGTAGCATTGTATCAATTGGAAACTTGTTAAAAGAGAAAATTCTTAGGCTCTATCCAGATGGCCCAAGTTGAAACTGGGGGTGGAACTGAAAAACAACTTAAAGTTTACCATTAGTAGTCTTAAGTCTATTCACAGGATAGTGCAGCAGATCTTAGAATTTTTTTATTTTGTAAATTTGAAACTCTAAACTCATTAAACAACTCCTCTGTCCTCCCTCCCCCTAACCTCTGGTGACCACAATTCTACTTTGTTTTCATGAATTTGACTACTTTAGATAACTCATCTAAATAGAAGATCATGTGATTTGTATGTGCTCTCAAGTTTGAGAACCACTGAACTCCAAACTTGATTTGGCTCATTTCTCTCTAGATTCCGATCCACAGTATTAATATCAGCCATTGTAAGCCTCAGACTTAACCTTTGTGCATGCTGTGCTCTTTCTAGTCCTTTCTCTGCCCCATTGTTTTTCTACGTCATGTTGGTAGGTTGCTTAACTTCCCTGAGATGGTTTTCTCTTCTGTGTAAAGTGTATAACATGACTTGTAGAGTTGTGCTGAGTTTGAATGACTGGACATGTGGAAGTATTTTGTTAAGTTGTCAGGTTGTGTAGCAGAGAACAATTTTAGGGCCAAGGATGTAGTTCAGTGATAGGATTCTTTTCTAGCATGCATAAGGATTTTAGTTAGCATTGTAGTACTGTGGCCAAAATACCTGACAAGGACAATTTAGAGGACTTAGAGGGGGAAAATTTATTTGAGGCTCATGGTTTTGGAGGTATCAATCCATAGATGGCTTACTGTACTTTCTGGGTCCAAGGTAAAGCAGAGCATCATGGTGGAAGGACATTGCAGAGGAAGGCTACTCATCTCATAACAGTGTCAGGAGAGAAGAGGGGGGAGGGGTTGCCTGGTAGAGGGAGAGAGAGAGAGGGAGAAAGAAAGAAACGTGTGCATGCCCTCAGTGACCCATCTCCTCCTGCTATGTATGCCCACCTGCCTTCAGTTACACCAAGTTAGTCCATTTAAACTAGGATGGAGTGATTAGGTTATAACTCTCTCATAATCTAATCATCTCACCTCTGAATATTCCTGCATGAACAGGAACATTTGGGGGACATTCATTTCTAAAGCATAACATTGAGATCCTGGGTTTGATTTCCAAGCACTGAAAGAAAAAAAAAAGTGTGGCTTGCAATATTCGTTTCTTTTTAAAATTTAGGTTTTTTAAAAAGGTTATGCAGTTCTGCAAGGCTGCTTATGAAAAATGTTAATCTGTTTCTGCTGTTCACTAGCCCATTTCTTATCTAATGTTTACCTTATTGTGTAAATAGGATGCACAGATGTTCTATATATCTTAACTGTCCTGTATACACATTTAGTTCTCCTTGGATTTAATAATTATTTTGTTTTTAAAAAAATAAGTTTTCCTTGCATGGATCACTAATTGAACCGCGAGCAGCCTTCCATATGGATTTCCTCTCAGTGCCCTGACACACATAGATGTTTTCAGTTTCAACTTGGAGAATTCTCACCTAGAGCCTTGCTCTGTAGGCTTGCTGCGTGGCACATCTCAGGAATTGCCTTTTGGTACCATGCTGAGGATTTCTAAAAGAAATCTGCTATTGTATTGGCTTCCATCTTTCCCTCATCCCATATTCTCATTTTTCTTGTTTTACTCACTTACTTTGACAGAGCACACCTTCTGGAAGCTTCCTAACAAATTTCAAATGGGAGGTAAGACTTTTTAGTTGTTATATTACCCGAGAATGTCATTCCAGGTTGGAAATCACCAAGCTGTGGAATAATGAAGGCACTACACATTTTTCTACCATTTGTCCATCTAATGTTGACAGTGAAGGCCCAAGCCTACTGATTCTTGGTCCTTTGTAGGTGTCTTCTTTTTCTTATCTTTTTCTGGCATTCATTTAATTCTTTTTATCATCAGTTCTAAAATTTCACAATAATATTCCTTGGTAAGGTTACACTTTCATTTCTTGTGCTGAGATCCAAATGGGTATTTTCAATCTGAAAACTCATCCTTAATTTTTAGAAAATTTCTGGAAGTACAGTATTTCATTATTCATTCCCTCCCTTTATTTTCTGGAACTCCTGTTAGGTGTTGAGTTATCCAATGACTAGACATCTTTCCTTTTGTTTTCCATCTCTCCTTATAAGCTACTTTCTTAGGGTATTTTTTGGAGTTTATCTTACAATCCTTCTATTAAGTTTTTCATGTTTGATACCATGTTTTTAATTTCTGACACTTTTCTGTTATTGTTTGCCAAATGCTTTTATTTTGCCAGTATGGTTTCTTAGCTCGCTAAGCAGATTAATATTTTTCTTTTTGAAATTTTCTTTTCTGCATAGTTTCAATTTCTGTCAGGTTGCTTCCACCCCTTATTTCTATCTTTCATGCTAGACATTTTTCTTTCTGTGTCTAAAGATCCTGAAGTGTCTGTTCATGATGAAGAATGTGGCTTTACAAGCTGGAAGATTTGGCTTGTTTGGGTCTGTTATCAGTTGCCATCCTCTGTGTGAACGTTTTAATATCTGCTCCTGTTATCTTTGTCCTTGTGGGCTTATATGCCTTTAAAAAGAAATAACTGGGGGCTGGGGTTGTAGCTTAATGGTAGAGCGCTTGCCTTGCATATGTGAGGCACTGGGTTCAATCCTCAGCACCACATAAAAATAAATAAACAAAATAAAGGTATAAAAAAAGAAAATTGTTATGTTGAGGTTTGAAGAGGAACTAAATGTGTGTTCATGGGACTTGCAGTTAATATGAGTCAATATGAAAGTCTAAAACAAACAAAATAGACCAACTGCAGGCACACAAAATCCAGGTCAGGATTTGTAGCAGCAGCATTTGATCAGACACATACCTGCAGTGGTGAAGCATTAGCTTGTGTTCTTTTATTTTAAGGCCTGATATATATTTAGATGGTCTCAGCAGAGATCTTGGCTTTCTTGTTAACTCTGCAGCAGCTGCCTCTTTTTCTCAGCTGAAGGTTTTTATTTCAGGTGCTAAAGTACCAATAAATTTATAAATAATAATTGGGCCTTGTGGTAGCAAATACTAAAAACAATCCTTATTGATGTTTCTAAAAGGTATTTTCTGACAGTTAAGCATATAATCCTTAGATTAAAATGCAGCTGACACATTAAGCCTTCTTACATAAAAAGCCAAACAATAGGCTTTAATGCCGTTTGTCCTTGACCACCCACAAAAAAGGGCATTCCTGCAAGCCAAAGAGATTGGACATAAACAAGGCATAGGCAGCGGGGCTGAATTTGTGAGTTTGATCCTTAGTAAATGCTTTAACAAAGCAATGAAACTCAGACCAGCAGAGAGTAGGTAAAAAAAAAACTATTATTAGCCTTAATTCTGATAGCAGGTCACTGGAAAAATTAAGCAGCTTTAGGAGAGCAGAGTGGTTCTTTTAGTGTAGGCTTACTGACCTTGGATTATTTCATGATCTGCCCCTTGTAGTGCTCAGTTCTGTTGCTTCCCGTTCTCACTGAATGTTGGAAGATCCTCTCTCAAATATCCATGCTTCCTTCCAGCTCACCAGAGCACAGCTTGTCGGAGGAATGCTTTAGCCACTGTGTAGCAACCAAGATGGTCATTCCTGGCCTTGGCATTGATTAGATAACAGAAGTCTTGTTCAACCCCTTGCAGCTCTGCACAGGAGCGGCTCTTTAATAGCTCTGACTTTACCACCTGGAAAGGAAAATCTCTGTTTTTATGCTGATGGCCATGGAAGCTTGCCCAAAGTGCTTCTTGAACACAGGGATTGCAAGGCTGTATGCGGAGAAACTTCTTTCCACTTAAACATATTGGCCTATTCCTACTCTGAATCTTGGTGGAAATCAGACTCACAGGTTTCCTACTTTTAGGAAGTCACTTACTCTTTTTTATTGAAGCCATCAACCATCTAGCTATAGTTTAGTTATTGTCTTGAGGTTGAATTATAATTGAGAGGAAGCACAATGCTACAAAAATGCCTGGTTGTAAAGTTATGAATTGCTGCATGTTAAGAAAGGAACCTATTTTTGTTTGTTTAATTAGCAACTAGCTCCTCCTTTTGTTTATACTTCTTCAGTCTCTTCCCCATGCACTCCAAACCTGTCTCCTTGCTCTTTTTTGAGGTGAGGGGAGGAGGGAGGTGTGCTGGGGATCAAACCCAGGGCCTCGTGCATACAAGTCAGGCATTCTACCACTGAGCTATATCTCCAGCCTCATGTCTCCTTGCTTCCTTAGATGGTAGTGCCCTGAACTGCAGGAGCTGTGTCCTTTCCTTAGCAGACATGGGCTAGGGTTTTTATTGCTAAGAGGGAACCCTGCAGATGATGATAGGTTAGCTGACCAATGCTCAGCTTGGGTTTCCTGCATTTTGTCATCCCTGTTGATTATCACAGTTGCTGCCTGTGCCATACTTCCACTTTGAAAGCGGTAGCCCAAGAATGAGCACAGTATCTCCTTGGTTCCCCTCAGCTTAACTGAAGCAGCCCGAGTCTTTCAGAAGACTCTTTTAAATTCTGAGAACCAGCAAAGGAAAAGTACTATTTGCAGAAGCGACCAGTTTCTGATCTTGTTAGAACTAGTTCACTCCTAGAGCTTGTCTCAGCTCTGTGCAGTCTTTATGGATTCCTGGGTAGAGGAGCCAAAGAAGAACCAAACACTCAGAGTTTCCAAGTGGGTTCAGATTATATGCTCCAGGACAACAATGGTATAAAATTCTGTTGCCAACATGGTGTTGGGACTTGGTGTGCGATAATTATTCTTTAGTGAATTTATGTTAGCAGAAGCTTATCGTTTATATACATGATAGTGAAAAGGGCTGATGTCAGAAATGCTGTCAAGAAATGAAGTGTTAAATTTGTGGTATAGATGAACTTGTGATTCAAAAAATATGTGAACTCTTATGAGACAGATAACAGAGTTGTCATTTGAGATTGTCATGAATAAGGCCCCTCATCTGGTTGAGAATTTACCCACTCAGTTTCTGTATGGGAAAAATTGTTCTTTAGCAGTGTGAATGAAATATTCTATCTATTGTAGAACTCCTTCAGCTTCTGGAGGGGGATGAGAAGAAAGAGTGGCATTTATGGAATTTGGCCATTCTGCCAAAAGGGGTGTGCTCCTCCAGCTGCAGCTGGGGTGGCGGGTGGGAGCACAGCAGGGACAAAGGTGACTCTGTAGAGGCTCTGAGGTCAGCGCACTTGGTGAGGGGTTTCAGAGGTTGCTGACATTTCACAGGAGACCCCCGCAGGTCGTGCCTTGTGTGGGGGCCACAGTTCCAATACCCTGGGGAGATTTCCTGTTGGTCCATGATGCAGGTCATCGTATTTAAAGAAGTTGGGTCTCACCTCCAAGGTGAGCTCATCACCCACCTTCACAGTGGGGCATCTCTTGGAGCAGAAGCAGGGACTGAATGAGCGTCAGTTAGATGGTTGGTGGAGTTTTTGTCTTTCACTTGGCTTTTGTTGGGAAAGGGAAGGAGAAAGTTACACTTCACTAACATGGAAAGGGAGTTCCAGAAGGAAAGGCAGGGGTAAGCCAGGCCTGTGAAGGTGGTGCTCCGCAGGATGTAGACTGGGGCTGGGGCCCTGGAATAGAACAGCTCTGGGAGGACCAGAAACTTGAGATGAACAGTTATACTTATGTGCTTTAGATTTCTTTTGATTTTCTGTTCAACTTAGGAGGGATTTCAAATGTTTTTTGTTTATACTTAGGCCATAGCTTTCTTGTCCTCCCTTCCCAAACCTTATTGAGTTTAATTTGTGTACAAAAACACACAAAATTACTGCCGACAATTTGTTGACTTTGGACACATGTATACACTTGTATTAGTATCATCACCACAACCCAGGTAATCCACCACCGTAAAATGTTTCCTTGTGTCCATCTGCCAGCCCCCTTTTTTGGGCAAGCTGGGGACTGAGAACACTAACCATGAAGTTAGTGTTTAAACTTTAGGTGCACAATACCGTGTTGTTGACTTTAGGCCCTGTTGTACAGCAGGTGTGTAGAGCCTACTCATTTGTTTCAATGTCCCTTTGTTCAGCTCTCCATATCACCTTCCTCTCATCTCTGGGTTGCCACCACTCCATTGTTTACTTCTACAAGTTTGACTATTTTTAGTGCCTCATAAGAAGAATCGTGTAGTATTTGTCCCTCTGTGACTTTTTTCACTTAGCATAATGTTTCTTAGGTCCATTCATGTTGTCATAAGTGGTAAAATTTTCTTTTTTAGGGCCGAATAATGTTCCAAAATATGTATATATCACATTTTCGTTATTCATTGTTGGTGGGCATTTGGGTTCTTTTTGTATCTTGGCTGTTGTGAACAGTGCTGTTGTAAACACGGAATGCAGCTATGTCTTTGAGATACTACTTTCAGTTCTTCTGGAGAGATCTATACCCAGAAGTGAGATCGCTATGTTATCATATGGCGGTTATGGTTTTAATTTTTGGGGAACCGCTGTACTGCTTTCCAGAGCTGCTGCACCATTGTACATCTCCATCAGCAGTGAACAAGGGCTGCGCCTTCCCCAGAACCCCACAAACACTTGTTATATTTTGTCATTTTAATGATAGTAATTCTAACAGATGTGAAATGATTTTTCTTGGTTTTAATTTTCATTTCCCTGATATTAAGCATTTTTTCATATACCTATTGTTCATTTGTAGGTCTTTTTTGGAGAAATGTCTGTTTTAAAATGTGGTTATTTATTTTTGATATTGAGCTTTAGAAGTTCTCTCTGTATTCTGGATATTAACTCCTTATCTCTTACATGGGATGTAAAGATTTTCTCTTATTTTTTAGGAGTACTCTGTTGATTGTTTCCTTTGCTATGTAAAAGCTATGTTTTCTTTCTTTCTTTCTTTTTTTTTTCTTTTTTAGTACTGAAAATGAACCAGGGGGAACTCTATCACTGAGTTCAGCCCTTTTTATTTTTGTTTTGTGACAGGGTCTTGCTAAGTTGCTCAGGCTGTCCTTGAACTTGTGATCCTCCTGTCTCGTCCGTCTGAGTTGCTGGGATAAGAGGTGTGCCCAGCTTGCTGCTCAGAAGTTTTTTAATTTGATGGAGTCTCACCTATGTAAGCTTTTCTTGCCTGTGCTTTTGATGTCATACCCCAGTAATCATAATCAACTCCAAGGTCAAGAGCATTTCTCCTATTTTTTTCCCCCTAGGAATTGTAGGTTTCAGATCTTGTGTTTAAATCTCTAACCCACTGTAAGTAAATTTTTGTGTATGGCGTAAGATGCGAGTCCAATTTTGTTCTTTGAGATATGGATATTCAGTTTTCCCAGAACCACCTATTGAAGAGACTAACTTCTCTCCCTTTTGTATTCTTGGCACCCTTGTTAAAAATCAGCTGACTGTGTGTGTGGGTTTGTTTCCTGGGCTCTCTGTTTTGCTTAGTTGCTCTATATGTCTGTGTTTATGCCTTTACTATACTGTTTTGATTTTTGTAGTTTTGTAGTATATTTGGAAATCAGTAAATGTGATGCTTCCAGCTTTGTTCTTTGTTTTTCTTGCTCAAAATTGCTTTCACTATGTGGGGTCTTTTGTGGTTTTATATTGATTTTAGGATTTTTTTTCCTATTGCTATGAAAAATATCTTTGGGATTTTGGTAGGGATTGCATTGAGTCTATAAGATTGCTTGGGGTAGAATGGACATTTAAACAATATCAATTATTCTAATCCATTAATGGAGTGTCTTTTTTAATATTTATTTTTTAGCTGTAGTTGGACACAATACCTTTATTTCACTTATTTATTTTTATGTGGTGCTGAGGATCGAACGAAGGGTCTTGCATGTGCGAAGCGAGCACTTTACCACTGAGCCACAACCCTAGCCCTTAATGGGGTGTCTTTATTTGTGTCTTTGATTTTTTTTTTCAACAATGTTTTTAGTTTTCTGGGTCTAAGACTCATTCCTTGGTTAAGTTCTTCCTTTTCTTCTTCACTCTCTCCTTCCCACCCTTTCTTCCTTCCTTCCTTCTTTCCCTGGGATTGAACCAAGAGGCACTGTACCATTGAGCTATATCCCTAACATTTTAGTTTTTCATTTTAACAAAGGATCTTACTCTGTTGCCGAGGCTGGCTTCAGTTGTGATCCTCCTGCCTCAACCTCCTGAGTTTCTGGGATTATAGACATGTACCACCATGCCTGGCTGGATAGGTTTATTTCTATGTATTTCATTGTTTGGTGCTATTGTAAATGGGATTGTTTTCTTAATTTTCTTTTTGGATCATTCCCTGTTGGTTTATAGAAACACAGCTTATTTTTTGTGATGTTAATTTTTTGTATCCTGAAGTTTTAATCCATTTGCTTATTACTTCTACAGTTTTTTGGTGGAATCTTCAACATTTTCTACATATAAGCAGATGAGTTTTCTTCTTTCTTTCCAATTTGGATGGCTTTTATTTCTTCTTCCTTTCTACCTGTGTAGGCTAGGACTTCCTGTAGTGTACTGACTTAAAGTGGTGCATATGGGCATTTTTACCTATTCTGGATCTTAGAGAAGCTTTCCGGTGTGCCCATTGAGAGTGAGGTTATCTGTGGGCTTTTTGATCATGGCTGACACTGTGTTGAGGTAAGTTCCTTTTGTACTTAATTTGTTGACTATTTTCATCATAAAAGGGTGTTGAAGTTTGTCAGGTGCCCTTTCTGTGTTCATTGAGATGATCATGTGATTTGGGTCCAAGCTTTCCAGTAGAAGGTGTTCCCTGGGACCCCCAACATGGTGCCACCAGCAGCTGTGATGACAGGCAGAGTTCACAGAGGAGAGCTAGCCTGGTCTGGGTCTTCTGGAGGGTTCTCTCTTAGTGTTGAAAACCCTGGTCTGTGTTCTGTTTTAAATAATGGAGATGGGTCCTAGTTTTATTTTACTATTACATATAATAACAGTAAAAGAGAGTGAAAGTATAGGGCAAGAAACAACCAACCAGGCTTCTTTGCAGTACTGTGTTTCCTATTAATTATGGCTAGGTATAGAGTCCTAGTTTCAACAGTAGAAACTGTTCCTCAAACATACTATCATTCAGAACCTTTTTAGACATAATTGAGTAGCATCTGGCGGGAGGCCCCCTCCCCAAGCCTGAAGAGACCTTTTGAACACTTCATACCCATGTGACAGGGCCAATGCTGTCATTTCACCAGCAGGGAATTGGGAGTTTCATACTGTTGACAATGAGAATGTTGAGGAACAAACCACAGATGAGTCCCCTTCGCTTCTAGCTCTGCATAGACTTGGACTCAAATTGTTTGGGAAACCTGTGGTGGGTGGGTGAGTTATCTTGCATACTGTAGCAATCCAGTATGCTTTCTTATAAAGTTATTCCATGGTGGTGGTCTCAGGAACTCCTTCATTTTTCCCAGGAAAAGCATCCCAAGCTTTGGAGGTCTTTGCCCTGAAACCTGAATTGAACAGGAGTGGTAGTGTGATCCATTGGTTAGGGAATTCTTAATTCTCTTCTAGTTGAAGAGTGACTTGGTATATAAAAGTACAGACAGACAGATCTGGGTGCAAATTGAAGCTTCTTGACTATGATTGCAGATAGGTTACTAACCTTCTTAACTCATCTGCAGAGTGGTTTATATCATTTGCCTCGGTTATTTTAAGGATTAAAAGACATTGTATGTGTGTGTTTATTTATTTGTAAGTCTTTATATAAATTGGGGCTTATAATATATATATCTATATATATCTATATATATATATCTATATATATATCTATATGGGTTTTTGTGTCTGTTATGTATGTACATATATGCACGCACATACACTATATATGTGTGTGTGTATATATATGTATACATATATATATATAATGTAGTGGTTAGTACAGGGTTGCACACATGGTAGTGCTAAATAGCAGATGTTATTATCGTTCTCTTGTATATTATGCTATAATTATGTCCAGGTTCTGGGATGTGCTGGGTACTGGTGCTGCTCTCCTTGTGCCACCCTCCCTTATGCCATAGTGCTCCTTGCAGGGAAGTGGAAAAGCTGCCAGGCTGTTTGAATTGCATCCAGGTTTCAATTGCTTCTCTTAGTTCTTTTTGCTTTTAAGCCTTTGGCTTTACTTAAGGTCCACTGTGTTCTCCTAAAATCTTACCTATTAAAATTGCTACTAACTTGTTCATGATGCTTTTCTGGGACAGGGACTGTGATGGGCCTGGCATTGGCAAAGTCGTTTCATCAAGACACATGTCTTAATATTTTTACTTTTTCAGGTTTACTTTCCCTCATGGACACTAAGGGAGAAAGTATTTGTAAAACAAACTGAATTTATTAGGCAGCCATTAGTTTTTCTTTTTGTTAGTAACTTGACCACAGCGTTGGTCCACAAGGGACAACTGGTGTTTGATGTTAGATTTAGTTAAAATCTGGCCAGTGGCAAATACTGTCAGCTGTCTTGGCACTGAGCTTGTCCAGAAGGATCACAGGTAGAATCAGTTTCTCTTACCCTTCATTTAAAATAGCAGAGAATCAAAGGACTCTACTTTGAGGAGCTTAACATGGAACCATGAACTTGGAGCAGTAGCATACAGAACCTTGATTATGTTTCTCCTTTCCTCACTGAGTCTTTATTTTCACTTTTTAAAAGAATTCCATGTGTAGCTGGGCACAGTGGTGCATGCATGTAATCGTAGCTCCTTAGGAGGTGAAGGCAGGAGGATTGCAAGTTTGAGGCCATCTTGGGCAATTTAGTGAGACCATGTCTCAAAATAAAATTAAAAGAGGCCTGGGTACGTACTTTAGTGGCAGAGCATTTTCCTTCCATGTGTGAAACCCTGGGTTCACTCCCTAGTACTGCCAAAACCAAGGCCCACAGGGATTATTTTTCAGGATTATTAAAAAAAGTGTCCAGAATAGTTGAAGTCCAAATAGAATGTTCATTTTCTTTGAAACATTGACAATGTAAGGATAGGCCTGAGGCTTAATAATAGATGTATTGGAAAAGGGTTTCTGCTGTGCTAAGTGATTTGACGTAATTGAGCCCCAGTCCTTTACTACCTTCAGTATTGAGGAAACAAGACTGTGAGATGTTTGTTGTGTGAATTTTTTTGCAAGTGAGGAAAGCTGTTTCCAATATAAATGACTATGAAGCTAATATTTTTATTGTTCTAGAGCTTCCCCCTGGGAGTAAGAACCCAGGAATCCTAGAAGAGCTTTTCATTAGCTTTCATGGCCTCTTTTCCCTGGAGAGCCCACACTTAGCAGTGCTTTGTTGATGAAACTTGTTTTAATAAATGTAACCATATATTCCTAGAAGGTCACCAGGCAGCCAGGCAGCCTTGAAAAAGAGCCAGGCAGAAGATGAAGCACCGTTGCTGCCACCGTGGCACACTGGGTGCTGGACCCCACTTTGGGGCCCTTAGGAGGGAACATGAAGAGTCTGGGAGGGGGAGCCACCAGTCCAGGGTGCATAGGAGTGGCCGAAGCACTTATTCCATGCTTTTTATGAGCATGTGCGGTTCCTTCCCTCCCTGGTAGGAAAAAAACCTTTTACTGGCTCTGAATCTGTGTTCTCTGTGTTATATCAGGCTCCTCAATTCATCCTTACTGTTCATCCCTTTTGAAAAAACAAACTTCAGTGCGTACCATTTACTGTGTCTGCAGGAGACCCATCCAGCACTTAAAGCCCTCACCTCTTTTGGACAAAGAAACACCACCTGAGTGTGTAGCCTGTTCTCTCTTGGGGAAAAGTGATTGCAGGAGTATAAACATGTGTTTGTAAGTGCTATTTAAAATTTTTTTTTAGTAGGGTTTTAGGAAGTCAAACTGAATGGGAGTGATGGGGATTACCATGGTGTGGTCTCCATACAGTAAAGGAAAGCAGTTCACACAGCTGGAGGAACTGGAGAGGAGGTAGCAAGGGATCCCGCAGGCTCCCTTTGGCTGGGAAATAATGTTATTCTGTGCTTTTGAGTGTTTATTCCTTCTCTCCCTCCTTTCTTCCTTCAAGCATCCATGCAGTTACCAAGCATCAGTGAGTGGCTCCTCTCTTCAAGCTCTGTTCAGTGCTATGTAAGAACAAAAAGAGTGAGAACATTTATTTGCCGTCTTTGGATAGGAGGAAAAGAAAATTTGAAAAGAATAAGCATATATGCATGTAATTAAAATTAGGATGTTTGTATATTTGAGAAATG
Organism: Marmota flaviventris; assembly: GCF_047511675.1. Classification (NCBI taxonomy): domain Eukaryota; kingdom Metazoa; phylum Chordata; class Mammalia; order Rodentia; family Sciuridae; genus Marmota; species Marmota flaviventris. Next base: position 70,640,900 of record NC_092501.1, read on the forward strand.
TGATGGTCAAGGCCAACGTGTTTGAAAAACTTTGAGATTCTTATCCCACCTGTTTTTTTTTTTTTTTTCCCCTAGTGAACTGTACATTGTCCTCAAACTCCTTCCCGCAACTGAAAGGTGATGATATGAATAAAGTGAGGAAGCATAATAACATTTTTTCAGATCTTAAAAACATTTAAATAAAAAAAGTAGTGATTACTTTTTTTACATAGTGATTTGGAAATTTATTATTTCTGGAAAGTCCAGGGAACATTTAATTGAAGTAGGAAAGGATATTTTCTCCAATTTTTCCCTGTGAAAAGGAAATGTTGAAGCATTTGAAATATGTGTGTATCTTTGTATATTTTCTTCAGTCCACTTTATTATGTATCTAAGACAAGAATTCCAACGGAAATGTCTCTCAGGGCCAGCTGGGTCATGTGAATTGCCCAAGTGGGTTGGATGTTAGATAAGCGGAGGTTGGGCACTGTGACACACTAGGGAGCCCCTTGCCCCTTGTAATAGGAGCAGCTGCTGCTTGGAACCTTTTCCTGGTTGCCAGGTGGCAGCCCAGGTGGAGGTGTGAGTGAGGGGAGATCTTCCAACTTTCATGGAAATCCAGATTTTTAAGTAAGTGATTTAGATCTTTAACACTGACGCTGTATGGGTCAGAGAAACCTTGTTTGTGCTCTGCATTTCACTCATGGGTCACCATTTAGAACCTTTTGTTTTATGCCACTAGAATGTATTAATATGATTTGGAGTACTCACAAAATTATTACAGTTTTTTATTTAAAAATAAAAATTTCTAAACATTAATTACAAATTTTTCAGTTGCATTTGGATTGACATTTCCCCATTTGTTGTGAGTTTAGCTATAAATATATACCACAGAGACTTGGCCCTTTAATAAACATTTGTTAAACTGTATTTGATGCTAAGGGATTTAATAATCCATAGCATTCCAGTGTATAAGAATCATAGAGAAATTTGAACACAGAAGCTGTTGACAGAATAAAACAAAGAAAAACAATATGTTTTCTGGTTGTAGAGTCGTCCACTGTGTCAAGTAAATAGAGAAAGCATCTGCTTTCAAAGACAAAGGAACTAACCACAGGGTTAAGGTGAAAACAGAGAGAAGTAGGCTCTGTGAATACTATTTTTTGTAGTAAGAATCTTTGCTCAGTCTCATTTTCTAAGCTATCATTTTTCTAGCTTGACTTCTTTTTATGTTTTATTTTTGTCAACCTCTTGCACTTCTGAGAGCCAAAGGTTGACAAAAATTTCCCACCCTGTCCATGTGTTCTTGGTTGCAGATAAGAATATAGGCAGAAAAGGCATTCATTGCAGGAATATCCAGCAGTTACCAAAGGAACCTATGTTGCCAGAACCTTTGCAAAAATCATACCACAGGAAAACTGAGCCACCACTGTGCCCTGGACACCCCTGATGGCACTGTCAGATGCTGCATGTATAGTTTTTTTTCATGCCACGCCAGTGCCTTCTCTGTCTTGTCTCTTTGGGTTGCTTACTTCAGACTCGGAGTCCTGGGAGGGAGCATGTGATTGTCGTGGGCACACACCGGCTGGCAGGGATAGAAGGAATGGGCTTGTCAGCATCTCTGAATGAACCACTCCCACTAGTGGGAGGCCATCCTCTCACTAGTGCTCATCTCTAACACAGGTGACTCAGATGCTGGACCCCATTCTGTTAAATTTTAAATCACTCCTCAAGTAAGAGAATGGAGACATTCAAAGCCCATTAGAGGCAAAGAAGTCAGAGGCTGTGCCATTCCCAAGACCTGATGGAGTTGGAATTTTAATTCCTTAATGCCTGGCTCCCAAATCTATGCCCTTACCCATTTCCTATGCAGCTGATTCTTCCTTGTAACATGAATGGCAGCATCACAAATCCTTTCCCTGACCTGAAGGTTGCTGCTTACTTTCTATTCCAAGAGATGTTCCAACTCAGTGCTGCCCTGACGTGCATTACATTGTCATCTGCCTTGCACAGCAGGAAATTCCTCAGGGTCAATACAGATGGTTTTGACACAGTGGTTCTGTGTAAGCACCTTTTGACAGCATAGTTTTTGGAAATGACTTCTTTCAGGGTCCATCCTCTGAACACCTAGCGTGTGCCTGCTAGGTGCTGGGTACTATGTTCTCAAGTCAGTTTCTGCCCCTTCAGTACTTACTTAGAGAGAAGGAAAGAATAGGTAACATATATATGCAACTTGTTTATTCAGTAAAAAACTGACAAATGAAAAGTTTTGGAGGGTAAAAGATTGTTAAAGTCCATGGCGGAAAAGAAGGAAATAACTTATGCTAACCCTTTCCCCAACTTGCATATTACTATGATAAGGGGTGGAAAAGGGAGTGTCAGGAAGGGGGCAAAAAGTGGAACCTGCTAAGCATGAGGAGAGGCCCAGAGGCACTAAGGACTAGTCCAACCTACATGAACCTAGCTTTTTAAAATACTCTGTTTATTTGCCCTTGTCTCATTCTCAGCCACTTTATGACATTTTTTTTTTACAATGGGTAAAACATTATTTTATTGCAATCAATTAACATTCAGTAATTCTAATTCTCATATGTTCTCTCTTGCTATGAAGTGCCATGTTGGCTACTTTACATTTGAGTTGTAGAATTTGGAGAGTTCTCTAAACAAATGACTCTGCTATGAGATAGGTCACTTCCAGTGGATACATTGCTGAGTTCTGATTGTTCCATGTGTTTTTGGTCTGGTTGGCCCAGTGGCCATCAGGGACATGTGATCCCCAGTGTAAAAGCTAGTATACTGGTCTCATGATGAAATCTTATTGCAAGTACCTTTTATAAATGTTGTACTTTTATTATAAAACAATGGATTGGGGTTGTGGCTTAGTGGTGGAGTGCTCACCTGGTGTGTGTGAGACAACAGGTTCGATCATTAGCACCCATAAAAATAAACAGATAAAATAAAGTCATTGTGTCCATCTACAACTAAAGAAAAGTATAAAACAAAAGCTCATGATCACAAAGTGAAAATAAGTTACTAACACCCAGGCTGAGACAGACATTTGCCCCCTACTAGAAGGGCTTGCTTGTCTAAAAACTCCCCATCCCCACTCTTCCCGATCATGACCTGCCCCGCAAAGGTAAGCACAGTCCTAACTTGTACAAGTCCCTTCCTTCAGCACGTCTTTTCTATCTCAAATCCTTTCTACCTGTGTGTCAGATATATTGGATTCAGGAAAGCCAGTGTTCTGACATATGGTCTCCTGAGTTTTAGTTGTGGTTAAAATTCCTGTTTAGGTGGCTGGCACAGGAACATGTTTGGGTGCAAGGCTATTGAGTCTGTATTTTAACATCATGTTGGATGACCTGTTATTGCGTTTGGCCCTAGGTCCTTCAGTTCCTGGGTGTTGCCTGCTTTTCTTTCAGGCTGAGGCCCTTTAGCCTCCTATAGTACTTCCCCTGGCAGGTTCTGGTGTGAGGACTGGCATGGGAGCCCTGGGAGCAGGCAACCAGACTGCCTGTGTCACTTGAGATAGGTTGTCAGTAACTTCATTCTAAAGCAGACACAAGTGTAATAAGAAACTCCAGGCCTGTGGATTCCTGTAACTTAAACCCTAGTCACTGTTGGACTGATTGCATAGGAAATAGGTTCCATAAGAAGAGGTTCTTATGTAAGAATATTTCACATGGTTTTCAGTATCATAGGGTTGTAGAGAGGTTCATTTTTCACTATGGTGTAATACACCCTTTTAACTGAAGTAGCAGCAACTCATCAACATTGTTTGATTTCAGTAACTGCAAAACTGCTTGCCCTGTGTGCACAGAATGCCTTTCCTGTACAATGTGATGTCGGAGTATTGCAAGTCCATGCTTCTGTCTGGATAGAAAATGAAGGGTTCAAAGGCAGTGAAAATCAGGGGCTGACCACAAAGCCCAGGTGGCCCACCATCTACAACTACATGTTCTAGATGCTCGGGTGCCTAACAGAAAGCCAGTCCCTGGGAGCTGCTTACTAGTTTATGAGGGGAATGATTGCTCTGCGGCTCTCAAAGCAGACGATTGATGCTGGGAATGAGTTGCTAGGTTGCCAGGAACTTCACTGCTAAGGTTTTCTTTTTATAGGAGGGGCTCACCTGGTAAGGGCCAAAGCAGTGAGCAGATCAGAGCAAGGGAGTCTGTTTTGAAGATGGCACCTTTGGTATCAGGAGATACAGAAAACCTTCCCATTCCTAAAGAGCTTGGAGACAGTATTTAGACTATGATTTAAGTTACACACAACTTTACTCTTGCTTTGCTGCAACAATTTATTTATTTTTTTTCAAAGTACAGTCTACCAACCCTTGTTTCAACCAGTAGGGTGGCCCCGGGGGAAGGTGGTGGTGGTTGGCATGTGCATGTACTTGTGTGTGTGTGTGGGGGGGCACATGTTCTGTGTGCATACAAATACAGAGAATGTTATCCAGAAATGTAGATCCCTAAGCCTCATGCCAGATGCATCAAAGCATTATTTCTGAGTGTAGAGACTGGGAATCTGCATTTTAATCAGAAGCTTGATTTTTGGCATAGCAGAGTCCTAGAATCCCCCATCTAGAAAGTAACAGTTTCCTTCATTCATTTGTGTGAGGAATGAATTGGACTGCAGAGGCTGGAACTTTGAAAAGAGAAGGGTAATAAAGGATGGGTCTCAGACTTATTTGTTGATTTTGGGGAAAAAATGTAGTACATGTGAACTGGGGTGGAGTTTTCCCATTGTCTTGGAAGAGTCTCAAATTTTAACTTGCCTTTTTTGTAAACATTCTGAACCCAGATGAAGATGTGCTCTCTGGTGGCTTGGAGATGTCACTGCAGCCTTTCCCTGGTCTGGGAGTGGGGTGGCGGGCAAACTCCTGGAGTCCTTGATAGGGAGAGGTCTACCTGAAATATCTGTGAGCTGTGAAGTGGGTTGTGGTTCATTTCTACTGTTATTGCAAAAGCAATCCTTCTAGCTTTCATTTCAGTTAACTTAGTTCTTTCTTAATGAGAGTTGAATAAACAAGCAGCATTTGAAGTACCATATGGATTTCTAATTTGTTTTAGATTGACCTTTCATTAAAGTGTGTGTCTCTAGTCAGTGTCTTTGGTAGCTGCTTTAATTTTTTTCAGTGCTTAAAGGTTAAGAATTTGTTACTGTGAAGGGCATTGAGCAATTTGAAGATGTCATCATAAATGTGATCAACTAAGCACAGCTCATTCTTAGAATTTCAGAATTGTAGAAGGTTTGAGCTGGAAAAAATCCCAGAAACCCTCTAACCCAGTAGTGCCAATGGCTAAGAGATTGGGCTCTGGACCCAGATGGCCTGTGTTCCATTCAGGCTCTGCCAGTTGATACCAGATGTGCCACCTGTGCCTCAGCCTCCTCAGTTTTCAAATGAATGTGGTTTGCCTATCACATAATATTGTTACAGAACCATGGTGAGTTGATATATGCAGAATCTTGGATGAGTGCCCCAAACATGGTAAACCCTCATGTGCTATGTAATGGAAAGAACAGACCTGAAGGAATTTTGATATATCTGTGGTCTTACAACTAGTTCAAGGTTTAGAAGTCAGGCTGTTTAACTCCTGGTCTTATTTTGTTTCTATCAACTGTACCAGTTAGCTTGTTCTAAACTATGGACTTAAAAATTTATATCTGACCAATATGAACATCTTTTTTGAAATCCTGCGTAGCCTCAGTGCTCAGACTCTATTTTTGAACAACAAAGTATGACTTGAACATAAAAAGATTTACACGCACAGTAGGACTCTTCTATTGATTGTGTTTTTTTTCCCCAGTAGTGCAACCTTTAACGATGACTATTAGGGAAACTGTAGCAGGATACTGAAACTGTAGGTGACCATGACCATAGCTGAATGAAAATGCAGTGTGAAGAATGGAAGAGGATTCACTAGAGTGATCATAGTGTGCTAGGGGAGTGGGGTTACTAGGGCACGAGGTGGGGTACTGTTGGGATTGTTGCATCAGTTTTTTTATCAACAAGGTGGGCCACCAGTAACCCCTGGAAAAGTCTTCTTTCATTCCATTGATTTGACTTGCAATTATCTTGGTAATATCCTTTCCTCAGTGCCTGTCATTCATACCTGGCACTTGGGTATTGTTAGAATCAGTAAGCAAAAACCCCATAATACATGCACACACATTTGTATGTATTTGCAGGTAAGAATTTGTGTGTATATAACAAGTTGAAGGGAAAATAGTGAAAGTGTCTATTAAGAACCACATTCCTCCTGGACTGTTTATACCTGCTTTGTTTCCTTTCTCTTGTCTAACAAACTTTCCTTTCCTGTGTTTAAGGAGGAGGTGTCAGATGTTTCCTCCTGCTTACATAATTGAATTGAGATTCCTTATAGTTTTACATAGGAAGGAATGGATTTTGTTTTTCAGTCTTGTGATGGGGTGTAGACTGTATACATTTTTGTCCCTGCATGCCTAATAAACACCCACTCCAAGTGGTGGGCATCTCCTTGGAGCTCACCATGTGAAACTGTTAATTTCTCTCTGTTGGTAAAAATATTTCCTGAGGCCTGTGGACAGGCTCAGCATGTTAAGAAAACCTACTAAAAACCCTCCTCATAACAGGCAGTGAGTACAGGTTAGCAGCTCACATTTAGACCTGTATGACTGTGGTGAAGTTATTTAAATTTAGAGTTCAGATTCCTTACCAGTAAAATGGGTTTAATTCTAGTATCTATCTGTTGGATCTTCCCAGTTCAGAGGTCACACCAAGATAGCTATAATTAATTCTTTCTTGTAGTCAGTTCCTAAGTGGCCTGGGTATCTGCTATATGGGACTACTTTCATGGCTATCAGAAGAAATGTGAAAGTGCACACAGGTAAGTGATGGACAGTGACTTGAAATGACAGCTCAGATATGGTTCTGACAACCAGAGGTGGGCTGGGTGGTTGTATGGCTGGTGACTGGGATAGTGATATTGCTTAAAACAATGACAACAAAAGTAAGTTGAAGTTAAACATTATGGCAAGTAAAACATTCTAGAGGTCTTCCTTGCTCAGCCTGTGTAGTTAGTAACAGGTCTTGATACATGCCGTGTACCTAACAGGGTGTTTACCAGTTTCCCTTAGCATTGTTTTCTCCTTTCCAGGTGTTGTCTGAATGGGTCTCTGGGGGCCAGTCTTGAATACCTTTCAGACCAATGTGTACTTACAGAAAAAGAGTGAACTTCAAATCCAAAGCCTTGAAATTTCACATCATCATATGCTGACAGAATCCAGCTCCCCATGAATCAGGAAAAGGTGTCAGATATCATTTTTGTAATACAGTGCTTGGCTCATTCCAAGTTGCCTTTTGGGGGTATTTCAGGCATGAAATTTAAGCAATCAGGAGTAACTTGTTCATTTTTATGAAAGGGATGGATTCAATTCAGAACATGGGGTGAAAGCTCATATGGCACTTTTAAATGAAATACCTTTGTAATTAAAAAGTATCAGCAGATTAAAAGTAATAATAATAATTAGGTTAGTGAGAATTCATTAGCCTGTATCTAACTGCCAATCGTACTCTGAAATCCTCAGGTCCAGTTGAAGAAGCATAGGGGCAGGAAGCATCATGATTACTAGCATGGAGCTGGAGCTACAATCCGGTTTTCCTCTGGAAAGCTGTGTGACAAGTGGCTTAACTTCCCTGTACCTCACTCTCTTCATTTTTAATATGCGAGGTGGTAATAATAGTACCTGTCTCTTAGGGTGAGCCCTGTGGACAGGCTTATACATAAATATAAACTGTCTGGATTAGGCATAGTACTCCATGCCTCTGTAAATTACCTCTGCCACTTTGAAACCTACCAAGGGTCCCCTCCTCTGTCTTTCCCTGTTGTCAGTCCACCCACTCTTGGGGAAATGAGTCCCCAGGTATTTCTCTTGTTGCATGGTGAATAGTCTTGGGAGATAGAGACAGAAAGTAGAGTCTTCTCTGGAGCAAAGGGCAGGCATTCTTAGTGCTTATTATAAAAGATTTGGGCTCCCTCAGCCCACATAAACACATTTCCTTTTTCTGTAATAAAAATATATTTTTTTCTGGTTTCTGAGAATTGGTTTTGCTGTTGATTTTTTTTTTTTTTTTTTGTATTGCCAGTTCAGACTTCAGATCAGGTTCCTATTTCTACGATGAAATATACGTATTTTCTTGCATCTCTTCTGTTAAAGCACATTTTTCTTTTAAAAATCTGTTCTTTAAAAAATTTAGTAGTCACACTATTCTTGTTTACCAAAGCAAAATGGTTGGTTTTTACTACCTCATATAAACAATGAATATTGCTTAAATATTTAATGAAGGTTACTAGATCTTTTTTCCTGTTTTAAAGCAATTTATTGCTGAAATCTTATAAAAGCATATTGCTCAATAATTCTGTTTTCTAAATAACTAATAATAATGCTTTATAATTTTGTGATTTAAAACATATCTACCAAAAAGTTAATTTTATCTTTCCTAAAATACTTATAACATTCCTCTTATTTATTAATATGTAATATATATTTACATATACTCATTATTATATATAACATATATTACATATCTAAACTTGTTTAATAAATAAGGAATATTAAATTCAAAAGTATTTACAAAGAGAAATACCCTATAGTGAATATTGAAACACTGGAAAATGCTCTGGACATTATGTGGTAGTGTTTGAATAATGCTCACATTTGGATCTCATAGCAAGACTAACAGCGTTGCATAGAATCAGGTTTACATGAAGCATACCATACATAGTTATTAACTTTATTTGCAGGACTGACTCACCATTGGCAGCTGATGGGACCAAGAACACACACTTAGAACATGGTAACAGCTGCAGGCAAGACTAGGGGATTGAACTGAATCGAGGCTGCTTCTCTTCTTTGTGCTCTTGTCCCAGTTCTCGGAAATGTTGGCCTCAACCATCACTCTGCATGCCAGCCTTTCCCACTCTTGATTTGAACTTGAAGTCAATGGATTCTGTGTTGATTGCCAAGCCAACAGGAGAGTTGTAATACTTTCCCACTATTTTTTTTGATTTATTTTTCTCAGCATTCTGAAAAACCCGTACGTTTCCCGGGAAATTTCTGAAATAATTTACTACATGGAAACACTGTTCTGTTCACTGCAGTGAGCCTCCCAGTGGTGGCCTTGTCTGTGCAGCACCACGTGGTCTCTCTGTTCATGTCTCTGATGGTTGTCTCCTGGCTCCCTGTGCTCCAGCCACATAGGCTCCTTGGTTATTCTGAGAAACTCCAGGCAGGTGCTCCTGTGGGCACATGAGTCCTCTCTGCCTGGGTACACTCTTCTCCTGCCATATTTGTCTTCTGCCCTCCTTCAGGACTTGCTCACATGTACCCTCTGGAATGAGACCTTTGCTGACTGTTCTAGATAAAGTAACCCAGCTCCTAGGCACTCCCTGGCCTCTCCCGGCTCTCTTTTTCCTCATGGCATCCTGGTAACACTGTGGGGTGCTTTGAGGAAGAGATTATGCACACTGCTCTATCTTCTTGCCTAGAAAAGTGCCTACTGCAGAGTAGGAACTCTAAGTATTTGTTGAATAATGAATCCAGGCTACCATGGCAGGTTTAGGAACAGATGGGAGGGGTCCACTTTGGTGACAGAGATATGTTAGGAGGCTGTTGCCATGTACCCCCTTGGATTTGGGGAAAGTCTAAACCAAGGGGTTGAAGAACAGAGAGGGAATCAAGACAGGAGGTGTCTAGGTATGGTGACAGATTTCATTTGGGAATGGAGAAGAAAGCAGTCTGGAATATTCCTTGGCTCTAGATTGTCAGTAAAATAGATGGTCTTTACATTCAGCTAAGAAAAAATTCTGGAAAAAGACTAAGCATTTGTTTTATAAAGCTTATTTGTGTATTAGTAAGAGAACAGCTTATTTCTGAAATTTGTGTTTATCTGAAATATAGTTTCTCAAAGGCTCTAAGTAACACTTGGCTGAAGTTCTGATTTTAGTTTGAGGTCAAGTTTCCTAAAATGTTTTAAAAGCTAGCCATGCGGGCAGGCTTTGGCCTCCAGGGAGTTTATATCTTTAGATAGAGAGATTTTTCTATATCTGGGAACTAAACTGGAGTTACTGAAGGTCTGAATACTTAATTAGCTTTTCAGGACCTTGAATCACTCATAGAATTAATATTTTAAGCATGAAGTTTACAGTTCTTTCTTTTAATAAATATTTCCTTATATAAGGAAGGTCTTTGAAGCAAAGGCCTTAACAATGTCTCATATTCTACTACTGCTGTCTGGATTTACTCACGAGGTCCTGTAATTGGCATCCTCTGGCTTGCTCGGGATAAGCTGCTTATTTATGAGCCAGGTCCTTCTCTGTATCTTTAAGGACTGGAAATAGGAAGATGATGAACTTCCTTAGATTCTGAGTTGACTTCATTTCAAATGTGTTTTAGAAATAGGTAGAATATGACTTAGTGAATTCTAATTTAGTAACTTGGATGAATTTAGCAAATATCTACAATCACTCTAATTAAAAAAAAACAAAGTTGATGTATGTGAGATTCCTTGCTAATTACAATTCTTTACTTTGCTCTAAGATAATTTTCTCTCTGTTCTTGCTCTTGCCTGCCATGTGGGTGGCTTAGGCTCCTTTGGAAGGTAAAGATGATGGCATGATGTTGGTAATACCTGCTGGCCTGGCCCCATGTTGGGAGGCTCTGGCTTCTTTCCTGTGTAGTTAGAGGTGTCCAGGACCTCTGGGGACCCCATCTGTTAAGTGGAAGGAGTTGGCCTAGAGACTCTTGGTCATCTTCCAGCATCGAAATTCTGTGTTCTAACTCTGTGTTTAGTAAAAAAGAATGCAGTAGATCTGAATGTACTGATGTGGAAGGATGTCCATGACATATTGTTGAATGAAAAAAGCAACTTGTAGAACATTTTGTGTATCTACAAAAAGAAGAATATGTAGAGATCTAATCTGTTAGCAATTGGGGGAGTAGAAGGGAAGGACTTATATTCCTTGGAACTAAATTTTATTTAGTCATATGACGTTTATAATTTTAAGAGAAAAGCCAGATAGTCAAGGATTCTGTGATCCTATCTCAGATGCCACATAGGGCAGCTGTAGACTGTTTCTGTACCCAGCACTCCCCATGGCAGAAGTTGGCTCAGAGATGGCTAGGTCCTTGGACTGTCTGTATTCCCTTCCAGTTTCACATACCTACCAGCTGCAGCCATTGGCTCTCCATGCCTGGCTCTCTATTGGCGTTTGGATTTGCTACCTCAATTTTAAAATAATAATAAAAAAAAAATCAAAGGAAGGTGTTTCTTAAAAATTTTAACTTTTTTTTTTTTTTAATCTTGGGCTTGAGAATTTTTGTGCATTAGGAAGCCTTAATGAAAATTTGCTGTGTCTCAGGATGTCCTTTCTCTGACTGACAATAGACAGTGAGTACAGGAGTAGCAGTTTACATTCAGACTATGTGACCTTGGCTAAGTTATTTAACTTCTCTAGAGTTCAATTTCCTTGACAGTAAAATGGGTTTAATTCTAGTATATATCTGATGGAGCTTTCTGGGACAGAGATTAGGCTGAGGTAACTCTAGTTAGCTGTGGAATGGCTTTCTGTGTGTGTTTAGAGACGGGCATGCCATATGCATTTCCATCTGTTTGTCACTGCTAAGGGAGTGTTGTTATCTAGTTCTTGAATGTGGCCACAGGTGTGACTTATTTTTGTACTCTTCCATGGCCCCTTAATTGAGCTTGTTTCTACCATAACTTATTAGAGTGGCTTGTGTCTCTGCCTCCTTAGTTGCCTGGGAGAGAGGACAGCTGGGGGTGTAGCCATCAGTGTAGAGAATATGAGTTCTTAACAGCTATCATCTGGGACCCCTGCTCTCAGTGCTTCTTGCTGAGTCTCTGGTTTTTTCTGCAGACTTCAGGGATGACTTAAAACCTTTCAAGTTCTTTCAGGCCTAGAGCTGCCTGGCCTCCTCTTGGCCTTGGCCTTTGTTTCTGTGTCACTCCTGTTAGTACAGACTAACTTTGACTAGCATTTAAGGGTGGAATGACGTGGGAAATTTGTCAGTTACATTGATGTCACTTTTTTCATTCTCATCTTTTGTGACTTGGCCATGCTTGTAGAGGGATTGTTACAGAAGTGAGGGAGATGACTATCCATTTGTTCTCTTATGTTCTATTAGTGGGTGCCCTGTTTACTCAGGATACCCCCAAGGAGTTGGGGTGGCCTTCATCACCTTTTTTTTCTGTATTTTTATTAGAGCTTTATCGTTATACATATAGTAGTTGGGTTGATCCTGACAAATTATACATGGAATTTGATTTCAGTTCATGATCCCAACTGCTTTTTTTCCTGTTTTAGTCAGCTTTTTCACTGCTATGACTCAAAGACTCAACTAGAACAATTGTAGAGAGGAAAAGTTTATTTGGGGGCTCATGGTTTCAGAAATCTCAGTCTGTAGACAGCATGCTCCATTTCTTGGGGCTCAAGGTAAGGCTGAACATCAAGGCAGAAGAGTATAGGGGAGGGAAGAAGCTGACATGGTGATCAGAAAGCAGAGAGAGTCCACTCTCCACATGCCAAATATATACCCCATAGCCACGCCCCAATGAACCACTGCCCCAGCCACACCCCTCCTGCCTCCAGTCACCATCCAGCTAATCCCATCAGGGATCAATTCACTTATTAGGTTGAGGCTGTAACCCAATCATTTCTCCTCCAAACCTTCTTGCATTGTCTCACAGGTGAGTTTTGGGGGACACCTCACATCTAAATCATAACATCTCCTGTCCTCCCTCCCCTCCCCTGTTTTCCTTATACTCTGCTAGACTTTCTTTCACTCATCTATTTATTTATATTTGATTGGTTCTTTTTACTTACACATAAAGATGAAATTCCCTGTGGTATAGTTATATATGCACATGACATGATTTTTAAAGAATTCATTCTGCATTACCTCCCCTTGCCCATCCCTCCACTGTGCCTCCTGATCCTTCTTGTATACTACTGATCTTCCCAGTATCTTTTTGATATCTTTTTCTCCTCTTTCCTTTATATTGGCTCACGTTTGTTGGAAGTTCTTAGTTCCAGTGTCCTGTGTAGTATTTACTACACAGATATCTATTGTTATCTCTTGCAAATACAAGACTTCATGGCCTATCCTGCTTTACCAGAATTCTAGAGAAAATATGGATTTGGTCACTGGAGCCATAGGGGAGCTCCCATAATTTTCTTAAGAATTCTTGATCATGGTTTCCAGAAGATGGTATGATTTTTTTCCCCCTATGTCCAGAATCTGCCAATTTTTGTGTGTATGGGTACTAGGGATTGAATTCAGGGACACTCGGCCACTGAGCCACATCCCCAGCCCTATTTTGTATTTTATTTAGTTTAGAGACAGGGTCTTACTGAGTGCTTAGTGCCTCGCTTTTTTGCTGAGGCTGGCTTTGAACTCGCAATCCTCCTTTTGCTCAGCCTCCTGAGCTGTTGGATTTCAGGCATGTACCACCATGCCTGGCCAGAATCTGCCTTCTTAAACCTACTTTTGGTTCCTTTACACTAATGAGTACTGAAGTATGTACTAATAAAGAAAAAAAATTGCTAATTTTGCTAGGGATACTTCCATTTTAATGTAAAATTCTTAAAGGCTTTAGGCATCAAACCTGGGTCCCCAGTGCTTCTTGACCAATAGTGACCCAATAGTTTTGATTAGGCATGTATGTGATGGCTTCTAAATCACCTGTGTAGGCTGATGATGCTGCCAGTTGTGGCAGCAGGTGATATGTAGGTGTTGATGCAGATGGTGGTAGGCATGAAGAGAGACCAAGAGATGGGTGACATGCTGGAAGACTTTTATCCACATAAGACCGTTGTCTCTTTTCCCACATTCCGGTGCCTTGTGCTGTTCCTTTATTGGGGCATATCAGAATAATTTCATTTGTTGGCTCTGAACACAACTAAACATTAAGATAAGGACTATCCAGTGCAGAATCAGCAGCTAATAATTAAGAAAATGTGACTTTGTTGGCATTTTGCTTTAACTAATACAGAAAACACGAGAAGGGTAACCTTAGGCTTTTTAATGAGTGACAAGAATTTAACATGTAACATTAAGCACATGTCTTGGAGCTTTTAACTGTCATAATTTATCAAGTCATATATCCAGAAGCAGTGGTCCAGAGAGGCAAGCATGAAGTTTCTACCTGCCTTATCTTGCTGATGTCATTTTAAATGGCATAAACTAGAAATTGGGTAAAGATTTGCCGTCTATCAAACTGCAAATGAAAGAACTTGAGATTTAGCTTGGGGTAAAAGTATACCCCCACCCCCCACCATATCAGTAATACTATAATGTACTAGTAGTTTGCACTCGTTGAATTTTCATTTATGATGTGTCAGGAGCTGTACTAAGTGCTTTTTTGTACTCAATTTCGTCTAATACTCAAAGCAACTTTATAAATACCATTCCATCTTATGGATGAGTTAAGTGAATCACAAGTGAATGAATACCTTAACCAAGACCATGTAATTAATCTGTGCATGTTAAAGGTATGTGATTTGAGTCCAAGTGGTTCCATCTAGTCAAGTGTTGATCATCATTTACACGTTTCCCTTAAGTGGAGGATGAAACCTCACTAACCAAGGTAATTGTGAACCTATTGTGGACAAGGCCAGTTTAACTTCATTTACGAATAATTTAATGTTGGCATAAATCATATCACTGTGGCTCTGATTGGCACTGTGGTTATATTTGTTTCTGTGGCTGTTGTAACACATTACCACAAACTTGGTGACTTTAGCTACATAAATTTATTTTCTGACAATTCTGAAGTCCAGGAGATCAATTTCATTGGGCCAAAATCAAGGTGTTGCCAGATTAAGACTCCCTCTGCAGGTTGGAGAAGAGAATGTTCTTTCCTCTTCCAGTTATTTTGGCTGCCAACATCTTGTGGTTGCCTCTGTGGTCACATTGCCTCCCCCTCTTCTGTTTGGTGTCAGGCTACTCTCTGCCAACCTTTTATAAAGATACCTTTGATTGCATTTAGTATCTACCATGATAGTCTCCCAGTCTCAAGTTCTTTAACCTAATCACACCTATAAATCCTTTTTGCCATATAAATTAACGTTCATAGATTCCAGGGACTGGGATGTGGATATCTTTTCAGAGGCCATTCATTATTCATCCTCCTGCAGTGGCAAATAGAATTAGAACTTTTGATCTGCCTTGTAGGAGTATGCTTAATTTCAACAATTCTCTGTTTTGTGGGTCACAGATGGTAAAAATGTGAAAAAATTCC
Source organism: Marmota flaviventris (assembly GCF_047511675.1). Taxonomy (NCBI): domain Eukaryota; kingdom Metazoa; phylum Chordata; class Mammalia; order Rodentia; family Sciuridae; genus Marmota; species Marmota flaviventris. The sequence continues at coordinate 70,656,180 of NC_092501.1, forward strand.
ATGGTCAAACAGATCTGAGAATTATTGTGTAATGTGTCCATTCTTACGGAGATTGACAATGCACAATGAAGACTCTGAGGATTCCTGTGAGAGAGAAAGCTGCTTAAGCTTGTGGAGCCCAGAGTTCCTTAGACTTGGATTACAGAATGATTTGTTTTAAAGGGTACACTTATTTACATCTCTTAAACTGCTACAAACATATTTTAGGAAGCACTAGTTGAGTTGTTACCCTGAGTATTTTGAAGGCATGGAATATGTTAATTGACTGTGTTATTTAATAACTTAAAAATAGACAAGTAGCAAAATTAAATGATAATATATGATGATTTTTAAGAATGGATGTTGTACCAGATGAGTTGTCCTGGTTAAAATATACTATGAGTTACCATAGAGTTGAAATTATTCTGACATGGAATAAACTAAAGGAACTTCATGGAGATGGGGTCCTCCTCTAAGTGTAGAGCATCCATGTGAGAGCAAATGAATTGGCCAGAGAAAGGAGGGCTCATTTCAAGAGAAGGTTCCTGATGATGTGGATCATGCCTTGAATGTCACTCCAAGGAGTTTGGGCTTCATTCTCTAGGCCAGAGATTGGCATACTATGGCTGTAGGCCAAATCCAGTTCTTCATCTGTTTTTATAAAATTTTATTGGAATATAGCTACATCAATTTATTTGCATATTACATGTGACTTCTATGGTACCATAATGACAAAGGGGGGTTGGCTTACAGAGCTTTATATATTTGCTCTCTGGGACTTTATAAAGAGGTTAACTAACTCTGGTCTAGGTATTGGGACTTTTCGAAGGGTTTTTATTATCAGAGTGGTGTTATCCTTGAATTTGTGTGTTAGAAAGCTTACTATGGCAACTGTGTGGAGAGTAGATTAGAGACTACAAAGATTAGGGCACTGGAAGCAGGAATGAGAGGGAAGGGAACAAAGAGGTATTTTGGATATAGACTCTGCTATGCTTGGGTATGGAGTAAAGGAGAAGGAGGAACCAAAGGTGATTTTTTAAAAAATAAGCTTTTAATTTTGGAATAGTATAGATTATAATAGAGATGTTCTGAATAGTACAGAGTTCCTATATTCCCCACATCTAGTTCTCCTATTGTTAACATCTTATGTATATATGGAACATTTGTCATTCCAGTGATCCAATATTAATATATTATTATTGTCTCAAATCATGTTTTATTCATATTTTCCTAGTTTTTACCTAATGTCCCTTTTCTGCTCCTGTACTCCATCGGGTATGTCAGATTAGAACTAGGTGCCTTGTCTCTCTAGATTTCTAGACTGTGATCTAGACACTCTTAGTTTTTGATCACCTTGACAATTTTGAGTAACTAGCCAGATATTTTGTAGAATGTCTCTAAGTTGGAATTGGCCCAATATTTTTCTCATGATTAGATTGAGGTTAGGATTATTGCTAAGATCACAGAAATGGAATGCCAGTTTCATCTTATTATATCTAGAGGCATAGTAGCAACATGACTTGACACTGTTGATATTGACCTGGATCACCTGGTCAAGTTAAGATAGTGAGTGATTTCATTTTCTCTTTCCTCTTGGACGGAGTCACTATTGCAGCCCACACTAAGGACTGGGAGTGTCTACTTATGTTGAAATTTTCTGCATAGGAATTTTGTATATTCTCTCCCATTTTCTTATTTATTCAGTCATATATATGTATCAGTATGGATGCATAGATATTTAACTTATGCTTTGTTATAATCCAGTACATCATTTACTGTATTGCTCAGGTTGTCCCAGTTTTGGCCATTGAAAGTTCATTTATATGCCTGTGCCCTTTGACAAACCCCACTGTTAAGTTTGTGCCTGTGTATTTCAGCACTTCCTTATTTTCTGGCATCACAGGAAGCTTCAGGCTCATCTTGTCTATTGCATGCTTCAGCCCTGAAATCACCCGTTCTCTAGGGAGCTCCAAGGAGTTGGGCAGAGGTGAAAGTTGTCAAAGAAAATTGAGGAGGGGTCAGAGAAGCAGGTAGCCAACCCAAGTAGTTCAGTATTATGACATCCCAGGGTGATAAGCATTTCAAGATGGGAGGATGATGGGCAATTGTGCCTTTTAAAGTCAATGTTCAGGGAGGTAGGATACAGTCTTGAACAGAGGGATGGGAAGGAAGGGGACTAGGAGATGAGGAGGGGGTCAGACATGTTGGATTTCAGAACCAGGCCAAGGCATTCCGACTGTTTGGCAGGAGGGGTATGTGTAGGGCTGATGAATGCAGTACTTTAGGATGGTTAGTTTTGCACTGATTAGAAGAGGGATTTCCATTTATTTATTTATTCAGTTGTATCTATATATCACTATTAAATGGAAGCAGAACTTGCATTTGCTTCCCTGGGAGATTTAGAAATGAATGCCTGGAAGAATGAAAGAAAGGCAGAACATAAGGCACCATTATTTGCCCACCAAGGATTTCTGCATATATTAGGTTCTTTCATAGTCAGAGAACAAAAGAGAGGAATTAGTGACTAAGCAATCTGTTTGCTTACAAACAAACTTAACAAAGTAGCTTGGCTTAAAATATCCACACTGACTTATTGTAATTACTAATTTGCACAGTCTCCTTTTCTTGAAGAAGATTGAAAGGTGTGCTTGAACTTTGCAGAGCTGGGAAAGCTACACAGTCTAAATACATGAAGTCTGAATTTTTAATTTAATTTTTGTAGGGTGTCTCCAATCAATTTCAGAATTATTTTCTATCAAACTTATTGCTTTATCCCTTTTAGGTGTGTGTGTGTGTGTGTGTGTGTGTGTGTGACTTAACAGTTGTGGTACTTCTAACATAACTGATGGCAGAGAGGGATTCCTTCTGAGCCTTGATTGTGTGGAATGAATTATCTTGGGAATGCTTATTTGTTTTTGGTTGGTTGATAGTGTTTTAAACTTATCATTTGTTTTGCATATAACTGGAAAGATAATGCTATTATATACTTTAATCTACATTTTGTAAAAATGGAAGGATAGTTGCCAAATTAGTGGTATGAAGGGAAGTTTTATCCTTTTAGACTAGGCATGAAACCACCATATGATCCTACCACTCCTCAGTATTTATCCTAAAGAATTAAAGTCAGCATACTACAGTGATACGTGCACACATAGCAGTACAGGTCACAATAGCCAAACCATGGAACCAGTCTAGATGTGTATTGATGGATGAATGGATAAAGAAAATGTATATATACATAATGGAGTTTTATTCAGCCATAAAGAAGAATGAAATTGTGTCATTTGCAAGAAAATGAATGGAACTTGAGAGGGTGGGAGGAGGTAGGGAAAGGGGAAATATTAGGGAATGATATTGGCCAAATTATGTTGTTATATCATGTGCATGTGACTATGTAACAACAAATCCTACCATTATGTACAACTCTAATGCACCAATAAATATATGAAAAATAAAATAAAATCACCCTTTTACTCTTAAAGCTATTTTGGACCAAACCATTGATTCTAACATAGATTCCCATTTTGTTCTTGGAGTTCAACCAGTCTCAAATGTTGTGATATGTGTGCTTGGTTAAATAGAAACAGTAGCATAACTTGCCTGGACCTGGTTTCCACATTATTCTGTTTTTCATACCTTCATTCGTTCTGAGAATGAATGAATTTTAGTAAAATGGGGCAGCTTCTTTTGTGTGTGTGCTGGCACACTCCTGTAAGCCAGGAATCTTTATTTGGCTTATTTCTTAACAGCAGTACCCATTTTGAAGTGAAAACAATATTTCATTAAATTAAGAGAAATTTCAAGTTATTTTTTTAAATCTGTAAAGTGAAGATAAAAATACATACTTCATGAGGTTTCCTAATAGGTAGAAAGGATAAAAGTGTCATGTATTTTAAGCATAGTCTCTATTTACCCATTTCTATAGATTTCCCTGCAGTAGCTGTGTGCCTTGTGCTTGTTGCTGTGGGGTACTACTTTATTTAGCAGGAGAACTTCCTTTTTTTTTTTTTTTTTGGTAGTCAATGGACCTTTATTTTATTTATTTATATTCCGTGTTGAGAATTGAACCCAGTGCCTCATAGAGTAGGCAAGTGCTCTGCCACTGAGCCACAACCCCAGCCCCGCTGGAGAACTTTCTGAAGCAGAACCAAGAGAAAGGAGATCATTTGGGCTTTCCTCCCATGGTCCATCCAACAGAACCTCCAGCTGGGGGACCCTCCAGCAGCTCTTTTTGAATTCACTAAATGTGAAAACCTGGAAGGAGAAGACATTTGACTCTGGAGGATGATTGGGTTCCTCTGACCTTGGGGGTCCTGTGTCAAGTATGCCACGGTGGAGGGACCCTGCCATTCTATCACTGTTCACCTCGAAGCTTTCCTTGGTGAGGTGGGTCACTGGTGTTCTTTGTATACTTCTGTGAAATAGCCACCTTGTCACCCTCAACACCATCTCTCTTGCTTTTATTCATGTTGCTGCTGTTTTCTCCTTGGAGCCATGAGGGTCACCAGGGCTGTGTTCATTTTGTTTCTCTTGTTCTTTCAAAGAGAAGCTGTGACCAAATAATACTTAACCAAATAATAAACCTGTTAAAGTTAAAGGACAAATAGTGTCCATCGATGGAATACATAAATGGAAATGAATGTCAAATGAATGTGTTCCTTCTTGGGGCAAAGGAAGAGGGATGGTTATAGTCATTGTATTGATCCTGGTGGAATGTTGGGACTGAGTTTGTAGCACAGGTGCTATGTGTTGCAAGTACTTCCTATCACTGACTCACCCCTATTTATATTCTCTGCATTTCCCTTACTTTATATCTTCAAATTATTTTGTCTCTTAAAACTACAAGACTTAGCTGGGCACAGTGGCACATGCCTGTAATCCTAGTGGCTTGGGAGGCTGAGGCTGGAGGATAGCAAGTTCAAAGCGAGTCTTAGCAACTTAGCGAGGCCCTAAGCAACTTAGCCAGACCCTGTCTCAAAATAAAAAATGAAAAAGGGCTAGGGGTGTGGCTCAGTGTGTTCAGTCCCTGGCACCAAAACAACAGCAACAAAACCCTCAACAATAACAACAACAACAACAAAAAATCTTGCAGGGCTGCATTTTATTTATAATTTTTTTTTGGTGGAGGGCAGTACTGAAGATTGAACCCAGGACCTCACACATGCTATGCAAGTGCTCTATCACTGAGCCACATCTCCAGCCCTTTTAAAAAAGTTTTATTTACTTATTTAGCAGTACTGAGGATAGAACCTAGGGCCTAGCACATATGAAGCAAGTGCTCTACTGCAGAGCTATACCCTATCCCTTAAGGTTTTTTTTAGGTAGATTCTCCTTAAGTTGCCCAAGCTGGCCTCAAATTTGGGATCCTTCTCCCTCAGCCTCCTGAGTAACTGCATTTATAGGCTTGAGCCACTGCACTTGACTTCAAGGTTGTATTTTAGGTTACTCTTCTACAACAAGTCTATTTCAGTTTACCTTTCTTAATATTTGTAGTTAGGGTTGATATATTGTCTGTCTTAGCTTTTGGTAAAAGCTTTTGATTTAAATTTTCTGTTAAGGAAAAAATGGAATGTGAGCAAAAAGTAAACTCTTAGCTGTCGCTGAAAAATCTCTCTCTTAGGGAAATACATGTATCTGCAGCAGAAAGGGTCTTAAACGTGTTGGCCTTCACTGAGGCAAGATTGGGTTGTGGTTAACTATAGCATTTAGATATAAGTGTGTAGAAATACCTTTACAGCTCTCTGACTGATTCATAGCATCCTCGCCTCCTTCTGTGACTTGGATGCCTTATTTTCCTTTCTGGGCCTCAGTTTTCTCATGTGTGAAACGGAGACAATAAAAATAACTACTTCAGAGTTATTGGGAAGATTAAAATGGGTTAATTCATGAAACCCTTCAGGCAGTTCAGGCAGTCGATAACTGTTCCCTGATGTTGTTATTACATTTCTGCCAGCTGTGTCAGCACATGTGAGTAGAACAATGTTTAAGAAAAAATATATCAGAATCTACACAGCCAAGGGAGTTTTTCTTCCTAAGAATGATCTCTTGGAAAATAAAGTTCTGATTTTTGTAATGCTGCCCATATAGGATGTTTTGGGAATACTTCTCCTAGGAATGACTTTAGAGGAGATATACACTGCATTCTTTCTTTCTTTTTTTTTTAATTTTATATGCTCTTTGAAGATAACCATGATAGAAGAGTATATTTGTACAAACATTGAATATATCTTATTCTATTTATGATTCCAGTCTTCTTGTTGTACATGATGTAGAATTTCACTGGTCATGAATTCATATATGAACACAGGAAATTGTGTCAGGTTCATTTCACTGCCTTTCCTATTCCTGTCCCTCCTCTCTTCCCCTCATTCCCCTTTGCCTAATCCATTGAACTTCTGTTCTCCACCCCCACCCCACCCATAGTGTGTTAGCATCCACATTTGGATGTGGACATTTGCTCTTTGCTTTTTTGGGGGATTGGCTTATTTTGCTTAGCATGATAGTCTCCATTTACTGGCAAATGTCAGAGTCTTTTTTTAATGGCTAAGTAATATTCCATTGAATACACTACACCTTTAAAAGGTTCTTTTTTTTTTTTTTTTTTGGTCTTGTGAGAGAATATGGATTTGAACTTTTCGTTCCTTTCTTTCTTTTTTTCCCTGAAAGATACTTGGCATGAATGCAAGTGAAAACATATTTTAGTCTAAAAACTTACTCTTAGCTCAGTAGGTAGAGTGCTTGCCTTGCATGCACAAGGCCCTGGGTTCAATTCCTAGCACCACACACAAACACACACACACACACAGAGACTTAAAGTTTATTCATAAGCATAGTCAGAGGCCAAATGGTGCTGATTTTTTTTTTTAATTAACAAATAGATTATTTGGGGTCTTGAAGCACCTGCTCTCAAACTGGTAATTTTGGCCTCTAAACCCTCTTCTCTATAAGTGGGACATGAACCACACTTTGCTTCAGGGGTTCCCTTAGTGAGCGGCCCACAATTTCTGCAGAAAACCCTTTGCTGTAGAATCCACATGATTATTTTCTGTCTCATGGATTTTTTTTTTAACCCCAAGCTCTTATTCTGGTGATTAATAATGTTTTACAATAAATATGTGCATATACTAACCTGTGATTGTTTTGGGTATATTTTTACATGGTAGAGATAATCTAAGCATATTATCTATTCACCTTGGCTTTGGAAATAATTTGATTGAGAGCCAGCCTTCAGGCCTTCAGTGTGCACTTGTCGAGGTGCCCTGCCTCTCATCCTTCCAGCCTCTTCCCCTTCCCCAATTCCAAGCCATGGGAAAAGCAGCCACATGTTTCAGAGTCATTCATAAGAGCAGTTGCCAGCTGCAGGCTCATTTTTTCCAGTTGAGCACATTGTAATGGAAAATCTAAGTTTGTCTTGACACATTCACTGCTCTGCAAAAAGTCAACACTTGGTCTACAGATAATTTGGGTGCTAACTTTATCTCCATGCACTAACTGGATTTGAAAAGCTCAGATGTGGCTGCCTAATGTCACTTGTTAAAACTGACCTAAGAGCAATCACATCGACACAGTGTGAGTGGGAGGAAGATTCAAGCTAAACAGTGATAGTGTGCTGTGGGTCTAAGAAGCAGGGTGGTGCATGTGAAAGACAACACAAGCTGGGAGGAGACAGAAAAGTTTTGCTTTTTGTTTTTATTGATTTTATTCTGGCTCATATCATTCATAAATTCTTACCCTCTTAATTGCTGCTTCTTTTATGGGCAAGTATGCATATTTTCTGCTCTATGCCAAGATTGGTGGCATCATAGATATTAGTTTTTCTTCTTTGTTTGTAATTTTCAGGTATCTTATAATCTATTCTTAAACACATGTCTAGAATTAAATGAGTGGCAACACTTCAAAACAGTGACTTGTAAATATACGCGTGTGCCAGATCTTTTATTAATTCTTAAAAATTATAATAAGGAGAATAATAAACTTGTTTCCGGCCATTTTAAGAAACATAGAACCTGGAAGTTTTTGTTTATAAACCTCCCTTTTATGCCATATGAGTCTTTGAAGAATGAAAAGTGGAAGTCAGTTTTCTTTCTCACAAGAAGGTCTAATTTGGTTGCTGAAACTTCAAAGCTGTGTGTTGAGAATCTGATGTCAGGGGTGATGGTGGTAATGGTGGGGGAATTTTTAGAAGAAAAGGTGGGTTCCACCTGGGTAATATTAAACAAAGTTTGGGACACTCAGCCTCTTTACCACTGGATTTCAGGATCTTGCTCTTTTCCCACTAAAACCTATTGTCAGGAAACAAACAGACACTCTCATCCAAGTAGAAGTACCTGCCTGATTTTTAGGAGATTTGTGTTTTATCACTAAAGAAAACTTCAGCTCCAGGAGTAAAAGTCCTTTTTTTTTTTTTTTTTAAAGTTCTAGTCATGAGTTCTGAAGACTCAACCCTCGTTCTCTTGATTGAGTTTGAAACAGGCCCTTTTCTTCCCTCAAGCATCTCCCATAATGAGTGGCTTAGCCAAGGGTCAGCATCTTTATTTCAGTTTTTAGGATCTTGGCCCCATTTCTGGTCTTGTCTTCAATGACACCTGTCTGTGTACTAAAGGATGGCAAAATAACACAGCAAGGTGAGCAAGGCCTTCAGGCAATCAAAGCCCCTATGAGGAGGGGCTCAAGGTCATTATTTAGCCAGAACTCTGATTGCCTGCCTTGAGGATGTTAAGTCTATAAAATATACTTAATTTATATTTTATATACTTAACATCCTTCAAAGAAAGATGAAGTTATGATGGTATGCCATACTTCACAAGGCAGGAAACTGTAGTAGTCTTTAAGAAATATTTTCAATAGTAGGAGTTTTATGGTTGCCTAAATTAAGTTATAGTGAGAGGTAAACAATTGCAATAAGTAGTGAAATTTAGAAAATCAGAGATTGCTGGTTTGAGTCTTCCCATGTGTGTGGCATACTGTTGCTGGAACTGAGTGAGTCTGCTTGCTGCTGGAAAGCCAATATTTAAGAAATAAGAATCAGTAGAAAGGAGATCAGGTTTATTCAAGAGCTGGTATCCTGAGAAATGCTGGCTATTTTACCCTTCCAAAAGACCATCTTAGGGAACTCAGGGATGTGAAAGAGCTCTTGTATGGAGGGCGTGTGTCTCTTTTATTATTTTTTCTCTGCCAGGAATATTTCAATTGACCTTAACCTACTGGAGTTAAGTTAAGGTCAATTGAAATATTGACCTTAATTGAAATATAGTTTTTTTTTTTTTTTTTAAATAATTCTTTAGGCAAATGTATTACTCTTCTGCAATTTAAACCTCACAGCAATTTATATGCCTTGTATTATTTGATGCATAGGATTGAAAAATAAGGAAAGGCTTCACATATTGTGATATTATCTGAAGGTTGGCAGATGTTCTGGGTTCTGTAAGTCTAAAGAAAAAATATTTAGTGGTTAATATCTTAATCATTGAGTTGTGTTTAGAGGTAGAATGCTAGGTAAAGGGTGGGGAAGTAACTTTGCAAAGAACAAGTCACAAAGAAATGGCCACTGTTATGTAGCTATTATAAAACTGAAAGAATTGGGGGGTTTGTTTTTATCCTTTTCTGTGCCTGAAATTCCCAGATTTTCAAATCAGTTCTTTGCTAAGGTCCCCGACACTGATTGCCTTGTAGTTTTCAGTTGAATATGTTTTAAGAATTTAAATCTGAGCTACATCTTGGTCTCCTCCAATTGCAGAATCTCCTTCATTCTTTCCTGAATCTAGTCTTTGCTGATTCTGCCTCCAAAAAAGTATTTTCTTAGTTCTCACTAGCCCCTTGCCACCCTTCTGGTCTGGTCACCTAGGTGACTATAGTCACTTGCTCTTACGTTTCCTATGAATTTTCTACCCTCTTTATGAAATGCAAATCTGGTAATTTCCTCTTCTTTCCCCTAAAACCCCACATAGAAAACAAATAAACCTCCAATACCTAATCTTTTCTGGCTGGAACCCAGCTTCCCACCATCTTAAATTGAAATCATAATTTCACAGCCTAAAGAGTCTCGTGTGGCCTGGTGGTTGCCCACTCACCCTCTGCCCTCCCTGAGCCCCTTCTCCCTCTCTTTGATCTAGCCACAGTGGCTTGGTTTCAGTTCCTTTGAAAAAGTATTCATTTCTCCTTTCTCCCTCCTTTTTCAGATTTTGTTGACTAACATTCTTTCTTCAATACCCCTTTAAATCTCATTTTGTCAAGTAAGGCTTTAGGTGAGAAACCACCCTGTTGCATCATACCCACCCTCTGCATAGCACTTGCAGTCTATGGGTATGTTCCTAGTGCCTGGCGTGTAGTGGGCATATAATCATACTTTTTGAATGCTGCTAAATACCCTGAGAGATGGCATATCTATCATATGTGTGGCACAGATAGATAGCACGGTTCATCTACCACCACACCATTCCCTGGGCTTTCTGGTCTACTGAATTGTCTGAATTGGCATGTGGCATGAACCATATTTGCCCTTCCAAATATAGCAGAAAAAGGCATGGACTTCTGGATGTTTAATTCTTGTCCTTTAGACATGCTTTATAAACTCTTTATGCCTTCATTTTTATGCCAATCTTACGCAAGTCATCAGATGGTAAGGTAACATAATCTTTCATGAGGATAAATGGAAAAATAAATAAAGGTTATCCAAACATAAGGTTGTATTATATGACCTGCTTTGACATAAATAACCATCTTGTGTTCAGCCATTCTTTTTTTATGGAGGCTGAAAAGTAAATTTTAATTGTGTAGGCTTTCCATATCTATATCTGAGTCTTAAAATAGGGGCTCTCATTTTGTATCAGGATTAAGTTTGATTTCTTTTTTCTATTTGACTTTTACCTACCTCATCTGTATTTTTCTAATGAGAAATTCATTTGAAGATGATGAAATATACAATGTCAAGAACATGATGCCTGTTTTTTAAAAAAATTCAGTTTCCTATCATTCTTTGAACACCTTGATTATCTGTATCAGAAACAGGCGGCACCAGTTAAATGGTAGATTCCTGTCTCTACAACTTACTGAAATTAGACTTTCTGAGGCCTGGAAATTCACATTTTATAATTAATGCTTTTTATTTTAAATGGGCTCCGAAACTTTGAGAACCAGGGCCAATATACTACCTAGTATGGTGCATCATTAATAAGTTTTGAGCTGGACCAAAAAAGTTGCTTCATTCACTGATCATTTCAGTCTTCACTTGAGTATACAGATGTCATCAGAAAACATATCACTGCCAACATTGTACAATAAAAGGTGATGACATTGATTGGCTAAGGTTGAAAACAGTCAATGACCTTTTCAACTAGAGTAGAGATCAAAAAACAGCATTGTTCCCAGAGGGCCTAAGCACACTGACCCTCTGTTAACAATAGCCTTTTGACTATGGCTGATGGGGCAGAAAGAAACTAGGCAAGGTCTGATCTGTATGGCTGGCAGTCACTGGGAGTGCCCGGGTATAGGTGTCTGGAGGAGCCCTACTGGGCAGGCTGGTGGTGCCCTTCACCTTCATTTACCAGGACTCTCACTGTTCTCCTGCCCTCCCTGGATGCCCAGGACTCAAGGAGAAAACTCACCCTGACCAGGAGAGCAGGACCAATAACAGTGTTCACAGAGGGCCAAGTTCAGTCTATTGCTTATCTTAGTTCATGAAATCAGTTTAAAGCAGGGGAGATGCAGAGTGTTGATGAGAAAGCATTTCACTACTGACTTTAACTCTGGACTGGACTCCTGAGGGAGCTTAGAGATCGCTATATCTTCCATTCATGCCAAAGCTTGCTCTGTTTCTTCAGATCTCCTTTGACTTCTTCATGGTACTTAAAGCTTGCACCTCACTATCGCTTCTCTAGATTCATAGTGTTTTCTGTCATTCCTGGAGGTTAATTTCATCTCACCAAATAGAAACAGAGGTTCTCAATGTGTGTGGGGGGGTGCTGTCACCCCTCTCCTTGGGTGTTTGGAAATATGTGGGTGATCCTGACGAGGACAGGGGTGTACAGCATTCAGGGTCTTAAGGGTGTGGGATACTAAATGCAGCCTAGTACTTGGGGCAGTCCCACACAATCAAGGGTTGTCTTGTCCAGTATGTTTATGGCACCCCCATTGAGAAACTCTGGAGCTTTTTAGGTTTGTCTTTGTCTTGTCCAGTGCCTCCTTTATAACAGATAGGGTATTTACTATATAATGACTCTGTGTGGCTTGTTAGATGCAATGTGATCTTAACTGTGTGCAGGGAAAATAAACAGATGGTTGCAGTCACCTTCCTGGATGGCTTCTGTGCTCTGATAGTGATGGTGTCACTCCTCTTGGATTCTGCTTTGCAGTTTCAACCTTCCTGGTAGTAGAATGTACACAGAAGTTATATCCCAGGGACTAATCCTGAGTTCTTGGTATTCCACACAGAAAATACTCCTGTTTAAAAAATTTTTTAAAAATGCTGCATGTTGTTCCACTGATATGATTCTATAAAAATAAACAGGTTGATGCTTAGTAATTTAAGTCTTAGCTTCAAGAAAGGTGTGGGGGCTGGGAATTCCAACGTTTTTGTCTTTGTCACTACCCAAGGTGATTGCTCTTAGCAGAAGAAGGGTTTACAATTTGAGACACACCTTCATAACTCCCAGACCTTCTGGAGGAAAGGTAACTTTTCCCATGGACTGGAAACAACTGTGGGGGGGAAAATGAGGTTTTACTAACAAGATTGATTTAATAAGATCGGTAGAGGGTTCTGGGTTGTGTATTGATTGTTATCAGTCATTCAGTTAGATATCTCACAGTTGGATAAAAAATTGAGAAACAAGAAAGGGGCAAACAGATGACTTCAGATTTTATTTCAAAGGGCTTAGATGTTATGTAAGCTACGTGGCATATTTCTAGGAGTAAGTTCTTTTCCCTCGATCTCTCCTATTTTCCTTCCTTCTGTCTGTCTTCTCCTCCTCCTCCTCCTTTGGCTCTGGGGATTGAACCCAGGGGTTCTCTACTACTCAGCTACATCCCACTGATCCCTTTTTATTTTGAGACAGGGACTTGCTAAGTTGCTCAGGCTGACTCCAAACTTGCTATCCTCCTTTCTCAGCCTTTCCACGTCACTGGGATTATTGGCTTGTGCCACTGTGCCCAGTTTCTAGGAATAATTCTAAGGAAATGATTAGAGATGTTTTCAGTGGTTTACCTTTAAGGACACGTGATGGGCATTGTTTTGAGTTGAGTATTGAAAGCAACCCAGATGGCTCTCCAAATATGCTATACATCAGCTATGTAATGGAATATTGTGTAACTATGAAAATGATGTTGCACAAAAGTATTGGTATGGGACAAAATATATGAAAAGTAAGTTATAATAAAATATTTAGGATTAACATTTCAATAAACTATGTAAACATGAGAAGGGGCTTTTAGGTCATTAATCAAAATGTTTACTTGGATTATCTTTGAGTGGTGGAATTCCAGGTAGTGTTTTCCTCCTTAGGGATTTAGTACTTACAGTGGTTTCCATGGTCATATGTAATTATTTTTGTAATTACAACAAACAGTTCAATGCAGTAAATAAAAACATAATCCAATGTAGTAAAAAGTTCCTTGTCAACCTTTTATTCCAAGTATTCCTGCTCAATCTAATCCTTTTAAATCAAAACAATGAAACAGTCAATCATTTTAAATTTAAGCAGTTCTAGTAGTTCCCCACATCCTAATCTGAATTAGTTGATCATTAGCATATGGAAATAAGGGCTTTATTTACAAGGATGAGTGTAGGTGTGAGGACAACTTGGTTGAATTAAAAGAGATCTCAGTGTAGGCAACTGTGTCTAGCACAGTATTACTAACTACATTTGTTAGATTGAAACCCTGTTCAGAAAATTCCTATTGAAGCATCACTCACTCATGTCTGTGTGACTAGGAAACAGCTACTTATCTGAGGCTTGGCTTCCTGATCCAAAAAGAGGCTGAATCAGAGGTGTGAGAACATCGCAGGTGCTAGAACCAACAAAAGTTGGCTTTCCAATCCAAGGCCTACTCCATGAAGCCACAGAGCTGCATCAGTGAATCAGCCCATTAAGAATGTAGGTCTTGCTCAACTACTTTGCTCAGAATTTACACTATGGGACATTGTTCTTAGAAGACAGCTTCAGGGGGAAAATCAGTTGGGGGTGGGTGGGAGGGACAATAGATTTGTGGACTAAGAAGGTCAGTATGTGTACCTGCTTCCATGCCCCCACTTGCATCCCACAGTGTACTGAGGCTCCAGAAGTCTCTTTTGAATTTTGGTTAACTCTAAGTCTACTAAATGTAGTCAGCTATGGAAAAAAAAGTGGATTTTTACTCTTTAGGTGATAATGGGCACTTTCCCATGTGAGGATAGGAGAGGCACCCTGTAAGGGTGGGGCCCTCAAAGAAATACGAGATACCATATCTTCTCTGCCCCCATGGAATATATTCACTGGCAATGCTATAAAGTAGGCCTCGGTGTATATATAATAAGACATGTCTGTCTGGCTTGGCAATCAGCAACCTATGAAAACTGGTATGTTCTAGGATTCTTTTTTTTTTTTTTTTTCATTGTTGTTAAAAAAATCTCGAATTATAAAGTTTGGCAAGAAATACATAAAAATGTCAGTGCCTTATCCTCCCTCTTCCTATGTATTGCTGTATAAAGTGTTCCTCCTCCAAAAGTTTTATTAATAAAACAATGAGTGTACAGGATTTCCAACCCATTTCCTCTTGAAAGAACAGGCAGGGCAGCCAGCTTCACACTCTGTACCTGAAGGGCTCCTGTCGTGACCTCTGGCAGTTGGCTATCTGTTTTCACATGCCAGAGGGAAGAGTATGAAGGACTGTGTGGCTTGTGAGCCAGCCATGATTCCTCATCACCTCTGGGCCTGGACACATTGCATTATTAGTGCATCTGGACCTGCTCCAAAGGTGAGAGAAGCAGGTTCAGGCCTGGAGCTGATGCCTGTAGCAGCCCCCTTTGTGGTTGTGACACAGAGGTGACTTTTTTTTTTTTTAAGTTGGGGGGGAGATAATTCTGAGATAAGGCTTTTGATTTTTTAAACTCCATTTCAGGGCCCCAAACTTGGAGATTACACATGGAGAAAGATAATGTTTAAAAGAGGTGTTTTCAGTAAAAATACTTTGGGCTTCTGATTTAAACCAACCAACCAACAAACCAACCCTTTAAAGGGTTTGCTAATTATCACTACACAGGGTCTGAGCAGATCTCCAGAAGCAGAGGAGACCTCTACAATGCTTTCCAGGTTCTTGACTTGTTGCAATAAAGAATTTAAAGACAGGTCAGGTAAGAAAAGCAGAGCAAGAGATTTATTATAAAGGGAAAGTACACACTAGAGGATGGGAGTGCACGTGATCACATAGTCTCCCTGTCTCAGTCTGTGGTTCCAATATTTATAGTAGCAGGGGGCTGAACTTGAGGTGGAGTCAGAACAGGATGTGCAGTTTCATGCCAGTTTTCCTAGCGTCGCACAGGGAATGTTCTGATCATGCTACTTCTACAGCATATGTCTTATTAGCTTCTTATATCTCTACTGAGGGGTCTCCCCAGGGGTGTGCATTTTACTATTGTAATGAGGCTAAGGTCATTTTCAGTCACAAAACTCTTAAATGCATATATTCCCCAAAGGAGCAATTCCCTCAGATTCTGAATGATTATCTTGTGGTTTTGTTGCTTAGTTAGCCAGTCAGCAAGCTGTGGACAAGGACTTGGGTGCAAGGACATAGGTGGGCTGTTCACCAGTTGCTTATTCTGCATACCAGTGGTTCTTGGATTTTCTCTTTTGGGACTCAGCATTATTTTTCCTGAATCCTTAAACTTTTATCTCATGGCTAGCCTATGATAAATGTGAAAAATCCACAGAAATGTGGCATGAGGATAACTCTGAAGACACAGCATCTTTTGTTGACTTAAACAATAGCATTGGCAACACAGCTCAAGCACAACTAGGCTCTGAGAGGTGGACAGGAGGCCCGGCCACCTCTGAGACTCATCTCAGGATGAGGCTCCCTTCCCCCTGCTCTGCCACCTTCGTGCCTAAAAGCTCAGTCTAGTCCTCCTTGGCACTTGGTCAAAGGAAGTAGACCAAGAACAGGCTTTTACCAAAGGGTAAAAAATTAAACTTTATTGAGTTCAGCAGGAGCAAAATAGTTGTTCTGTTTTCATGAAATGAGACCCATCTAGAAAAGGAATTAAAAGAAAAATATACATGAAAAGTAAAGTTTTAACAAACACTTCCCACCCCATTCAAAGATCCAATAAAACAAATCTTAATATATCACTCATAAGGTAATTCCAGATAAGAAATTAAACCTTAAAGATGTTGCTTCAGGCCTTTAATAATTATATACTGATTTGGTTTCCATCACAAAAATGAGTATATAAGATAAATGAAACACAGGTGATTAGCACCCTTCCATTTTCTGTTTGATGAGGCTGTAGGCTCATTTCATTTTACAGCCAGGATGAACCTTTGCGATTAAGTTGTCTAAACATCTCCTTTTGCAGATGCAGCAATCATGGCTTAGCAAGGGAAAACACCTTTAAGCCCACACATGATTATCCACGGAATACAAGGCTCCAAATCTTTTTGTTGAACATTTGAGCAAAGATTATAGATACCAAGAACACTCATAATTTAAAAGAAGCTAACTTTTCAGTCATATCCACACTCACAATGATGAAGAAATAGAAAGAGCATGAATATTATTCTGCCAAGTGACCTTTAAAAAAAAAAAAAAAAACCAACAAACAGGACAAAACCTTCTCTTCCTAACAGTTGTCTTCAACCTATGTTGCACAAATGTTTGTCTATTGTTTATGAATAGCCAGGCCACAAATTAAAAAGACTAGACTCTTTTTAAGATGACATTTGTTGTTTTTGGTGGAGAACATTATTCATTCAGCAATGTCTGCTTGCCTGCAGTGAGCTGGAAACTGTACTAGTTGCCGTGGATACAAAAGTGAACAAGACAGACAGGAAAACATGACTGTCATTTTGCCAACTTGCTTGGTATCTTCTGCCTGTTTTTCCCCCTCTGTACCTATTTGTATATTTTATACTTCTAAGAATATTTTTGTTTCTGACTTTCTTCACTTTAATATTATGTCTTTCTGGACCCACCAGCAGAAGAGGAGCAGCGGCCTGCTGAGAGGCAGAGCCGCCCCCTCCCCCTGCGCCGGCAAGGTAGACAGAACTGTGACCACCCACAGAGCAGGCCCAGCGGCCTGCTGAGGGGCAGAGCCGCCCCCCACCTCCCCCCCGCGCCTGCCAGGTAGGCGGAACTGTGACCACCGACAGAAAAGGCCCAGTGGCCCGCGGAGGGACAGAGCTTCCAATCACTCCTGCAAGGTAGGCGGGCCTGCGACCCACCGGCAGAAGAGGAGCAGCGGCCTGCTGAGAGGCAGAGCCGCCCCCTCCCCCTGCGCCGGCAAGGTAGAGGGAACTGTGACCACCCACAGAGCAGGCCCAGCGGCCTGCTGAGGGGCAGAGCCGCCCCCCACCCCCCGCGCCTGCCAGGTAGGCGGAACTGTGACCACCGACAGAAAAGGCCCAGTGGCCCGCGGAGGGGCAGAGCTTCCAATCACTCCTGCAAGGTTGCAAGGTAGGCGGGCCTGCGACCCACCGGCAGAAGAGGAGCAGCGGCCTGCTGAGAGGCAGAGCCGCCCCCTCCCCCCGCGCCTGCAAGGTAGACGGAACTGTGACCACCATCAGAACAGGCCAGACCTGCAACCGACAGACAGAACAGGCCCAGTGGCCTGAGGAAGGGTAGAGCCCCACCCCCCCGCGCCTGCAAGGTAGGCGGACCTGCGACCCACTGGCAGAACAGCCCCAGAGGCCTGCAGAGGGGCAGTGCCGCTGCCTGCGCCTGCAAAGTAGGCAGAACTGCGACCACCCACAGAACAAGCCTAGCGGTCCGCAGAGGGACAGAGCCGCCGCCCACACCTGCAAGGTAGGCGGACCTGCTACCGATCAGCAGAGCAGGCCCAGCGGCCTGCCGGCGTGGTAGGCACATTGCCCAAATTGGAGGAGGGGCAGAGCCGCCACCCACGCCTGCGAGGGAGACTTTGCAACTATACAAGACCAATATAAATATATAGGGGGAAAATTCAATAGCACAACAGTTTCACCAAGTAGAAAGGAACGCGAACAGTATGAAGAGACAAGGAAAGAAAGGACCACAAGCAATGCAGGTCAACTCAACGTTAGAAGAGGTAATAGCTGCAGCAGATGGAATGTCAGATAAAGAATTCAGGATATACATGCTTCAGATGATCTGGAGTCTCAAGGAAGACATCAGACAGCAAAATCAGACAATGAAAGATCACTTCAACAATGAATTACATAAACAAATCCAAGAAGCAAAAGACCAACTATACAGGGAGATAGAGGTTATAAAAAACAAACAAACAGAAATCCTAGAAATGCAGGAAGCAATAAACCAACTTAAAAACTCAATTGAGAATACTACCAGCAGAGTAGAACACTTAGAAGATAGAACATCAGACAATGAAGATAAAGTATTTCAACTTGAAAAGAACATAGACAGCTCAGCAAGACTGTTAAGAAACCATGAGCAGAACATCCAAGAAATATGGGATAACATCAAGAGACCAAATTTAAGAGTCATTGGGATACAGGAAGGGACAGAGTTTCAAACCAAAGGAATGAGCAATCTATTCAATGAAATAATACGAGAAAACTTCCCAGACTTGAAGAATGAGACAGAATCCCAAATCCTAGAAGCCTACAGGACGCCGAATGTGCAAAATCATAAGAGACCCACACCTAGACACATTATAATGAAGATGCCCAACATAGAGAATAAGGAGAGAATTTTCAAAGCTACAAGAGAAAGGAAGCAGATCACATTTAGGGGTAAGCCAATCAGGATAACAGCTGATCTTTCAACACAGACTCTGAAAGCTAGAAGATCCTGGAATAACATATTTCAAACACTGAAAGAAAATGGGTTCCAACCAAGAATTGTGTTTCCAGCGAAATTAAGCTTCAGGATGGAAGATGAAATTAAAACCTTCCACGATAAACAAAAGTTAAAAGAATTTGCAGCTAGAAAACCATCTCTTCAAAACATCCTCGGGAAAACATTACAGGAAGAGGAAATGGAAAATAACAATGAAAACCAACAGTGGGAGGTAGGACAGTAAAGGGGGGAAAAATAATCAAAGAGGAAAACAAACCATGTTTAGTAACATAAATAAACAAATATGGCTGGAAGAACAACCCATATCTCAATAATAACCCTAAATGTTAATGGCTTAAACTCACCAATTAAGAGACACAGGCTAGTAGAATGGATCACAAAACAAGACCCAACAATATGCTGCCTACAGGAGACGCATTTGATAGGAAAAGACATACACAGGCTGAAGGTGAAAGGTTGGGAAAAATCATATCACTCATATGGACTTCGGAAACAAGCAGGAGTGTCCATACTCATATCAAATAAAATAGATTTCAAGCCAAAGTTAATCAAAAGGGATAAAGAGGGACACTACATACTGCTTAAGGGAACCATACACCAACAAGACATAACAATCATAAATATATATGCCCCAAACAATGGTGCAGCTATGTTCATGAAACAAACTCTTCTCAAGTTCAAGAGTCTAATAGACCACCATACAATAATCATGGGAGACTTCAACACACCTCTCTTGCCACTGGACAGATCTTCCAAACAAAAGTTGAATAAGGAAACTATAGAACTCAATAACACAATTAATAACCTAGACTTAATTGACATATATAGAATATACCACCCAAAATCAAGCAGTTACACTTTTTTCTCAGCAGCACATGGATCCTTCTCAAAAATAGATCATATATTATGTCACAGGGCAACTCTTAGACAATATAAAGGAGTAGAGATAATACCATGCATCTTATCTGATCATAATGGAATGAAACTGAAAATCAACGATAAAAGAAGGAAGGAAAAAGCATACATCACTTGGAGAATGAACAATAGGTTACTGAATGATCAATGGGTTATAGAAGACATCAAGGAGGAAATTAAAAAATTCTTAGAGATAAATGAAAACACAGACACAATATATCGGAATCTATGGGACACACTGAAAGCAGTTCTAAGAGGAAAATTCATTGCTTGGAGTTCATTCCTTAAAAAAAGAAAAAACCAACAAATAAATGATCTCATACTTCATCTCAAAATCCTAGAAAAAGAAGAGCAAAACAACAGCAAAAGAAGTAGAAGGCAAGAAATAATTAAAATCAGAGCTGAAATTAATGAAATCGAAACAAAAGAAACAATTGAAAAAATTGACAAAACTAAAAGTTGGTTCTTTGAAAAAATAAACAAAATCGACAGACCCTTAGCGATGCTAGTGAAGAGAAGAAGAGAGAGAACTCAAATTACTAGCATACGGGATGAAAAAGGCAATATCACAACAGACACTTCAGAAATACAGAAGATAATCAAAAATTATTTTGAATCTTTATACTCCAATAAATTAGAAGATAGTGAAGGCATCGATAAATTTCTTAAGTCATATGATCTGCCCAGATTGAGTCAGGAGGATATAGACAACCTAAACAGACCAATATCAATTGAGGAAATAGAAGAAACCATCAAAAGACTACCAACTAAGAAAAGTCCAGGACCGGATGGGTATACAGCAGAGTTTTACAAAACCTTTAAAGAGGAACTAATACCAATACTTTTCAAGCTACTTCAGGAAATAGAAAAAGAGGGAGAACTTCCAAATTCATTCTATGAGGCCAACATCACCCTGATACCTAAACCCGACAAAGACACTTCAAAGAAAGAAAACTACAGACCAATATCTCTAATGAACCTAGATGCAAAAATCCTCAATAAAATTCTGGCGAATCGGATACGAAAACATAGCAAAAAAATTGTGCACCATGATCAAGTAGGATTCATCCCTGGGATGCAAGGCTGGTTCGATATACGGAAATCAATAAATGTTATTCACCACATCAATAGACTTAAAAATAAGAACCATATGATCATCTCGATAGATGCGGAAAAAGCATTCGACAAAGTACAGCATCCCTTTATGTTCAAAACTCTAGAAAAACTAGGGATAACAGGAACATACCTCAATATTGTAAAAGCAATGTATGCTAAGCCTCAGGCTAGCATCATTCTGAATGGAGAAAAATTGAAGGCATTCCCTCTAAAATCTGTAACAAGACAGGGATGCCCTCTCTCACCACTTCTGTTCAACATAGTTCTCGAAACACTAGCCAGAGCAATTAGACAGACGAAAGAAATTAAAGGCATCAAAATAGGAAAAGAAGAACTTAAATTATCAGTATTTGCAGATGACATGATTCTATACCTAGCAGACCCAAAAGGGTCTACAAAGAAATTATTAGAGCTAATAAATGAATTCAGCAAAGTGGCAGGATATAAAATCAACACGCATAAATCAATGGCATTCCTGTATATCAGCGACAAATCCTCTGAAATGGAAATGAGGAAAACCACTCCGTTCACAATATCTTCAAAAAAAATAAAATACTTGGGAATCAACCTAACAAAAGAGGTGAAAGACTTATACAATGAAAACTACAGAACCCTAAAGAGAGAAATAGAAGAAGATCTTAGAAGATGGAAAAATATACTCTGTTCATGGATAGGCAGAACTAACATCATCAAAATGGCGATATTACCAAAAGTTCTCTATAGGTTTAATGCAATGCCAATCAAAATCCCAACGGCATTTCTTGTAGAAATAGAGAAAGCAATCATGAAATTCATATGGAAAAATAAACGACCCAGAATAGCAAAAACAATGCTAAGCAGGAAGTGTGAATCAGGCGGTATAGCGATACCAGACTTCAAACTATACTACAGAGCAATAGTAACAAAAACAGCATGGTACTGGTACCAAAACAGGCGGGTGGACCAATGGTACAGAATAGAGGACACAGAAACCAATCCACAAAACTACAACTACCTTATATTTGATAAAGGGGCTAAAAGCATGCAATGGAGGAAGGATAGCATCTTCAACAAATGGTGCTGGGAAAACTGGAAATCCATATGCAACAAAATGAAACTGAATCCCTTTCTCTCGCCATGCACAAAAGTGAATTCAAAATGGATCAAGGAGCTTGATATCAAATCAGAGACACGCCGTCTGATAGAAGAAAAAGTTGGCTACAATCTACATACTGTGGGGTCGGGCTCCAAATTCCTCAATAGGACACCCATAGCACAAAAGTTAATAACTAGAATCAACAAATGGGACTTACTCAAACTAAAAAGTTTTTTCTCAGCAAAAGAAACAATAAGAGAGGTAAATAGAGAGCCTACATCCTGGGAACAAATCTTTACTCCTCACAGTTCAGGTAGAGCCCTAATATCCAGAGTATACAAAGAACTCAAAAAATTAGACAATAAGAGAACAAACAACCCAATCAACAAATGGGCCAAGGACCTTAACAGACACTTCTCAGAGGAGGACATACAATCAATCAACAAGTACATGAAAAAATGCTCACCATCTCTAGCAGTCAGAGAAATGCAAATCAAAACCACCCTAAGATACCATCTCACTCCAGTTAGATTGGCAGCCATTATGAAGTCAAACAACAACAAGTGCTGGCGAGGATGTGGGGAAAAGGGTACTCTTGTACATTGCTGGTGGGACTGCAGATTGGTGCAGCCAATTTGGAAAGCAGTATGGAGATTTCTTGGAAAGCTGGGAATGGAGCCACCATTTGACCCAGCTATTCCCCTTCTTGGTCTATTCCCTAAAGACCTAAAAAGAGCATGCTGCAGGGACACTGCTACATCGATGTTCATAGCAGCACAATTCACAATAGCAAGACTGTGGAACCAACCTAGATGCCCTTCAATAGATGAATGGATAAAAAAAATGTGGTATTTATACACAATGGAGTATTACTCTGCATTAAAAAATGACAAAATCATAGAATTTACAGGGAAATGGATGGCATTAGAGCAGATTATGCTAAGTGAAGCTAGCCAATCCCTAAAAAACAAATGCCAAATGTCTTCTTTGATATAAGGAGAGTAACTAAGAACAGAGTAGGGTCGAAGAGCATGAGAAGAAGATTAACATTAAACAGGGATGAGAGGTGGGAGGGAAAGGGAGAGAGAAGGGAAATTGCATGGAAATGGAAGGAGACCCTCAGAGTTATACAAAAGTACATACAAGAGGAAGTGAGGGGAAAGGGAAAAATAATACAAGGGGGACAAATGAATGTCAGTAGAGGGGGCAGAGAGAGAAGAGGCGAGGGGAGGGGAGGGGAGGGGGGATGGTAGAGGATAGGAAAGGCAGCAGAACACAACAGACACTAGTATGGCAATATGTAAATCAATGGATGTGTAACTGATGTGATTCTGCAATCTGTATATGGGGTAAAAATGGGAGCTCATAACCCACTTGAATCAAAGTGTGAAATATGATATATCAAGAATTATGTAATGTTTTGAACAGCCAACAATAAAAAATTTAAAAAAAAATATTATGTCTTTCTTCACTTTAATATATTATGTATTATTATATCTTAATCATTTTTAATGGCTACATATTATTTTACCGTGTGAATATCTCACAATTTCTTAAGCCACTTTCTGTGTTTTTGAACAATTAGGTAATTTTGTATTTTAGTGGTGAAATAGTGATAAACATTGATGTATAAAATTTTGGCCTCATTTCTGGTTATTTCCTTAAGATAGATTCAAACTGAAACTGGGTCAAAAAGCGTGGACATTTTTAAGGTTATTGATACTAATGACAAATACCTTCCCTTTGTAGAAAGTATTTGTCTCATTTCATTGTCATTAGCATTGAATATAATTTTAATTGCTGTTTAATAGGAAAAATTGCATTGACTCAATTTACTTTTCTTTGAACTCTAGGTGACATTGACTCCATGTTCATTTACAGGGCATTTTAATATGTCAAGTACTGTATTTTAACTTCTTTGTATTTATGCAAATAATAGATGAGTACCTCTCATAAATGATTTAAACATGGCAGATAAAATTAATTCTGGTTCTCTTTTTCTTCATTCTCTTTCCATCCTTACATGTACCACTTTTATCAGTGGTATATCTTTGTAGACCTTTTTTACCGTACTTATGTGTGTACATGTGGCGATATATACATAGACTTATGGGGTTTAAAAAATACACTTAATATATGCACATATATACAAATGTATGCATAAACCAAACTTGTGGTTTAAATTTTTTTTAATTTATCACAGAAGTCTTTAATACATATAACTCTCCTTTTAATTTTTTTCCTTTTGTGTATATGTATGTTTGAGAGAGTGAATCCAGGGCCTCACACTTGCTACGCAAGCACTTGACCCTTGAGCTATACCCCCAGCCCCTCTATGTTGTTTTTACCATGTGCATAGGATATCATATTATATATACCATGGCTCATTTATTCAGGCATGTGTTAGCCATTTCTATTTTTTATTTAATTTATACATATGTACATATATGTGTATATGTTTTATATGTCATAGATGTGATCTTTTCTCTATTCAAGCTTCATATTTTCTTTAGATTTATATTCTTTCATAATAATGAATTAATATTTATTATTCTCTATACATAATTAAAATAGGGGAAATGTGTGTATACATTTATAAATAATAAACTTTAAAAAGGTTATGAAGAGAGCACAAAATATTATGTTAACAATTGATTCAAATAAGAACAATGTCTGAGGATTTCTATTTTTTAATTTTAAAATTTGTATGTTAAAACTTATAAAATTAATAAACATTTGTTTACTGACCTTTCAGAGAGTTTTGAAAAACTGTGCTTCTCAACTGACTAATATTCATGATATTCACAAGTACCTTCCAGTACTGGCTGAAAACCAAAGCAAAGGAAGCACTGTTTTTTATTACAGTAAAAAAAAAAGAAAAAAAAAAACTTCGTGTGTATGTGTGTGTGTGTGTGTGTGTGATGAAATATATGCACAGGACCTCAGATATGCTAGGTAAATAATCTACTACTGAGCTATACCCACTGCACAAAAAAATTTGAATTAAGGGGAAAAAACTAATCCTGACTTGTATTAGTTCTATCACAGTTTTTTAAAAAGTAGATACAAATGAAGGAATTTCTTGGATAAACCATCTATGTCTAAGTCCTCCTTTATAGTGTTTCTGTTTTTAGAGAACTTATATGGGCTGGGGGTGTAGCTCAGTGGTAGAGCGCTTGCCTAGGATGTGTGAGA
Organism: Marmota flaviventris; assembly: GCF_047511675.1. NCBI lineage: Eukaryota > Metazoa > Chordata > Mammalia > Rodentia > Sciuridae > Marmota > Marmota flaviventris. Next base: position 70,681,441 of record NC_092501.1, read on the forward strand.
CACTGGGTTGGATTCTCAGCACTGCATATAAATAAATAAAATAATGTTCCATCAATAACTAAAAAAACATTTTAAAAGAAAGGAAACTCATATGGAGGGAGTCCTCTCAAACTAGAAGAGTATGTACAAATATCCTTTTTCCCCTATACATCAGCTTAGTATCTCCTTTCATGAAGATCAGAGTCTCATCTTTTGGCTTTCTGAGTTCCCTCCTTTTACTTGTGGGTGGGTTATGTATTGCTGCGGATGTGGAGTTTCAGCCGTTCACCACGGCTACCCAATTCAGTGCTTGGTGCCTAGTAACCAACCACACTCAGTGCTTAAACCCCAAAATAATCAGTGACTCACACATTCAAGAAATCAGTCATGGAATACCCTACTGTCATAATGAGTCCAGGAAGTGCAGACCAGATCCGTGTAGTAGTAGAACTAAGTGGACTGCCTTACCTAGGGGCAAACACAGAAAGACTGCTTCCAAGCCTTAAATTTGGGGAAGACTGTAGACTCAAAAACCAAAACCAAAATAAAAGTCCTTTGGCATTTTTACAGCTTTAAAAAATAATTTTGAGTTGGTGCAAGGTTTAACTATATATGTGAAGTTATTAATTTAGTCCTAAGCCCAAATTTTTTCTGAGAATTTGGGTTACATTCCTACCTTTTTCACTTGGAAAGTGGTTACTGAACTTCACTGTCTTTATTTGTGAGAGGAGGAGAACACAACCTTATTATCATGCTCTTGTTAAGATTAACCTATCTGGAATATCCCAAGAACTCAATAGTTGGAAATGATGAAGTTATTATAGGTAAGACAACCCCAAAATATACCTTTAAGCAGTAGGTAACTATGGAAGGTCTTGACAGCCAGAGACTTGAGAAAGAAGGAAGATCATTGGGTAGGAAGGGTAATCCCAGCAGCCTCTTTGTAGTGCAGGTCAAGAGCTTGGGAATTAGGCAAGCCCTAATTTGAATGACATTTGTCACATTAGTGAGTGGCTGGCTCTTAGAGTGGGTCAGCATTAATCATGATAACAGACCTATGGAGTACCCCCACTTGGGGATGTTAGTCTATAGTTGGCACTGTTTTTTGTTTTTTTGTTTTGAGCAGTAAGCTCTAAGTCACCTTGAAATGAATAGGATCCACTTGAAATACAAGGATAAGGGAATTTAGAATGAAAAACAAATATACAAAATATGGCTTTTCCCCAAACAAAAGAATAACTATTAAGAAAAATTAAAAATTGAGCAAAGAGAAAGAGATACAAAAAGGTAGTCTCTGTGTGTTCCTTTAAAAATATGAAATGAACCCATGAGCACATTTTAGGGTAGCTCTTACCTTGCTGGTTGGGTGGGTGAAAGCTCAATCTATAGTTGATTTATAAATAGTGCCTGCTCCTCGCCAAGTGAGGTGATGTTTTCACCATCCTTCTAGTATTCCTTTCCCAGAGGTGGGCTTAGTATTATGTCCACAGCCTTTTAGTAAAAGTATGAAGAACTACATGACAATTGGTTTCGCATGTATTTTAGAAACTATTGCATATAGAAAGGATTTCCTTTTTAAAATTTCTTACTACTTAAGCCCTTTAATATTCTGTCTTTGATCAGAATTATGTGGCCTGCCCCATTTCCCTCTCTGTCCTAATCAGAAATTTAGTAATAATGTTAAAGTCATACCAACTTCTTATTCTCTAGCATCTTGAAAGACAGGTTTATCATACTTTTTGAGTTATAATAGTCCATGTTGAAATTTCAACATGGTTGGAAAATTAGTTTTTTTTCTTCACTTTGTGATTAGTTTATTTTGACTGTTCCAAGTATATATGTATTCTATTTTGCATGTTGTCTTAAATCTTTCTTGGAAATGAAAATTATTATTCATCTACATCATGGTTTAGATTTGAGGTGTCTCCCAAAAGCTCATGTGTGAGACAATACAAAGAAGTTTAGATGTGAAATGATTGGGTTATGAAAGCCTTAACCTGATCAGTACATTAATCCGCTTGAACGGATTAACTGGGTGGTAACTGTAGGTGGGTAGGATGTGGCTAGAGGAGATGGGTCATTGAGGGGCGAGCCTTTGGGGTATATATTTTGTTCCTGGTGAATAGAGTTTCTCTGCTTCCTGATTGCCGTGTCCTGAGCTGCTTTCCTCTGCTATGATGCTCTGCCTTACCTTGGGCTCAGATGGAGTTGGCCATCTATGGACTGAGACTTCTGAAACCCGAGTGCCAAATAAACTTTCACTTGGCTAAAATTGTTCTTATCAAGTTTTTTTGGTCACAGCAGTGAAAAAGCTAACTATAATAAACTCGTTTAAAATGGTATGATAACATGAACTCTTTAATGGTATCATGATTTTAGATAAACCAACCATTTGGCTGTATCTTTAGGATTTTGGGGTAGAACATCACACACAGTTTTCAACTTGCTGTTAGAAGGCCAGGGATTTTGGAGGAAACAATAGGGTCAAGAAATTCTGATAAATCTTAGCTAAATATTCAAGTTATGTGTTATAGCATGGATTATCATTGATTTAGAAACTTTTTGTTAAGGCAGCATACAATTTGTGATGATGATGAAGGAACATGAGTATTTAGTTTAGAGATAAACTGTGATGCTTTTTTGTTTTAAAGAAAATAAGGATTAGACAAGGAAATTGCAAAGGACAAGAAAACTCCTTTCTCACTAAGCAGAGTTGAAATGTGAGCAGGATTACTCATTCTCTGCAGTGTGCTTTCCCCCACTTGGTTCTGCTTTGCCCAGAACACTAATTGTAAGGTATTGTAATTATTTGTTTATGGTCTCTCTATTAAAGTGTAGTGGGCCCAGCTTTGTTCTTCTTGGGCCTGCTGTATCAAGAACAACGCTAGTAGTAAGATTTTTACATGTATGATTCCTGTTTCTGGAATAGATTAGAAGGAATTTTTAAGGACAGTATGTATTTTAAAATATTGGCAAATATTTTGTCGAAGAGGACTGGTAAAATTTACATTTTACCCCAGAATGTAATATATGCACATTCTACAGAATAATCATAATTCAGAAAATCTAACCTCCTGTGTTTCTATGACTGTTAAATTTCAAAGAGCAGTTAGGGGCTGAGGCCTCTCTGAATGGGACCAGTAACACTTGCTCGGGAGCCCTTTCTCTCTGCCTCTTGGCACTGTGGCTAGGCATGTGCATCCACCCACATTCATTGAAGGCCTACAGTATTCCTGGCAGTGTATTGTGCCAAGGACACAGTGGTGACCAAAACACGGACTCTTCCCTCAGTGATGGCATTTATATCCTGGAAGTCCTAGAAGTAGACACAAGTCCTATAACTTGCACAGTGAACCTTCCAGCTGCCTTCTTTTTTCTTGAGGACTGGGTGGCACTTAGAAAACCATAGCTAACAAGGATGGGAGTCATTAATTTGGCCACTTGTGTTAAGGATGCTCTGCAGAACATTATGATCAAATGATGGTAGAATGAGGTCTACAGTCGAATATCACTTTGGTGACATATTAAGACCTCTCAGTGATTTGGACTTCAAAGCATAGTATACTTCATGGAAATGTAGAGGTGGATTATGTCAAATGTTGTCCAGTGAAATTCTGATTGGTGCCAAAAAAATGCCTTTGGAATGGCTGTGTCTGCCCCTGTGATCATGTCCCTGGTGACCTCATGTATGAGACTTTCAGTTTTAAGTAGCAATCTCTGATGTTTGTTGGTAGCGTGACCTGGAGCCGGTTTCTTACACCTTGAGAGGCTCAGAATCCTCATCTGAAAAATCAGGATCACTTGATGATCCCCTGAGTGGTTTTGAAGAGTGAGTAACATCTGTTAAGTGCCTATTACAGGACTAAGGACAGAGGCCCTCCATATAAGGCTGCACTTATCTCTTGAAATGAAGGACTTCTTATTCTCTAGCATCTTGAAAGACAGGTTTATCATACTTTTTGAGTTATAATAGTCCATGTTGAAATTTCAATGAATCCATGTTATATTTCAAATGCTACAGATTATCTCTCTCTTGGTTCATAGACTAATGCTCTCTACTTGCTGTTTTCCCATATGACTTAGGATAAGTTTTGAAGCAAAATAGTAGTAGCAGCTATTTGCTTATTATTTTTATTTTAACCATGTAATGCCTAGTGTCAGGTACTATACATAAGCACAGCGTGTAAGTTAAAACTCTAGTGAGGATCCTGAAGCACAGAGAAAGTCAAGTCTTGCTCAAGGCCATACAGCTGCCTGTCGTTGGAGAACCTGCAACTGTAACCCAGGCACATCTGACTCCAAGACCAGCTTCTTAGTCCACCTTTTCCCCTCTCAGTATGTGTTAAGTAACCCAGAAGATGGCCCTTCAGAGTGACAGACACAAGTGTATTTTGGATGAGTTTCAATCTGGGTTGCTGTGATGTCTTAATCACACATTACAGTTCAAGGACTTGTGCTTTTCCTGTTATGTGTCAAACTAGCATGGATCCCCCATGAGCACTTCCCTTTATTTATGTACCTGCTGGACTCGCCCTTACTGTAGTGTGGCCTCACAGAAGTTCTTAGTAGGCAAGTCTGGGGAGAGACACTGTGTCAAGGGGCTAAGATCTCTGACTCTGGAACCAGACAGCCCTGAGTTGAATCCCAGCACTGCCAGTTACAAGCTGGAATAATGTTTATGGTTAATAAAAACTATTTTGTTCTTTGAGCATAGGCATGGGCTGTGCCACTTCTGTCTTCACTTTCCCTACCCCAGTGCTCTACAGGTGATGGGTCCTTTGTGAAAGTTTGATGAGGGAGTGGATGAGTATAGACAAGTTGCACAGATGAACACGTGGCCAGTTCATTTTCATTGTGCAGTCACATTGGTTTCAGTGACCTCGATTCTCTCAATTTTAATTGGATCAGGGATTGAATAACTGGAAGAAGTTGACCAAGCAATGCTAAAATTATTTGTCAATAATAAGGGCTAATATTTTTTTAAGTACTTACTATATGATAGGCACAGACTAAATATTTTGTGTGTAGCTTACTAAATCTCAAAAGGCAGATTTTTTTCCTGTTTCATGGTTAATGAATTTTATACCACAGCACTTGCAGAACTGGGCTTCCTCTCAGGTCTCTTTCTAGTGGCCATGGTAAACCTCTCAATAATTGGTAGTATTATCTGTTATTTCTGTTAACTTCTGTGGGGCAGAATCACGTGCTGATTTGAATATTGATATGGGAGTTTTGCAATTAGTAATTAACATAGCAATCTTGGCATGGATATACAAACAACACATTCCTTATTTAAAAATTCTTGCTTTGGGAAAGTCTTTACATTGGAGCTAAAATCCTCATGCATGAGGTTAAAACTTTTTTTTCCCTTTTGTTCTACCTTTGACGTAAGTAGAAAAATGCTATCCATTGCTAAAAGAGGAGCAGAGCAGTGCTTTAAATGATGTTAAATGATAGTGTTTTCCTTGTCCCCCCACCCCCAGGTTGAACTTCTCTTGTGAATTTCATATCTAGGGTTAGATATCAGTGATCTTTGCATTTACTACTTTTGATGCTTTTCTATTTTTTCCCTGGTTTTCTCCAGAAGTATAGAGACCAGCATTGATGTCTTTGACCCTGATTGGAACTTATTATGGAATGAGACTGTCTGTCCTCCTTTATGGTCAGGGTCTGCAACATGAAGAAAAGTAATCCTTGTAAGGATGCCCATTTGAGGAAAATCATCCTCTCTATCTTATTCTTCATGAGACTAATCAGGGTGATGTTTGGGAGGGACCTGGCCATTGCCATTCCTGTACACCCCCTTCTTTAGCTCCTAAGTTCCACAGTTTGGAGACAGGAATGGGCTTTCTTCTAATCTAGTCACATACAGGGCTCTGAAGGGCTGCAACAGGATTTTGCTTGTTCACTAACACTTCCAATTTATATAGGAGTTGACATGCTACCCTTATGTGTCATATGAGAACTTTTTGAGAATGGAATTGATTTAGTTACATACATTTTTCAGTTTCTTTCCTCCAAGAACTCTTCTTCATCTTTGGTACATTGGTGTATGTGCATGCTCACATGTTCTAATAAGAATATCCTTCCCTATTTCTAAACACTTTTTTTTTTTGTTTGTTTGAACCATGTGTATATTAGTGGATTCTTAGAATTTGCTGATACTTTATTATGAGCATTATAGTTGATGTTAGTTTACAGGTATCTTCTTGGTATCTGTTTCTAAAGGATTCTGGAGAGCAATATTTTATTTTTACCCTTTAGTGTTGTCATGGGGTTATCACTGAAGTTCTGAGTCTTTTTCCTGACTCCTCCATTTCGCTGTTATTTTTCATCTAAATATATTTCATGCTGTTGATCATCAAAAACCTATCAGCTCTGTGGCTGTACCACTTCCCAGATGTGTGACATTGGGAAACTTCCTGCCTGAGCTTATCTGAAAAGTGGAATGATGGCATCTACTTTACAGAGTTCATGGGAGACTAAATGAGATAATTCATGCTTAGCACACTGCAAGTCCTCAGTACAGTTAGTTATAATAAAGGTGAGCACAGGCTATGAGAATGTTAAGGTCAGGACTAACTGCTCAGATCACAAAAAACACCCAAGTGGTTACCAGGCCAGGAGTTAGCTAAGAGGAAAAAGGGAAGGGGTTGCTTCATGAGGAAGGCTGTAGCCTATCACAAGTCATAGGGCATGAAGTATGGGGAGACAAGATGGAAGAGGGGGTGGGGCACAGATCAGAGAAGTCTTGTTTTATCAAGCTCAGGGACTCCCATTGAATTCTGGGGAAATGGCGACCCACAGAAGAATCAGAAATTATGGCACTGGACACATACTGACTTGTGGAAATGAATTCTACAGGGTCCACAAGAGACATGGACACCTATGAGTCCATGTCCCAAGAGTTCCCAGAGGATGGAGAATGTTAGGACGGACAGAGGAGGGCAAAAGGACAGGCCAGCACTGTGTTTCTATTGGATGCTTTCTTTTAAGTTCAAGGGCACATGAAATAAAACTAAAGAAAGGTCTGTTATGTAGTGACTCCTTTTGAGAAGGTGAATTAGATAGCCTGCTGTGTAAATTTCTAATATGGAGAAAAATCTGCTGAAGAAGTGTTCCCTGTGGGAACCTGTGTGCCCGCCATGGTGCAGATCTCCTGGCCTGTGCAGGCAAAGACCTGTTCTCCAGCACCCTGTGATTGAAAATCTTATTTTCTCATAGCATGTGATACAACTATGATTCTTTTGGGGCAGTTTTCTTTTGATTAACTTTGTGTCTGGAATTGAACGTTTTCTTTTTGACTATTGTTTTCTGATCATTGTTCTCAATGGTGGTTAGCAATAGAAATGGAAAACAATATAAATGAAAAGGAGTCTTCTCCTCATCTTGAATACATGCATATAAAAAAGAAAAATGAAGAAGAGTAATGAACTTGCTGTGCTGTTTGGAAGTGTAAATGCATGTCCTGGTGATAGCCAACTGACCGAAGTGAGTGTTGGCTTTCTGGAAGGAAGAGACATTTCCTGGTCACCTTGTCTGGCACTGCCTCACTGCTAGAGAGAGTTTTTGATGTTGCAGTGCTGTAGTAAAAGGAAGCTTGTATGTTTCTAAGAACAGATTGTTAGAAAGTGAATTTCTCTGAAATGCTTAAGCAGAGAGCATTTATTATATGCTGAAAGGGTTTGATTCTTCACCCTTCCCAAATATAGCCTTGATGTTGAAGACTTGAAGAGAAGAAAGAAGGTAACTGGTGTTGGTCCTGCCTTCCTGCCCTAAACACCTCAAAGGCAGGCCATCCATCTAGGAGGCCACTGGCAGTGGACAACAGGCAGCCAGGACTGTAATCCTTGAAAGAAGAGAACCCCATGACGGGGACTCAAGCCTGCCCAGGGTTTCTACTTGTGCACGTTCCCTGCCAAGATACAGGGAGGTGAGCCCTAGCAGAACATGTGGTCTCCTGGAATTGAGAAGGTGGATCTCGGAGTTCAGCTGTGCTGTTGAGGCTGGAATTTGTATAGCGGGGTAGTGGAGAGAAGGGAGTACCTGAGGGGTGAGACCTACACAGAGTGGTGCCTGGCACAGAGCAGCTGGTACAAGGTAGAGAACAGATGGGTGATGCAAGAGGTCTTGTGTTAACTGGGAGAGATTGACGTTTTGGTTCACCCAATGTGGAGAGGTCTTTCTGAGCACCTTACCCATTCTGTTGAGACATCAGAAAGTCCACAACCTAGGAGTAAGGACCATACCTTAGAGGAAGGCCATATGCGAGGACCAAGGACGTCCCTGAAACAGATCCATCTAACCAAGAAGAGAACCAAGCCTGACAGCATCCAGAGGATCCACCAATAATTGAACTGCTGCCAGAATCAAATGGAAACCCTCTTAATTGACTACCTTAAAATTGAAAAGAAGCAGAGAAACATTATTCATATTCAAAATGTAATCAGTAGAAATAGTGGCTGTAGGACAGTGTTAAAGCAGATCTTGGTCTCTTGCACCATTCTTCCCTGAAAGTTCCCAGGGCTTTTGGAGAAGTGACTGCATGCAGGGCAGAGACAGGATAGGTAAAAGGTGAATGCAAAACTTTTATTTTTAAATGTGAGAAAGTAAGGAAATTTAAGAGTAAGAGGAAAAAAAATGGAACATCTCACAAAAATACAGAAGCCAGCTTGCAGGGGCTCCCACTGGCTAAATCTGAGACAGTTTGAGTTCCCAAATAACTAAGGACATTAGGGATATTGGTGTTAGTCTATTGGAGCCATCACACTATAAAGTTTAAGTCAGGCAAACATCACCAATGGATGCTAATCTAGGGAGATTTTGATTTGGGACAAGATATTTGCATGATCTTGAAGTGTTTCCCCACAGATTACTTATTAGTTGCAAGAGAAAATGTAGTAATTTTTTGCCGGGTTTCTGTTCTCGCGACTAAGAGGCTCAGAGGTCACTCCAGTTGAACTGGGCTGACTGGGCTGCATGAAATAACCACACAAGAGACACAAATACCTTTTTCTTTGGGGTCGCTGTGACGGCTCCTCTGACCTTAAGGGTCTGCAGGAAGAGAGAGAGAGAGAGAGAGAGAGAGAGCGAGCGAGCGAGAGCGAGAGCGAGAGCGAGCACACACGCGCTGACCCCTTTTATTGAGGAGAAGCTATTCAAATGAGGCAAGGGGTCAGGTTTCAGGGGGCTGAGTCTATGTTCATGATGTCCACTGTCAGCAGGTTGACTGACACCTGGGTAGGCTACACCCAAGGACACAGTAAGAGAAGGGGACACACACAAGGCACTTCCATGGAAGATTCTATCCTAAACAGGGCAAGGGGTTATATTACAAAGGAACAGGTGAGCATAGCTTCACCCATGGGGCTGTAGCAAGACACACCCATGCACGAGACACTGACCCTCGAACCCAAGAAGGGTGGGGAAAGCTCTGCCACATTTCTGTGACTGAGCGCCTCAGCACCCAGCTGGGGAGTGTGACTCAGTCACGTGTAAGGTTGATCTCCCACAAGTTTTAATTGGAGAAATTGGACTATACTTTGGGATCAAAGTAGACTTTTTTTTTTTTGTATTCAGATGAGATATTCAGAGAATTATATCACTTCTTTAGTTTTTCTGGCTGAGAAAGTATAACCTGAACTGAATCATCAGGAATCACCTGAGGAAACGTCAGACAAGTCAAAATGGAAATGTTCTATTAATATAAAAGGCAGAGAGGCTATATTCTTCTAAAGTGTCAATGTTATAAAAGACACAGGAACATTGTGTGTTATAGACTTAAGGAAGATAAAGAAGAATGGCAATTAGTGCAATATCTGACTCTGGACTAGGTCCTGGATTGGAGGGAAGTAAATACTATAAAGGTCATTCTTAGGTTAATTGAACATGACAGTAGATTAAAATATTAACCAATATCAAGTTTACCAAGGTTGATCACTACCTTGTGGTTATGTAAGAGTATAATTATTCTTAGGAAATAATTTCTGAAGTATGTAGAGGTAAAGGGCCATGAAGTTTGAAACTTATGGTCATATGGCTCAGGGGAGAAACTCACATGGGTGTGGAGAGAGAAGCGAATGATTAAGTAAATGGTTCAATGATTCGTAGGTGAATCCAGATAAAGAGTACATGGATATTCTTTGTCCTATTATTATTTTACAATTTTTCTGAGCTTAAAATTATTTCCAAATTAAAAAAATGTAACTGACTTAAAGAGGAAAAAAGAAGGTATGTAGAAATGATACAAGGGTTGCTTTACTACCTCAGTGTGACTTTTCTTGTGTGGTCATAAGACCTTGCCTGCCTATGGCAAATAAATAGTTTTATGATAGTGTCTCTGTCACTTATCAAGCAAAACCATTTCTGTATCTGTTGGCTAAGAAAGCATATCTAGTGCAAGAAGGTTGAAACCGTCATGCCATTCATGTAGTGGGAGAGTTTGGGAAGGATGAATCATGGAGCTGAGCTAAGATTTCCTCTTTGTTAACTTATTAGCTGAGTAGTGAGGGGACAGTTCCTTGACCTTTGGGAACTTTAACTTCTGCATTTGAAGATAATACTTGTATATTCCCAAGATCTTCAGCCTCCAATAAGAAAATGCACGTGAAGGCCCTTTGTAAATAATCATGACTTCTATAAATATTAATTTACTGTGAATATTTTTGGTTAAAGATGGAAAATGTCTTAGACTAAGCTAGAGATTTTCCTTAATTTGGGTGGACCTCTCTCTTCTTAAAGGTCAAGTTTTTACTTGGTTGATTAAATGAGTTTCTTTTCCCCATGGATACTTTGGTTCCTGTTCGTTGCCTCCTTTCTCATTTCCTGCCTTTATTTTTCCAGGCAAAGCTTCTGTGCCTGAGGAGGTTGTGGATTTTGAGTATCAAGAACAGTGAAGTTGGAGCTACCAGAGGATGTATGAAAGAGATGCAGGTAAGTTATATTCTGCATTTCACTCATTCTAGAAATACTCATGGGTCTGTAATCCCTTCTCTCTCTCTTTTTTTTTTTTTTCCTTGAGATTGTATGTAAGGCTCTGAAGGGACAGAGGGAACTTCTAGACCTTTGTGGTGCCCTAGGGCAGAGTCCGCTAGGGAATGGCAGTATTTGTGGGAAGGTAGGGAAAAGAATTACAGAAGCTAGCTCTCCCATTGGAGGACACGAGAAATGCAGGCTAGAGTGGGAGGAACACATAAACAAAGGGCAGAGGAGACTGTTTTAGTCCCCACGGAAAGGTTACAGAAAGGCCTGTTCTGTTCCTTTAATCATTTGGGGCCAGTCCTGTTCCTTTATATGGAATTGCTTTTGATTGAGGTTTTACCTGGAAGCTTGCACTTACCAAGTCTGCTGCCTTCTTTGCACCTGAGCAGTCTAAGGCCATTCTAGTCTGGTGCTGCTCAGGGTGCCAAATGGAATTAGATAAAGAGCTTGACCTAGAATGTAAGAGCCAGCTGAACTAAGTAGTGTTTAGTGTCATCGCCGATTTCCATACTAGCATGATTACTCTGTGTGTGTGTGTGTGTGTGTGTGTGTGTATGTGTATCTCCAGACAATCTATTTCTTATATATATATATTTTTAAATGTGAGACTGGTCTTTTGCATATATGTTGTGCAACTTGCATTTTTCATTCAGTTGTGTTGTGAGATTTACTTGTTGCATGCAATAGTAATAAATTAATTAATTTTTTTTTTGTTGTTGTTAAAGTTTGGTTTTGAGAGACTCTATCACAGTTTATCTGATGTCCCACTTCCCTGCAACATTTGTTATTTTTGTTGCCAGCCTGGTGGGTGTAGACAGTATATCATTGTCTCTTAATTTGTTTTTCTTGATTAATAGACTGAGCATCTTTCTTAAATATTCTTTGAAGAACAAAGTTCAGGATTTTTAAGGTAGATAAATTTTTTTCTTGTATGTACAATGAATGCAGTTTGTTTTGCTTTTTTTTTTTTTGAAATATAGTTTAACAATTTGTTTTAATTACATGCATATGGTCTGTTTTTTATTGCTAATCTTTTTTGGATTGAGGTTTTTGTTGATTTGTGTATTTGCATTCTCATTCAATTTTCTTTTTTCTCTTCTGGCTTTGAAATGATACATTTTATTTCTGTTCTTCTAATGGTTATCCTGAAAGTACTGTGTGCACATTTGACAGCTTAGAAGTCCCTCAGTATGTGGTATTCTGTTTCCTTTCTAGGATAATACAGAACTCATAGGACAACTAACAAAGACTCACTCCTTCAGTACTTCAGGTCTATTGTTTCACCATGCAAATTAGACAGTGGTATTGTTTCAAGTTGGTATTTGTTTATGTGTTTATCATTTCTTGCTTCTTTTCCCTTTTCCTATCTGTACCCTTATTCTGATTAGATATGTCTTTTTCAGAATTTCTTTTCCTGGGAATCTCTTGGTGGTAATATTTCTCAGTTTTGGTTTCTGTAATGTCTTTATTTCACTCTTACAGTTCTTAGGTGACAGTTACTTCTTCCTGGCATTGTGAACATCCTGTTCCATTGTGCTAATATGGTTTTTATTTTTACTCTTAGGGCATCTGTTAGTTGTCTTTTTGTCATTCTTTAGTAGATGATTTATCTTATTCTAATATTGTTTATTTGTCTTGGTAGTTTGTGGTTTTATTACATTATGTTTATGTATAGTTTTCTGTTTTTCATCCTGCTTTATATTTGCTCTGTTTTGTGTATCTGCAGATTCGTATCATTTATCAGTTCTGAAAATTTCTCATGCTATTAGTCTTTGAGTATTTTCTATTTTCTCCATTCTCTCTCAATTTCCTCCTTCTGGTTTTGATTAAATGGATGTTAGAACTTTTTACTCTTCATGTCTTTCTATTTGATGTTTTATTTCTGCTTTGTTCTGGGTAATATTTAAGATTTGGCTTCTAGTTCTAGAATTCTCTCTTCAACTGTATTGAATTTTCTATTTAGCCCATACATTAAATTTTAAATTTTAATGATTATGTTTTCTCATTTCTAAAGGCTCTATTTCTGTTTTAAATCTTTATTTTTGATGGTGGTCTCTTTTTACTTGGCCCATTTTTTTATTCCATGTTTCATATATTTGAATAACAATAGAGTTGGAATTGTATCATATCCTAAATTTTTTAAATTGTCAATGGACCTTTATTTTATTTATTTATATGTGGTGCTGAGAATCGAACCTAATGCTTCACACATGCTAGGCAAGCGCTCTACCACTGAGCCACAACCCCAACCCCATATCCTAAATTTTTATCATACTGGTATCTAAATCCCTGGTGGTCTAAATCTGTGTCTGTGCTTCTTTTCTACTGTGCATGTTGAGTTTAGATTAATTGCTAATATTTTGAGAATCTTGAGGTTATTTCTTGAGCTATGTATTGATTTGTACTAGGACCAGGAGGATGCTATGGACTGAGGACCACTTTTGTTTCCTATGGAATCCTGGTTTCAGGTTGGACTTTTCTCACCTTGCTAAATGCTAGAGATCTAGATGTCCCTGTCATTGCTGTGTTCAGAGTGGCCTCCAGAGCAGCTGCAGCTTCTGTGCTCACTCCCTAGTGCTCTTTGCTCAGGCTTTAGTGCACTGCTCTTGCCATATTCTTGTGGGATTTGTTTCTTTACCTGGAACTAATGATTGCATTAAAAGTTTCTAAAATTAATTTATCCAGAATCTAATTATAGGATAGCAGAAAGACCTGCAAATACCTAATCTACCATAATTACTGAATTAGGAGTGCCCAAGTGATTTTTTAAAAATCAGTATTTTCTACATGCTTTTTGTTAGTTTACTTTAAACATTTTACACTTTTAATAATAAATTATTTCCTTTATGTCATCCAAGTATAAGAAAATATTGAAATAGCAATCTCTTTGAAAGCTTCCTAAACAACATCTGTATTCATACACTGTGTCCTTAAACTTTTGCTCAGGTTTTTTTTTTCTAGTTACTCTATTTAATATTTACTCCCTTGGAAATTGGAATTATCACTCTTGGAATAACTTGGAATAACTCATTATAACAGAGTACTTATTCAGCACAAATTTATTATGTCTCCCAATCTATTTTCTGTCAAAGTGTCATTTTTTGTTCTCTCCAAAATCCTAGATATAAAAGATTCATTTGTGACTCTCTGCCTGTGGATCTTTTCTTCTTCACATGGAATGCAGAAAATAGAAGTTTGCTTTTGTGAATTAGGCATCATCTCCAAGGAACATGTCTTCACATTATGTATCCCTTTAATAGGCACAGTGTGAAAGTTTTGGTCTATAGAATGTTAAATTGCCCTGGGCTCTGGCATATGAAAGAAAAATTTCAAAATGATTGTCAGGTGAGATTGCTGATTTAGTAGTTTTAAAATTTATTCTGCAGCAGAATATCACATAAAGGCGACCACACAGGTGTGTGTGGATTCCATGATGAAAGAGATACATTAGTCATGTCTCTAATTTGCAAAGTCTTTATGCTTTGTAGGTTATAGGTATGAAGTTTATAACACTAGTGTAATATTAGGAAAGCAAGTGCTATAAACATTTCTAGGAAATGCTGAGCTCTGTGACTAGAGGTGTTTTGAAGATGGCCTGGTATTGGCCCTAGGCTTTCACATTGAAAAAAATAAAATACCAAAAAGTTCTGTGACTTTTCCTCTTTTAGAGAGCACATTCTACTGATGGTGGTTCCTTGCATCTGTGTCCTTTTATTCCTGGGTTTTTGTTGGCTGTCAGATCAGGCGTTCCTGCTGGGTTTTGCTTTCAAAATGGTTGTTAGCTGAGCACTCCAGAGGCTCCAAGCAGGGAGCTGGGAAAGCAAGGCACAGAACTGGAGCAGCTTCTCCAGGGAGCCATCATTCACCTGTATGCATTGCTTGGATAGGGAGGGGAGAGTCTGATCACCTCTGCTCTGGTTCTTTTGGCCTTGGCCAGGCAGTTTATTAGGCAGAGCAGGAGCTGGCCCTCTGAGAATCTTTCTATTCTCCTCTCTCTCTCTCTCTCTCTTTTTTTTTTTTTTTTATATGTGTCTCTTTGAAGATTGTGATTTGGATCTTTAGATGCCTGATTTTAATGGAGTTCACCTGAGTGCAATTTCTTTGCTACCATGAAGTTGTGATTCTGGTCAGAGAGACAGCCCAGGAATGCATTCTTTCAGATACCCTTGTTAAAATGAGTGGTCATGAATCTGCCTTTGGCCACCAGGCCCTGTCATCTACCCAGAGCAGTGCTTTGCTGTGTGTGCTTCCTGTGTCTCAGAGCTTCAGTCCTTGTCATGTTGCTGTAGAGTGAGATGGGGTTCTTATCTCTCTGCCTTGGTTCTGGAACATGTCACCATTTGTAACATTGTCCTCATCTCTCTCACAAGGTAATAAATTGGTATATTTCTAAATAAGGGCTTGAAAAGTTAAGATTATTTTAAACACCTTCCTCTCCAACTTGTCCTTCTTCCTGCTCAGCAAATTCATCTCTGAGTGCTTATTGTTGTACTCTTTATTTGTTGTGTGCAAAAATGCCCGTGAAATGATTTCCATTTTCCTCTGCTGTAGTCATGGTGTTCAGGGGTTGGCAGCATCGTGCAGAGGGAGCCATGTTAAGTTCATTGGTAGCAGACCACTGGGTTTCAAGTTGAAGGTCTCTTTAGTCTGTGTGACTCTGGTTAACCACTTAGTTTTTCTGAGTTTTACTTTTCCTGCCTAATAATGACTTAATCTGTTCATATGCTACAGTAGTGACTCACAAATATTTTAGTTTTTAAGACACTTTTACATTCTTAAAAGTTATTGAGGATCCCAAAGAGCTTGGCTTATATGGGCTATATCTAGCATATCATGATAGCAGAATCATGGCCCCTAAAGCTGCTATCCATGAGCCAGTCTCTGGAACCTGTTCATATGGTACCTTACATAGCAAAAGACATTACAGATGTGGTTAAGTTAAGGATCTTGAGATGGGGAGAGTATTTTGAAATGTTTGGTATATTTCTAAATAAGAGTTTAGAGGTAAGTGAAGTAAAGTCTTGTAAGCTCTTATAAGAGGGAGGCAGGTGAAGCAAAGGTTGAAGTGATGCTGTTACTAGTAGGTGGACTACAGCCAAGGATCCCTATGAGGGGCATGTTCTCATAGAGCCTCTAGGAAGAATCCAGCCTTACCAGCATCTTAAGTTTATTAGCCTTATAAGACTCTAATTTTGGACTTCTAGACTCCACAACTATAATAAATGTTTTATTTTAAAAATCACTAAATTTTTAGTAATTGTCACAGCAGTACTTGGCAGCTATTTCAGATATTTTGGGCATTAGAAATTTAAAGTGAGGGGCTGGGGTTGTGGCTGAGAGATAGAGCACTCACCTAGTATGCGTGAGGCACTGTGTTTGATCCTCAGCACCACATAAAGTAAAATAAAGTCATTGTGTTCACCTATAACTAAAAAATTAATACAAGAAAAAAATTGAAAGTGAGAATATAAAAGATGTTTATTGATTTAGTTAACAATAATAAACCTATTATAGGTTAGCACATTACTTTTTTATGTGAAAAAGAACTATTTTTCAATGATTATTGAGAAGACAGCCACTGCTTTATAATTTTGTAAATCAATCTCATGTCTGACTGGATTGAAAATAGCTGGGTTCTCGGATCTGCTATGCATTCAGTTTGTTGTGGTATCATGTGGCATGTCACCTCCAAAACTCCCCATGATAGACTTATGAGACATTGATTAAAAAGACAAGTAATGCTTTAGTATGATTGTGAAAATAGTTTTGGCCTCATGGACTACCTAAAAGTGTTTTGGGAACTCCAGCAATCCCTAGACCATACTTAGAGAATGAGTAGGTTAGAGTACAGTCACAGAGCCAAACACCTGGCTGTAAAAGAATATAGGAGTCTGCCATTCTTATTTTGGGTATCAGTTAAAAAAACTGGGGGTTTCAGCCTGGCATAGTTTGGGAGGGTGAGGCAAGAGGATTGCAAGTTGGCCAGCCTGGGCAACTTAACATGACCCTGTCTCAAAAATAAATAAATAAATGAGTAAATAGGGTTGGGGATGTAGCTAAGTGGTGGAGTTCAGTCTGGGTTGAACTAAGTTCAACCAGTACTGCAAAACAGAAAACCAAAACAATAGCAACAGCAGATTGCATGGGGTTCTGTTGTTAAGGAAGAAAGGAAGAATGAATATTAGGGGACAGCAAACTCAAAGATATGTTATATCAAGGTTTGATGTACATGGTAAGTAGATGTCTTAGTCTATCTTCTGATGCTATAACAAAATACCTGAGACTAAATGATTTAGAAATAATAAAACTTTGGCCAGGTAAGGTGGCATATGCCTGTAATCCCTGCTCCTTGGGAGGCCAAGGCAGGAGGATTGCAAGTTCGAGGCCAGCCTGGGCAACTTAGTGAGACCTTGTCTCAAAATAAAAAGGGTCAAGGATGAAGCTCAGTGGTAGAACGCTTGTTGAGCATACATGAGGGTTCACTCTCCAGGACTGCCAATAAACAAACAAACAAACAAATAAATGTTTGGCTCACAGTTTTGGAGGCTGGGAAGCCCAAGAGCATGGTACTTCATTGGTGAGGCCTTCTTGCTACACCATCACATGGTTGAGAGTATCACATGGCAATACAGCATGTGTAGTAGCTCATGTCTCTCTTCCTTATTAAGCCACTAATGCATCATGGGGGTCCCATCTTCATCACCTTTTCTAATCCTAATTACCCCTAAAAGGTTTACCTCCAAAATCTATGAGCATATGAATTTGGAGACTGTTTTCAGCACCTGAAATTTGGGGGGGGGGCATTCAAATCATAGCAGGAGAGGATCACTAAAATGTTAGTTTCCCTTCTCCTTGACCTTGTATTAGCTGGGGAAAGTGAGCATTTTGCTTAGACTGCATCATTTTGAAATACCTATGACACAACACAATGGCATGTAGGCAGGGGCATAATTGCAATGAATTGCATTTTTAGCATTTGTTGATAAATTATATAAAATATCTTTTGTTTGGTGTTCACAGGCAGCTTTTTGATAACTTGTTTGGGTCTTTTGAACTTAACAATATGCTTCCTTTCTTTGGGTAGGAGGAAAGTTAAAATGAGATTTTTAGATTCAGCTTTGATTCTTAGTTATTCATCATGGGTTTGGAAATAGATGGGGTGTGACCTTCTTCTGGGATCATTTTGTAAATAGTCCCTGCTGCTCCTTGGCAGCATCCTGTCATTGAAGAATAACCCAATTCCAATTTCTGATGTGAAAAAATCACTTAGGAATATTTGTGCTAAAGAATCTATTTTAGAAAATCATATAAATATAATAAAACAGTTTGGCCTTATGTGGCTTAATTTTGAGCTTAATAGAAAGCTTTAGGAGGCCCAATTGGGGTCTTTGGGTGGACAGAGGGCCACATCAGTGTCAGTGAACTTTCAAAACCGGAGCTGAGCAGGCAGTTTGGCTAGCTTTGGTGACTTTCCCAAAGGCCTGATATCTATCAGCAGTTGCCAGTTTCTGTTTTACCTTGTGGTACATTCATTGTGTAACCAGAAAGCGAAATCTTTCTCAGTTAAAATTTTAGTTACTACAGACAGGAAGTGGTGTAACTTGAACTTGTGTGACTGGTATCCTGTACTACATAACACCTTGCATCTGAGCAGCTAGTGTTTTTGCAAATAGGATCATAGTGGTACCATTTATTACCATATATGGTCATAATACAGAGCTGGTGAG
Organism: Marmota flaviventris; assembly: GCF_047511675.1. Lineage (NCBI taxonomy): Eukaryota > Metazoa > Chordata > Mammalia > Rodentia > Sciuridae > Marmota > Marmota flaviventris. Next base: position 70,700,127 of record NC_092501.1, read on the forward strand.
TGTCCCTATTTCATTTTGGGGTACATTTCAGATTATTACCTGGGAGCTCCCTTAGCTGGCTAGCTGTCCATGAGATCTGCTAAGTGTTCCAGTAGGGGAGAAGTGTGGCTGGCTATAGTGCCTTCCCCTCTTCTTTCCAGATAGCCATATGTCACCCTGGGCTGCTGCAGAGTGGCAAAGATCAAGGGGCCCAATGTCTGTTCAGAAGAAGTCCTGCCTGAAAAGCCATGTGATTAATTGCATGAGCAAGTGGTGTTGGAAACATGGGTTAGAAAGTTTTCTGATACTTCAAAGTTTATATTCCAGAACAGTTAGCATCTCTGTTTGGGAACTCTTGTGTTTAATGAATCATTAATTGTAAATGGTGTCTATGTACAGAGGCTCAACTATAGTGTAGGCCTGGTTTTCCCAGTAGTTCCATGGTGGCCTGTGAGCTCTCCCATAGCTGGCCTTGGAGGTATTGCAGGGTGGCAGCTAGCCTTGTAGGTGAGGAAGCCTATGTCACCATCTTGTGCACAGAGGGCTCCCAGAAGGGTTTGGAAATGATGTGTGACAGTTTAGGAAAGTCTAATGGCTCTCTGGAAAGAGACTAGCTGTTTTCTTCCCCCCACCTCTCAGTTCTTACTGATTTCCCAGCTACTCCCATAGCAGCTGTTGGAAACACTCATTGCTTCTTGAGCCCCTTGTCTCCCCAGCCCAGCTCTTGGCACATGCCCTTGGAAACAAAGTCATATTGACAGAGCTGCCCTTTCCCTCCCTCCTTCCTCTCACCAGCAGAATCTGTCTTTCCCCCAGCAGGTGCCAAGCTGGTCTGGTCCTGAGCTTCACCTGTGTGTGGGCATGTCTTCTTTCCTACTTCCTCATACCATCTCCTTTGGTTCTGCCCCTGTCCTCTCTCATTTCCCAAGCATCCTCCAGTTAAATTTAGCTACTGTGGTATGCTTCTTAAACTAGGCCTCCCACATCATGCTGATTGATATCTTTCCTTCTAAGATTCATCTGTCTCAGTGTCCACTCCCTCAACACCCTACTGGGGACACTATAATCTGATTGTCATGCCTTGTATATTCACAGAACATTTGTTGACTTTTGTGTGCATGGGAACTTGAGGTGCAGATGCCAGGAGATGCAGAGATGAATCAGACTATTGGGGCTATTGATATAGAATGGGGAGAGGCATCAGAACAAAATGCAGTAGATATTAGTAACAGATATGTATAAGCTAAAAGGGGAGAGAGAGCAATTCTGCCTTCAAAGAACTTGAAGATATGGATCCCTCAGACAAGCAGAGAGGGTCATGCCAGACATTAGCCAAAAGCCAGCAATCGGTTCCTATGTCCCTGCTTTGTGTTGGGATTTCCTTGTGACTAGTCTACAGCTTAGGGAGACCTTTGTACCTAAGGGATCTCTAGTGGTGGAGTTTAGCTTTTCACAGCAGGTTGTTGGAAAGAACTTTTGAGCCTAGGTGTGTTCTGGAGGTAACATCACATTCAAATCTATGCTTCTTTTGGGTCAAGCGTTGACTTAAGGAAAAGATGAGTGGTTTTGGTGAAATTCATAACCCTTAAAGGTCTTCCTTGAATCAATTTTGAGAACATGTTGCTTACATGTTTACTACTCAGTGGTTTAGATACTCTAGTGCCTTTTTTCTGTGGAGGGCTTTGGATATGAGTCTGAGAAAGGGGCTCACTTACAGGAACCTTTCTCCTAGTCTTATTAGGCTGTGTCTCATCTTTCCTTATACTTTTTGCTTTTCATTCATAGATAGTACTTGTCACAGTTTGTTATTTGTATGTGAGTGCAAATCTCTTTCCCACTCCAAGTGCTTTTAAAAGTAGGGCCTACTGTTTTCTTGTTCTCTATTTTATCCACTACGACTGAGCCTGACATATAATAAAGAAGGAATAAGCAGGACTGGAGAGTGAACTGATCTGTCCACTGTGGTTTGAACATAGCCCGAGAATGCACGATTGGCTTTTAATTTGGTCAGGGGAAAAGGGCAAAAGAAAGTCATCATTGTTCACCAAAATTCTTCCAGCAGAGGAATGTTCATAATATCAAAAGGATCTAATATATAATGTACTCTGATGAAATAAGTTTATATCCTGATGGTAGTAGTGGTAATATAAATCTATACATATTATAAAATTTTATAGGACCATATGCAGAAAAGTGAAAGCTTCTGAAATCTGAACAAACTTGTAGGTTAACCTATTGTACAGTGTCAAGTTCCTGCTTTTGATAATTTTAACTGTGATTATGTAAAATGGGGGAAAACTGTGTGAAGAATACACAGAAAACCTCCAATTATTTTTGTAACTTCTTTGTGAGTCTAGAATTATTTCAGAATCAAAAGTTAAAAAAGAAACACAATGAGATACCACTGTATATCCACTAAAATGGCTAAAACCCAGAAAAACAGAACAAAAATGGTTAATACCAAGTATTGGCAAATATGCAGAGCAAGCGGATCTGGTGTAAACTTTCACTAGCATAGCCATTTTGGGGAAGAGTTAGGTAGTTTCTTAGAAAGTTAAACATACACTTAGCACATAGCCAGCAACAATTCCACTCCTAAATATTTATACAAGGGAAATAATAAGTTCCACAAAAACCTCCAGGCTAATATTTCTAACAGCTTTTTTCCAAACAGTAAAAAACCCCAAATGTCCATCAATTAGTAAATGGATAAGCTAACATGTCTATCAATGGAATACTGCTCACCAGAGTACAACAGAGTACAACAAGCGTATTATATGTAAAAGCTGAACTTACAGTAGGAAGATTAAGCTTCCATTTAAATAACATTCTGGAAAAGGAAAAAGTGTAGGGTCAGAAAACAGATCATGCCTAAAAGGAACAGGTGATGGGTGAGAAGGTTGATTATAAAGGAGGTAGAGAACATTGGGGGCGAATGAAGTGTTCTATATCTCAATTCTGGTGATTACTTCATGTTTGTCAGAACTCACAGAACTGAACACTAGAAAGGATGGGTTATTGTGTACAAACTGTACCTCAATAAATAAGACTTTAAAATGAGAACAACATCAACACCACCAACAAAATATAATATTTGCTGTAGGCTGGTTTAAGTAACTGTGAAACATTCAATGTGTCTGCCACTTTGCCACTTGTCTATGGTTGGATTAGGGATTTGTTAAGTCTTTAGTTATTCAAGATGCCTCACTCAAACAAGGGGTGTAGCTCCTTTAGTACTTTGACCTCTGAGCCGTGGAAATAACTATTCTGTAGAGGTGGCTGTGCTAATGATCATGGCTAAGCAGAGTGCTGCTAGAAGATTAAAACAAGCTGCTGGCTCAAGTCTTGGTGGATGCAGCCTTTTGTATGTAAACATGGACTCAAATTTCACTCTGTCCCCTCTCCTGGTTTCTTTGCTATTGAAAGTGGAGTTGAATTTTCAGATTGTTTCAATCCTCAGATATGACAACTCTGCAATGACACTCTCCCTTAGAATAGATTATAAAATAAAAACAAAATTACAGCAGTTTTTCTCCAATAGGAGATGCCTTATTAATTTACAACTAGGATTTACTAAATTGGTTTGGGTTTAGTGACATCCAGGAGTCAACCCAGTTGAGTAAACACTTACTAATCATTAACTATATGCCATGCCCATTATGAGGTGTTGGGTTCACATAGAAAAATGAGCCTCAAGCCCTGTTTTTAAAGTATTCACCATCCAACAAGGTGGACCAAACCACAGGTCCACATAATGCATAAATTCAGTACAGGAGAGAACACCGAGGAGGGAGCCCTCATGCAGGAGAGGACCACTGAGTTGGACCAGAGGTGTAAGTGGGTTTCTGGTGTGGAAGAGAGAATCGTAGGTATTTCAGGCAGAAGAAGTCAGAGTATTATGTGACAGCTCTTGTGGTTGGGGAATCATGACATATAAGGAATGACAAAGAATTTATTTCTTTTCCCAATTAAAATAAGTTTTATATATATATATATATATATATATATATATATATATATATATATATATATAAAAGATTTATTTAAAATTATAAGTAAAGGATCTAATATATAAAATTATAAAGAATTATAAGTTCTTTATTGATTCTGTGTAATTCATCCATCCTCTCCTCTGTAATTATTTCTATTGCTGCTATAACTACCACAGAGTTAGCAGCACAAAACAACACAAGTTTATTCTCTCATGCTTCTGTAGGTCAGACGCCCAACATGGGTCACACTGGGTTAAAATCAATGAGTCACAAGTTTTAAGGGAGAGTCTGTTTTCTTGTGCTTTCCAGCTTCTAGAGGCTTCCAGTATTTATTGGTTGATGGCCCTCTTTTCCATCTTTATCTTCTTTCTGACCATCTTTCTATAGTCAAATCCAGAAAAGATTTTTGACTTTTAAGGACCCACATGATTGGATTGGGTCCAGCTGGATCTGGTCTAGTCTCCTGTCTCAACATCCTTATTATATCTGCAAAGCCCCCTTTGCCTAAGGTCCTGTATTCACAGGTTCTGGGTTAGGATGTGGACATGGGGTGATTATTTTGTCTATCACATTCTTGTGCCCTTGATCCCCTTTTTTTCTCATCACTGATAAACTACTTGGACAACTAGTCTAGCACATGTTTTTTTTTTGGAAAACAAAACAAAACAAAAACTTAATCTGTATTTGATCATACTATAAAAAGTTTTAGAACATCATTTATTATTATTATTTTCCTTGCAGTGATGGGGATTGAACCCCAGGGCCTCATATGTGCTAGGGAAGCTTCCTACTAAGGAGCTACACCTCCAGCTCCCAAACTTTCTCATTTTAAGTGCCATAATAGTATTGTTATTAGTGGGTGTTATTTTTGCACTGAAGGTCACAAACAATGCTGGAGTAACCATGATTGACCATACAGTTGTCCCTTTAGTATGCCTGTGAAATTGGTGTAGAATCCCCACAGATAACAAAGTGTGAGGATGTTCAAATCCCTTGTTATAAAAATAGAACCCATGCACATACCCCTGTGTACTTTGCCATCTCTAGACGACTTATAACAATTAATGCAGTGTCAATGCTATGTGAAGAGTTGTTGCACTGTGTTGTTTAGAGAGTACTGATAAGAAAAAAGTCTGTGTGTTTAGTACAGACACAGGTTTTTTTTTCCCTTGGGTATTTTCTGAGTTTGATTAAATCTATACATGTGGAACCCATGCATGCATAGGGCCAACAATATCTTGGCATAATTTCCCTGACAGGCCCTTAGGGGCAATAGACTGAATTCCTAGAATAAGAGGATATGTGGATTGTTGATTTCAGAAGAAGAATTTGGAAAATTAATAAAAGGGAAGAGAAAAGGGGTGCTTGAAACTGAAGAAAGGAAGTTCTTTATTGATTCTGTGCTATCCATTACGCTAGAGGAGTGACTTCATTTTCTCACATTGCTTGTGATGCCATGAAGGATGTTTACCTCAGAATATGCATGAATGAGAGCAGTAGATGCTTGAGCCACATGCTCAGGTCACAGCTCTAGGACTCAGTGCAGGTCAGACTAGCTTCTTTCTACTGTATCCTGAGTCCTGCTGCAAGGGTGCTGGAATGTAAAATTATATTCCTACATCTCAGTGCTCAAGAGTGGTCAGTATCCCCAAATGATACCCTTAGAATATTTAGCTCCTCAAGTTTTTAAGGTGCTCTTGGGTACCTTCTCATTTGATTTTTACTTACAAAAACAAAAAGCAACGCTCTCAAAAGGAGTCTCTATCATTTTAAATAGAGCATTAGTGTCACACACCACCATTGGAGGTGTCACACACCACCGTTGGAGGATCCAGGCATTGCCTAAACCTGAGGTGGCTGGGAGCTCTGGCTAAGTGGCTGGGACCAGTGGGAGTCCACCTTCAGCAGTCGCTCTCTGTGAGTCATCCTTGAGGTGTTCTGTGGTGGGGGATTAAGTAGGTCTCAACCTGCTGCAGGCTGAACTGGGTTTATGGTAAGCAGAGGAGCAATGTTTTGGAGCCCTGGGTCAAAGCCGAAGTTCTCTTGAGTGGTGCTGCTCCAGGGCGTTAGCATGTTGGGGCTTAAAGTCCCTGAAGGATGGTGTAAGACCATTTAGGATTAATTTTTCACAAGAACTTCATGTCACCAAGAGCATATAATTGCTGGCTTGGTCTGGCCTGGGAGCCCCACGGTAGCTGGTTGGTGGTATGTTATAACAGGCTGTTGCTTTTAGCTGGCTAATTTGGGGGAAGGGGTGAGGTGACTGGGATTCCACAGAAACTTCATATCAGTATAAATAAGATGCAGAAAATCATCAAAATCAGGGTGCTTATCAGGGTGCAGGATGAATCACACAGCTCAGCCTTCTTTCATGCATTCTGCTGTTGTACAGAAGTGTGATCATGCATGCAAAATTGTGGTTTTGGCCCTGCAGAGTGTTCGATAAAGTAGTGTCACAGCAGCCTGCTTTTTAGCCTGTTTAGCTCTGGCCTGCACCCAGGGCCTCGGTGTTCCTGGGCTTCTGTTGCTCAGAAAGCTGCTTGGGAGTGGAGAGACAAGAGGCTTGTTGTGCGACTCAGATTAGTGGCAGCTGCAAAGAAGAAAGAAAGAGTCCTGTTTTGTTTTTGCTCTGCTCTGAGCAGCACTTTGGCATTTTGGTAACATTGCAGTGTTCCTTAGGAAGCTTGACTTGGTCACTTTCTCTGAGGGTTGAGACCTCAAAAAGTGGTGGTTTAGACTTTCAGAAGGATGGATGAGCGGTCAGCGATCAAGTTGTTGGCTGGACTTAGCTACTAACAGGCTGTGCCATCTTGTGCCAGTCACTTCCCCTGCCTGTTTCTGTGAGCTGGGGCAGCTTGAACTAGAGCAGCTAAATGCCCCATACTTGGTCGGTATCAGCACTTGGATGCTGCTATGTTTGGTACTGGGACACTGGGTCCTGACTGGCATGCTTTGCAAAGGTTTGGAGCTCTGCAGAATTGCTTCACTTAGAGCAGCTCAGTTATGTGAGATCAATGTGTGGATAACACTTAGCAGTGTATCTAGCAAGGGGTGAGTATCTAATGGTGGCTGCTAACATTTAAATCCTGTGGTATGTGAGATTCTAGCAGCGCTGCCCTTTTACTTCCTGTCACAGAATAGGTGTTATTTTCATATATTTAAAAAATTCTAATAATTGTGGACATGCAGCACATTACTTTACTTTGCTTCTGAATGGGTGTTTATGATTGACCTCATGTGGTCTTAGGAGGGACAGTCTTCTAGCTTTGATTGTTTCCTTTTAGATTATAGTAAGATGAAGTGACACTGAACCCAAACACAGTCCAAAGGGCCCACTTTGGGACTTCATTTTTTGAATACAGCTGTTTCCTTGTTCCTAACTTTTCTTATCAGGAAGGAAGTGTGTTGTGCACAATACAGTGGAACACTGTAACTCTGTGTTATCCTGAGAAAACTCAGAAGCATTTCTTCACATCTTTCCCAATGGTGAACTTGACTATTTCTCAGGCACTAGGACAAAGAATGCAACCTATATAATCCTTGCCCTCATGGAGATTAGCTTATTGGGATGAGGCAGACATTAAATTACAGAAATAATGGTTTAATTATGGCTGTGATTAGTGCTGGGAGAAGAGTAGTGTATGATGTGTACAGTGTGGGCTCTGCATGTGATGGGGAGATCAGAAAAGTTACCTGGGGACATGGTTTTTAGCTTGAAGTCTGCAGGAGGAGAGGAAGAGTGTCCCAGCCCAGCAGAGGTGGGGAGTGGAGGAGGATCCCAACTCTGAGCAAATGTGGAGTTATCTATGCTAATAGAAAGTTTTGGAAGTTTATGGTTTGGGCCAGGGAATGAGCTGGGCACTCTTCTTTCTATGTGGGTTGCTCTCCCCCAAGATATTCTTGCTTCCCAGCACCCTTAGACCTCTGCTCAAGTGGCCCCTTATTAGGGAGACTCCCTGGCAACTTGAATCCCAGCCCCCATTTCTCTCCTCTTACTTTCCAGCACCTGGCATCAGCTGATGGACCTTTGGCCTTCTTTTCTTCCTGGCCAATAGTGTGTGCCCTCTTAGTAAAGTGTGAGCCCCTGGAGGGCAGGGGTCTGGTCTCTTCCCTGCTGTATCCACAGGGAGGGGCTCAGTAAGAACTTGTTGGATGAAGCATATTGGGTTCTGGGTTTTGTGTTCTTTTAAGCCACGGTGAGTTTTTAAGTTAACCTGAAGGTGGGAAGGGAGTGGGTATAGGGGTACTATTCATATGGCAGATCAAATTCTTTTTTTTTTAAAAAGCAGAACAAGTAGAAAACATTGATTTTTCTTCTTCTTCTTCTTTTGTTTTTTAAATTCAAGTTAGATATGATAGAAAAAAGCAGCTAGAATAATGTTTGAGTATGCTCCTTGACTTATGATACAATTATATCCTCCTAAGCCCATCATATATTGAAGATGTCATAAGTTGAAAATGCATTTAATATACCTAACCCACTATATGGATAGTGGAGACAGTACAGCTGTTGGAGTTGGGTCTCTATTTGAGTCCCTTCTCTGTCCTTACTAGTTGTGTAACCTTGTATGCGTTTCCTCTGTCTTTAAAATGGATATTATCAAAACAGTGGTTTTATTTGGGGGATTAAAAGAAGACTGATATTCATTAGTGTTATCATTTACAAGCTATCATACTGATGCTATTACAGCATAATTGTTCAGTCCCGTGTTCCCTAGACTTGTCTGAGCTTAAAGATCTCTTTGGCTGCTTGTTGGAAATCAAGGTTCTCAGGCACCACCCAGAGACTCCCTGAATCAGATCTGCTGGGGAGGGGCCTGGGAACCCTGCTAGGTAGGTGGGGAATGACAGACACACCCTACTTAAGTAAGGTTTGTAACTGGTGCTGGTTTTAGATATTTTACATGATGAATTCCAGAAGTGTGTTTGTATTTGTCAGATTGTGTCCCAGTTTTCAGGCAAGGAAGTATGGTCATTGTTCTTGTAGCCCTCTCATTCAGAATCTTCTCTCCTCTCCAGGCAGGTGTAGCATGATCCTGGGCTCCCAGGGACACAGCAGGATTTGCAGCTTCAGGGTAGCACAGTGCAAGGACAAGTTACTCAGCTGCCTGGCCTTCTTTCTTTCCCTTGATTAAACCTCTACAGTCCTGATAACCTGCTCTGTTAGATATATATGGCAACATGGCAAACAGGCCCTCAGTCCTGCCATGTCTCTGAGGACTCAGTCCCTGAGGCTGTCGGAGTGACAGTCAGTGACTGTGGAAGTCATGCCTGCATGTGGTTGACGAGGCCAGGCCTGCAGCACTGTTCTTCCCGCGGTTGGGAACTAGGAACCAGGAATTGATGCTCCACTGCTCTGCACTTAGGACAGTGTGTTCTTAGTCAGCTGTTCTGGAAAAACAGCATTTTGTTGTTGTCACATGGGCCAGCAAGTTCATTTCCCCTCTCCTGCCCAGGCAGTAACTAATCATTTCCTGTAGCAAAAGAAAGATGAACATGTAAAATTTTACTCCCAGGACCTAGCTTTGTGGAGACATTACAAATGGTGCTCATAGCTCCTTGTGGGATGTGGGATTCTCATTTTCGGTAAGTTGGTACTCTGTGTACCAGGTGGAGCTGATCAGTTGTTCTCTCCCATGGTTCTGTGAAAGTTGAGTTTTCTCTAGCAGCTGTGTTTAGGGTAGGTCATGGTTTCTTGTTGGTATGTTACTTAGCTGCATTTCAGGTGGAGCTTGACTATTTTTCTGTTTGCATTATCCTAGGAGAAGATGATTTGTGTTGAGAATCTTATTTGAGCTTTGAGTTCATTTTCTGACCCATGACACATCAGTCCACTTTTTGGTGCTATTTTTAAAGTCAAAGTTGATGTGCTTTTCTAAAGTTGCACATTTTTACACCATTTAGAAAAAGTCTGTGAGGTCTTGAGGACATCCATTTAAAAACACTTGAAGTTAAGGATCTGTATACTGAAAGGGAAGGTATTTCTTCCCTTTCCCCCTGATAATACTTTACTGTGACAGAATTTTGTATCTGAACAGTTTTTTTTTTTTTCTTTTTTCCTTTTTTTTTTTTGGCGGTGGGGGGAGAGTACCAGGGAATGAACTCAGGGGCAGTCAACCATTGAACCACATCCCCAGCACTATCTTGTATTTTATTTAGAGACAGGATCTCAATGAGTTGATTAGTGCCTCACCATTGCTGAGGCTGGCTTTGAACTCATGATCCTCCTGCCTCAGCCTCCCAAGCTGCTGGGGAAACAGGTATATGCCACTACCCTTGGCTATATCTACACAGTTTTAAATAGGGAACTTCTAAAATCTTGGCAAAGTTTAGAATAGCTGATTAGGAAAACGGGAAAAGTGGACAGATAATTGTTACTTAGTGGGCAATCCTGAAAGATGAAACTTCCAAGGTAGGGAGAAGGAAGGGCACATGAGCCTGCACTGTGGTTCTTCTCTCATGTGCACAGATGGGAGAAACTAGGTGCTCAATGGGATTGTGCCCCCTTCTCCCTTGGTGTCCCTCAGGAGCTCAGCTGTGGGATGAGCCCAGGTCTGCAGCTTTCTCTACTAATATCTCTTGCTGTTTTTCTTTCTTCATTTGTAAATCTTCTTTGTGTGGGGAGATACTACATAGAAATGATAATTCAAGTCATCATTTTACAGACAGTATTGAGGATTACCAGGTAAGTGGTTTTGACCACTCATAGCTACAGACTGATAGCTTGTCTGAGGAGGAGGGAATTCATGGAAGAACAGACAGGGGCCTGGGCACTCAGATTTTCTTGGCAGAGGAAGCAAGGCCCACTGCAGACATTTCTGAATTGCTATTATCTTAGGTAGTAAAGACACATTAAGGCCTCTGTTAAAGAAATAAACATAAAACCCCCAACACCTACCTTCCCCTCAAACATGCATGTGCACAACAAAAGTGGACTGTGAAGCAAGATGGGCAATTTTGTTAAACACCCATACTTAAAACTGTAATTGTTTATATAATTATGTCTAATTATCCAGAAAGTAATCCGAAGATTTTTTTTTTCTTGAGGGTTTTAATGATACCATGTGTTTTAACATCTCACCACGTTTTCTGACCTCCTTGAAAGTGGAGCTCCTGTCTCACACTTTTTGGAAATTCCTGTGGCATCGGCACTGAGGGCAGTGCAGAGCGCCTTATAAGGACTTAGAAATGACTTGTTGAATCAAATTGAAGTGTGACTCAGGAGGTGGATGTAGGTGGGAATTCTGCACTACTTGCCTTGGGGGAGTTCACATTTTGTCCATATTCGTGATTTGTTTATAAGTTATTTTAGCTCAAGAATTATCTGCTGATTTTTCTTGGTCTGTGCATTAACCATATAGAATTATCTCTGCAAATTAATGTCCTTAATGAACTTTGGATAAAGGAAAAATAACATACTTCACCAAGTACCCTACCTAATTAAAAAATGTGATAGATGTGTTTTTCATATAATACAAAATTTTGTATACAACCTATCACATTGATAATATAAATACTTGCCTCTTAAATTTAGATAACTATGAGCCCCTTTTATTTATTGTTTGAATGATAAAGTTTGTGAGCTAGACATTCCCACAATCTCTACATTTCTCAGCCTTGAAGGATCTCCTCGAGGAGGTGCTATGAATGACAAGAGAAAGAAGTCCCTTGTGTGGGATGAGGGAACATGAATCACCAGCTCAGTGGGTCCTTTAACTCATACAGGATAGAAATCAAACACAGCTAGCAAAGAGGAGGTTAGTAAGAATTATTTATTATATCCATTCATGTATCAAGGTGGCTACTCCGTAGGTGGAGTAGCAAAGAAATCAAGCTGGCGGGGGGTGGGGACAGTATATATATGTTCTGGGGCTAGAAATTACTACATTCATAGGTTGCAGTACACCCTTTTGCACTCGGCCAAAACTGTTTGCACATAGTTTAAACTGTACTTATTAGCATTGTGCCTCTGCCTGACCAGGCAAATGAGGGTCTCAGTTACTTTCCAGAAAGCACCAGAGATCAGATCTGCCTGCCCCAGTTCAGTGCTCTCCCATTGTTTGTCCTGAACAGTGAATTTGACTGAGGAATGGCCTCCTGACATTTTTCTTATGCCTGGAATGTGTTATCCTTATCTCTCAGCAGTCACCAACTTAAACTTGACTCTATCCTCCTGCCTCAAGGTGTGGGGGCCACAGCAGCACACATTTAGAGGAAGAATAGGTGTTATTGCTATGGTATATATTATGAGACTCAAGCACAAGGTGGCTGGGGCACTCTGTGGAGGTCCTGAACGTTCACAGAGGAGTCTAGCCTTGGATTTGAAACAGGAAGTGAGGAGACAGGATTCCCACTGTAGGAAGACCTCGTTTGCACTGTTTTGGGCAGTCGACTGAAGGGCACAACGGCAGTTGCTGATGTGATTTCTCCTCCCTCACCCTCCTTGTGCCATCTGCTCCTGCATTATCCTCTCGGAAGCCCTTGTCACCAGAGCACACAGTATATGCTTTATGTTTTACTAGCTCTACACCTGCCTTTCCCAGCTAGGCTGTAAACTCCCTCAGGGCAAGGATTTTCTTTTTTTCCACTGTAGCATCTCCAGTGCCATCATATTAGTTGGCAAGTAGCAGGTGCTCAGCTAATATTTACTAACCAAACAGATGAACAGGTCAGTTTCTGGAATCAGAGAGAGTCATTGTTCTCCATACAAATGTAACAGTAATGGTTAAAAAAAAAAGTAACAGTTTAGTGGGGAAACTGAAAACACCCTAAACAAGAATCGAAATTAACATCACCAATAAGGGACAGCAGGCATCCTGTGCTTCTGGATGCTCTTATGTCACACTGCAGCTGAGTCACCTAAATCTAATTATGAGAAAACAGATTGAAGTAGATATAATTAATGTCCAAATTGAAAGATATCCTCCAAAACAACTGGCATGTCTTCTTCAAAAATATTAATAGTGTGAAAGAAATGCCCAAGAGCTGTTTCAGTCTGAAGGAGGCAAAGAGTCATGAAATGAGCTAAGTGTAGTCTGTTTTGCTGTGCAGGGAAGAAGCAGATTCTCTAAAGGACATTGAGACAATCGATAAAGTTAGAAAGCCTAGGAGGAGACAGAGGGTGAGGGTGTCTAACGTAGCCGCTCTGGGTACATTGTCAGGACTCACAAGCCTGTCATGGTGGCTTGAACCATGTCTTGTAACACAGGGCAGCGCAGAACAATCTACAAGGGTGAAAACAGTGGGAGTCAAGAGGTGACCAAAGCTGTGTGCCATGGTCCCTTGCCAGAGACTCTCTGGATGTTATGTAACTCTGAACAGCACCCTAGTCTGAATGTCAATACTAGGTAGAAGGATATACTTAGGCTGCCTCTGGGGGTGGGATTCATATTTCAAAAAAACTAATAAAGGGGACAAGGTAAAGACTGACTGGTAAGGTGATCTCTTGCTCTCTGTACTGGGAATTCAGTGAAGGGGCACTTAAATACTGAGGCATATCCCCAGCCCTTTTAAATATTTTATTTAGAGACAGGGTCTTGCTAAGTTGCTTAGGGCCTCCCTAAATTGCTGAGGCTGGATTTGAAATTGTGGTCCTCCTATCTCAGCCTCCAGAGCCTCTGGGATCATAGGCATCTTGCGCACCTCCATGTCTGGCAGGTACCTTGTTTCTTGCATTGACATTATTGATGGTTTCTTCTTGGTGGTCAAATTATAGTGAAAACTGAGAGGGGAAGGAGGAAGAATAAAATACCAAGTACTCAAAGGATAGTTTCAGGGAGGGAGTGCAGGCTTTCTATTTTTCCACTGTAGCATCTCCAGTGCCATCATAATAGTTGGCAAGTAGCAAGTGCTCAGCTAATATTTATTAACCAAACAGATGAACAGGTCAGTTTCTGGAATCAGAGAGGGTCTGTTGTGTTGTTGGTGGGACTTCAGCCCAGTTCTTTGGGCTGACCCTGGTAATCAAGGAGATTCAGTGATGATGGACACTCATGAAGTGACTCTGAGCCTTCCTGGGACTGGCCAAACAATTCTTTGAAAAACCAGCTGAGATGCCTCATTAAATCTTGAACCACTAGAGGAAGCTTTAGAATTACATACCCATATACCTTAATTTTATGGAAATTGGAAAGTAATTTTGAAGCATTTTCAAAGAACATTTACTGAAGAAATAAGAGTTTCCTGATTAAACCCAAACTAATAAACCTGAATTAACATCATTATCAGGGTATCCCAATTTTTGAACCATTTCTTTGTTTGGCTGGAAGTACTTCTACAGGTGAGGTGAAAGATGAAGATTAGAAACCTGAGCTAATCAAGTGTTATTTTACTTGACTGTTTCTCAGTGGAGTATATAAATAATGTGTCAGAATTTTAAAGTGTAGTTTAAAATGCATTATGATATTAATGGAACCCAAACCAGAAGCCTTATGTAGATTAAAAGTGTTAATAAATGTAAAATGTTTAGAAAAATGCCTGATGGCAGGAGAGGACCCGGACATACATGCCAAGAGACTTGAAGTGTTTTGATGATGAATTAGTGTCCTTTTGATTTGGCTTTTATTTTAAAATCTATTTTCATTTATTTGATTTGTTTAAAATGTGAAGTTTTTATACATCTTCTTTTATAATTGCTTTGGCTTCCAAAATATTTTATATTTTCTTATAATTTATTAGTAAATTTCTAGACACAGAACTAATAGAAGTTATTTGGAGAGTTTGGGACATGTGATTGATAGACTTTCCCACAAATACTGTGAATTTAAGTGAGAAACAGATAAAGTAAAAGACATGTAGACGGTTTTCAACAGATCAAGTTATTTTTTTTAATGGACTATATGAATTTAGCCCAAGCCATATGTTTAAAAGCTCTCAATTTGGCCCTAACTTTTAAATTTATTAACCAAGAGGGAAAAACAATTGTGTCTCACAAATGGCCTCTACCCTTTTGCTCTACAACTAGTTTTAGGATAATTTAAAATATGTGACAAGCTCTTGTTACCACTTTTTCAGACTGTGAAAAAAGGTGTAATTTTGTACTGTGCTACCACTGCTTATTTGCTGACATCCTGCCTACTTGGTGGTGGTGGTGGGGAGATTGATTGATTTAAGTATTACATATTAGGTTTGCTATGACTTAAACTTTAGTGGTCGACAGTAATGATGAAACTTCCTCTTCCTTTCATCTTCTGTCATTCTTTTAGTGCTTTTTCGGTGCTGGTCACCCTGCTCAGTGCTTTCTACCATTTTGAAATATAATTCTCCCAACCTTTAAGATCTAGGTATTTAAAGTCTCATTTCACAAGTAAAGAAACTGAGGTTTATGAAAATCGGGTTTTCTGACATTCTTATCCAGGTGCATAGATATGAAAGCTTAATTCAATTAACCAGTTTTAAGGTTTAAAAAAAAATAGAGAATTGGCATTAGGAAGGCTATTATTGTAAAACAAAAAAATAGCAAGAGTTGATGGGGAAGTGGAGAAATTGGAAACCTTATATGCAATTGGTGGGTCTGTAAAATGCTATAGCTGTTATGGAAAACAGTGTGACAGTTCCTCAAAAAAATTAAAAGTAGAATTAATCCCACAGTGTCACTTCTGGGTATATTAACCTCCAAAGAATTGAAAGCAGGGTCTTGAAGAGACCTATTTGCACATCTGTGTTCATACCAGCATTATTCATAATAGCTAAGAGGTGGAAGCAACCCCCAAATTAATTGACAGATGAATGGCTACATAAAATATGCTATAGACACACAATGGAATATTATGCAGCCTTAAAAAGGAAGAAAAATTTGACACATGTTACAACACAGGTGAACTTGAAGACATTATGCTAAGTGAAATAAGCCTATTACAAAAGGACAAATACTTACAGGAGGTACATAGTTTTCAGGGGCTGGGGGTAGGGGGAATGAGGTTCTATTGTTTAATGGGTACAGAGTTTCAGATGGGATGATGAAAAAGTTCTGGAGACAATTGGTGATGATGGCTGCACAGCAATGTGAATGTTCTTAATGCCCAGAATAATATACTTAATAAAATCTATCATCTTAACCATGTTATGTGTATGTTGCCATTAAAAAATACATTTAAAAACGAGGAAAAACTTGAATTGATTGGCTGTGAACTTTTCCTTCTGAAGAATTCCCTCCTGTGACATATTTCACAAATGAAGATATTCCAACACCCTCACAGATTGGTTGGAGAAGCAAGGGGTGGGAAGAGATCCAGACCTTGGGTTTGATTTTGCTAACCCTCAACTTGCTCCAAGTCTGCATTTTCTTTATCATGTCCAATTCAAAACAAGTGCACTTTTCTTAGGAACTGAATTCTCTGGAGGGTGATATCAGCATACTTTCACTCTGAGTGTTTTTATCAGCCTGAGAGGGAAAGCAAAACCAGAAATAACTTGGGGCTCACATTCAGATAGGTTAAGTGGATATTTCCAGAGTGAAACCTATAACCAGGAGCCCTGTGCTTCAGGTCTGTGCAGTGTTAGGGGTAGGTGGGTGGATCATCTGGTCTGTGTGGGTCAGCTGAAGGTTGTGGAATCTAGCCAGTGCTCACTTGGCTCTTGACCTACCTTACAGAAGCTCACAGGGTCCATTCCGTTCTACAGGGGAATACTCAGTGTGATAGCCCGGGAGCCTGTTGTTCTGTCTCCCAGCTTTACCACTGCTACAGTTCATTGGTGTTGTACTTGTGAAGATGGACCCGCATGTTTCTTGTTAGTCCACAGCTGTTTGAGTTGTCAGTGGGTGAGGTACCAGCAGTGTGGTGGTGATGAAGCCCACACATCCAGTGTGGAAGGATCCTTCTTCATAGCCTGCTACTTGTAAGTGCTGGAAGTTCAGCAAAGGAGCACTGTGAGCATGTGGCAGAGACTGCCCTCATTTTGGGGGGAGTCAGGAGCGGATCCAGAGCTCTTCTAGTGATGATGATTAAAGAGAGACTTGGAGAGGTTTGCTTTGAGGACTCTGGACCTAGTTCTAATGATAGTGGGGATTTGTAACTTTTCTGTGGGAGGTGGGGTGGAAACTAGAGTCATTTCTCCTTATTTCCCCTTTAAGGTCACTTATTACTAATGGGTGGAAGCTAGAGTGGAATTTGGAAGACAAAAGAGGAGGCCATCTCAGGTTCATGCCTGACAATGATGGCAACTATTCTAGTTGACCTGCCTGTGGAGGGCTACCTGCATACCAACAGCTTTATGTGCCTTATCCTCACTGTAGCTCTGTGAGCTGTAGTTGAGTGGCGTTCCTGGTGCCATTTTGTAAATGGGGACCTCCAGGATCAGGCTTAACAGTTTGTCTAAGTTTGAATAGCTCATGCTGAATGGATCTGGAATGGTCCGGGACTAGGTGCTGGTAAGTAGGAACTGTTTTTATTCTCCCAATATCATCTTATCTCCTGGAATATGGTGTAGGAAGGTTGAAAAATGCTCTAAATGGGGATGGGGGGCATGTGGCAGCTATGTCTGGCTGGCTATCCCTACTTGGGATATATGACAGCCACTGCACATTATCATCCTATGCTGGCCTAAGTTTTGTTGAGGAATGGGTCATTTGGGGGCATTTACAAGTGCTGTGTGTGTCATTGCTTTTCTGGGTGGTGTTTGGGGGTGGTAGTGGGGTGTGGTGGCATAGGGTAGGGGTGGTGATAGAGTACATCATGTGACTCTGTTTAGAATAGCTGTGTGTGGATATTTACTGATGTGAACAGGTTTAGGCAATTCCTCAGGCATTTGGCTGGGGCATAAAGAACAGCCCACAACCAGCAGAGTGCTTTTTATATCACGTGCAGTGAATGTGCTTGGCACTACGGCCAGTTTGACAATAAAGGCAACAAGACATTTAGAGCCATTAAAGAATCGTTTATGCCAGAGTACAAAAATGGACTTTTTGGATGCGTTGTGGGTCTGTTTCCTGCAGGCTGCTGCCAAACATTTGCCTGATGCACTCACAGTTAGGAAAGGTGGTTGGCAGTTCTGTAGAAGTACGAAGCTGCATCATCTGCCTGCCTTGGTCCTCTTGTCATTTCATACGTTGGGATCAAAATAAAGGAAAACTGATAGGTAAGGAACACTGGCTCTTTTATTAAAGAGAAATTGCTTCTTGTTTCTAAATGTAAAAAATGAAATATATACATATAACTTTTAAAAGTTGGCAAAGCAACATAGAAGTATAAGGAAAGTGAAAATCTTCCTTTTTGCCCCAATTCTTCCTTCTTTCCTAGAGAAAGTTTCAATTTTCTTTCTTTCTGTCCCCCCGCCCCCCCCCCCCCCCCCCCCACACACACACTGGGGATTGAACCCAGGGGTGCTTAACTACTGAGCCATATCTCCAGCTCTTGTTTTCACTTTTTATTTTGAGACAGGGTCTCACTAAATTGCTTAAGGCATTGCTAAGTTGCTTAGGCTGTCTTTGAACTTGCAATCTTCCTACCTAAGCCTTTAGAGCTGCTCGAGATTACAGGCATGTGCCACCGGGCCCAGCATGAAAGTTTCAATTTTCTGATTTGTATTTTTCCATGAATGTTCTGTGCAGATCCAAGTATCTTCTGTGTGTAAAATGCATACCGTTCTAAATTTTGCTCTTTTCCTTTCATAATTCTTCTTGGAGATAATTCTGTTTCAGCCCATGAAAATCTAATTGTTTTAATAAGTATATAATTTCAATCTATGGAAAGACCAGAATTTATTTGACGGGTCCCCTATTTGGACCTTAAAGCTTTTATAAACAACAGTGAGGGGGAATATATTTATGTTCCTTATTTTCCATCTGCCTCCATATATCTGCAGAATAACTTCTATGTTTAGGTATACATACATTTAGAGAGGTTTACTCTTGGGCTTTGTAAAACTAGATTTTAAACATATACTGTGTGAACCACCAGTCATCTTTTAGAAGTTAGCTTGATTAATGTGGTTTCCATTCCTCTTGCATTTGTGAAAATGTGCTGATTAAATATATCACATTCTATTGAAACATTTTCCCACAAAATCAAGGTATTTTAACCCAATTTTATTTCAGGGCAGTAAAATTTAATCATTAATAAGTCACCCCCTCACAGAGACTTCACAGTCTTGATTCTGACCCCTGAGTACCCCATTACAATCTAAAAACTACTAGCTAACCACAGTGAGCACGGGGACCATTCACTTTGCTGGATGAGGAGCTTTGTAATTCTTGAGAACTGTGCCGAGTGTCTGTTAGTGGAAAGTCCTGAGCTTCGGAGGACCTGCAGCTGATTGTGGGTAAAGGATTGCATTGCTCTATTATTTCTTTTTATCTATCTATCTATTTATTTTTTTGAGTGTAATTCTTTCATAATTCTTCTTGGAGATAATTCTATATCAGCCCATGGAAATCTAATGGTGGGTACTGGGGATTGAACTCAGGAGCACTCAACCACTGAGCCCCAGCCCCACCCTATTTTGTATTTTATTTAGAGACAGGGTCTCACTGAGTTGCTTAGCACCTCGCTGTTGCTGAAGCTGGCTTTGATCTCCTGATCTTCCTATCTCAGCCTCTTGAGCCGCTGGGGTTACGGGCATGTGCACATTGCTTTATTTTTCACCTGCACAGTGGGTCATCAGTTCATGAGACATTTTTGTTTCAGCTTCATGCATGTTTACCAATCTGCTATTGAGGTCTTAAACTTATTACTAGTTTCAATAGATTTATGCAAATGTTGTTTGCTAGTTTTGACTGTCTTTCCAAAGTTTATCTTAGTGGGAGGGTGTGAGGGTATTTGAAAAACTGGTACTGGATTTTGTTGTTGTTTCCGACTTAGATATTCCAGCATGTCACCTGGAGTTTGGAACCTGGGCTTTTTTTGCCACTTAATCCTCTGGACTATTGACATATTGTATTGATCCACTGTGGAAAACACAACATAGAAAACACCTGTGGGAAACACCTGGAAACCTCTAGGTATATTGCTATTAAGATTTTTTTTAACATCAGTTTTCAGATTATTTTGAAAGACAGTTTGTTAAAATGTCAATATCACTAATAAATGAACTCTACTTCTTTTAACTAATTATTTTTGTCAAGGCGATCTGATATAAGTGTAGTTACTAGGCTTTTGAAAATGCATGCCTGGGTTTCATAACTCAGTCTGGAGAGACCATGGAGTGGAATCACTCATTAATAATTAGGCCTGCACCAATATTAACATCATCTAAATTGTATTGAGCCACTGTTTATCAAATTGCTGCAGCTTACCTGAGTTCTTCCTGGATGAGGAAGCTGGAGAACTTAAACAGAGTACATAAGGGCCCACAGTTATTAGGAAGTCGAACCAGGACTTGCTCCAAAGCCCATACCATGTTCTCGTACCTTAGTCTCCACAAGAATTCTTTAAGGTCAGTAATTTTATTCCCATTTTACCTTTCAGAAACTCAAGGATCAGGATTAAATGATAGGTTTCACAGCAAATTAAGAACCATGTGGTCTGAAGCCTAGATTCCTCACAGGTGTTACTTGAGACAGACCCATAGGTGAGCCTGTCCCACACATTTGAGGATATTTAGCTTCCCTGGACTTTACCCTCTAAATATCAATAGGGACCTCAAGACTGTGCCCTCTCTTAGTTTGAATGTCTTTTACGAGGTGTCATATTTGCATTTCTTAATTTCAAAGCTTATCTCTTAACATTACACTACATTTCCTCCCATAGCAATTTTTAAATCAACAGTAATCAAACTCAACTCTTGATCATAATTTGGAATACTTAGAATAAGTGGAATAATTGTAAATGTAAATCATTTTAATCCAGAATCAGAGATGAGAGCATCTCACCGGATTCCCTGATTTACAGATTTAACCAACTCCTTTGTTCTGTCTTCAAGTCCCTGAGAGTAGAAGTAGAAGGCAGATTGTTAACTGACTGGATTCAGCCCACATCCTGAACTCAAGATTGGGGCCTTTTTTTTAAAATTTTTTTATTACTGGTTGACTTCAGTTTAATGTATCTGACTGAGCCATGTTTGTTTGTTTCTTTCCTTCTCTCTCCCCCTCTCTTCCTCACTCTCTCTTTTGCGGTACTGGATATCTAACCCAGGGGCACTGTACCACTGACGTACCTTTATTAAAAAGGTACCCTGCTTAAAAAATTTTGAGACAGGATCTTTTTTCCTCCTCCTCCTCCTCCTCCTCCCTTTTTTTAAAAAATTGTTGATGGACTTTTATTTAATTAATTTATTTATATGTGGTGCTGAGAATTGAACCCAGTGCCTCACAGATTCTAGGCAACTGCTCTACCACTAAGCTGCAACCCCAGCCCCCGAGAAAGGATCTTTCTAAGTTGCCTAGGTTGGTCTCCAACTTGGCTATCCTCTGCCTCAGCCTTCTGAATCGCTGGGATTACAGGTGTGCACCATTGGGCCTGGTGCCAAATTTGTTTTCTGATGAGTGATTTTGGCCTGTCAGAGGGAGAAGTTGGGAGGGTTGATGTAATTGAGTTGAAACAGCACACCATGAAACTTCAGAACCTGTTTGTGGATATTTTGGAAAAGATTTTTCAAACATGGTCTTATCCTTAAGCAGTTCTATCATACTGACAAACCTGATTGCCTACATAGGACTTGTCACTGGTACCTTAGCATGTATTTGGGAAGCAGGCTTCCCCAGAATTTAGTAGATGAAAATATATTGAATAATCTTATATATCCAAATCCTGAAAGTTCCCATAGAAGGAAAGAATTTTTGGTGATTGAAAAAATGTTATTATTTATAAGAGTACCCACTTGTTCGAGAGAATTTGTTGAATGTTTTTGCTGTGTGGAAGATAGACTTACAAGTTCTGTGGATGAATGGATGTAGATTTTTGCCTGTTGTTTCTGGTGTTGTTGGTTTTCACATCCTTTCTGATTGTCAGTGAAAGGTAATTATAAAAGATGACTTTCTTACATCCACTTAGGTAACTAGAACACTCTTTGTCCACTTTCAGGGTTAAAGGCTAGTTCTGGTAAAATACCTTCTTTTCCTCACAACATCAGTCCCACTTGTTTAATAGTGTGCCTATCAAATATGAAATGTATTTTGGAACAGATTTAATAAAGAAGTTGATTCATTATTGAGGGAAGGTCACCAAACAATTATAATCTTTTTAAGAAGCATCTTTAATCTCATGGAGTTGGTGGGGCATGAAATTGGGTCACAGTGAATCAGTTAAACTGCAGTATGGGGAAACTGTGACCAATGAAGAAATGTCTTGTGATGAACAATAGGAGAGCATTTTGCAGGCTTTGGAGTAAACCACCTCCAAGCCCCCAAATAAAGATTTGGGGGTGTTGGCGGGATATGTGTTTCTTACTGACAGTGGGAAAGACTAGTTCACTAAAACTGTAATACATTTTCATAAGTGATCAAAAATCAGAGATGTTTTGAAATCACCTAATTCAAAATAATTGTCTTTTTTATTCTTGTATAGGGAATGGGAATGTAACCTGGGAAAATGTGTTTGAATTGTTAACTCACTTTGTAAACATCTAGGTCAAGAGTTATTTTATCTCTCTTTTAAGATCATGAGGGAGAGACCACTGATTTAAAGTCCTGATGTTGGGAATTTCTTAAATAAAGCAAACAATAGATTTAGGATATCTCCTGGAGTTGTTCATTCTGATTTCTGTATATATCATCTTTACCCATAACTGTAGTCCATTACAGTAATTTGTAATCATAAAAACTTTTTTTGTATGTGTGATATTAGGGATTGAACCCAGGGCCTTGTGCATCCCAGGCAAGAACTCCACCACTGAGTAATTGATAATTTTAATGATAATCTTGATTCATGAAGACCATATGTAAATTGGGTTCAGGGGTTCTTGTTTAAAAAATCAGAAAGTATGGCAAAATATATTTAAGGAGATGAGAAAACTTTTAGGATACACTATTAGTACAAATAACTTGTGAAAATTTATGCATATGTGCACTTAATTTAGTAAAACCCAAATATGTTTCCCAGAAGTTTTTAGAAAAATCACTCCATAAAACAGTAATCCGGCCATCTTCCCCCCACCAAAAAAAAAAAAAAAAAAAAGCGGGGGGGTGGGGGAGATAAAGACAGTGACAAAAATGTAGAATAGGGCTGGGCACAGTGGCACACACCTGTGATCCCAGTGGCTGGGGGGTGGGGTGGTGAGACAGCAAAAAACAACTCAGTGAGACCCTGTCTTTGAATACAAAACAGGACTGGGGATATGGCTTAGTGGTCAAGTGCCCCTGAGTTCAATTCCCAGTACTCCTCACCCTGAAATGTAGAATAATAGCTAATAGTTTTATACCCTAGAAATATGTTCATATGTTGTGACATGGAAAATATAAAACAGTAAATATAATCCTGAAGGATATAGAAGATTAGTATATAGAATATAGCAAAGTATGCAAGCAAATAAATAAAAATTATACAGAATGTAATCAAGCATTTATTTAACAATATGTGTTGGGTACAGTTCTTTAAGATACACATTAGGGAATCAAAGAGCCACTTCTGGTGCTGGTCTCAAAGACTAGAAAGAAATTATTCAAAATGGTAGGTGCTTCTTACCAAGGATAAGGTTATCAGTATTTTTTTTCCCCAGGAATGTTTTTATTTTCTAAATATTGTTCCAAGAACTTTTACTTTTGCAAACAGGGGTGAAGTAAGGCAGGGGTTGTATAATATGTTCTAGAAAGATTTTTCAATTACCAAAAGAGAAAATAAAATATCCAGGCCAGAAAGTTACTTTTTTTTTTTCACTTATATAAGTCCAATATACTGTTAAATAACTGAACCACTTGAGGATTTCTGTCTTAACCTCCTGAGGGGCACGATGCTTTGTAAACCTTCACTGCTGCTGCTTTAACCATACGGATTTAGTTCATCATGGCAGTGAGTGAATGTAAGAATGATTCTTGTGTAGATTCAGAGAGTCAGGTGAAGCTTTTTTTTGGTCCCTGGCTGACCTATATGGACACTTATTTTTTAGCTGAGAAATACATGCAGTGGAGGGAACCCAAGAGCCTAGTTAAGTGCATCAGTTTCTTTAGGACATTAATTTGCTTTAGAGTTCTGAGAAATAAGAGCTTGTGAATTGTTGGAGATTCATAGCAGCCATCAGCATATTCAAGGCTTTGAGACATTTTTGGAGCAAAGAAAAAAAGGTAATTGCAGCCAAAGGAGGGGTTTCAATGGGACATGACTGACATCTAGGAAGGGATGGGCAGGGAGGAGAGAATGGCAATTGAAGAGGGGGAAGGAGTGACCAAGGTGACTCCCAGCCAGTTCCAGGAGTTTGTGAAACCATCACTTCTCCAAACTAACTATGTGGTTGCAACAGGGTCAGTTTTACATATTCATGAAGGTTGACATTGCTTCTGTTGGGATGAATTTTTGTAACTTTGAAAAGTTGTGTTTAAAATCACACTTTTTCTAAATTACACAAACAGATCCCTTTCAATTCTCAGTAGGGGATTGTTACTTGCAAGAATATTTGTGATTTCAACTGTGTAAATCCGTTGTGTAAATGTATTTCATGCATTATGTTTACTTATATCAAGAAACTCCTCTGTTGAATTTTCAGTTGATGGGTTTTCTTATTTAGAAAAAATTAATGATATAATTAACCTCCTACTATTTGTTTCTGTAAAGAGAAATCTATTTCTTTTTAATGTTTGTACTATTTCCTTTCAAAGAAATCTTATCAAGGTCTGAGTAGAAAAATCATAAGCCCTTATTTTGAGAAGTTTAAAGGTCTGGAGGAAATTAAAGGAGAATTTGAGGAACTGGGCAAAGAAAATCCAAGAACCCTGAAATTATCGGTAGATAACAAAATTAATTGATGTCCAGAGAATAATAAAATGTAGTATTTGGGGTTATCTTTTATTCCAGGCATCTCTACTGGACAAAGTTTATTTCCAGTGCTGTGGACAATTGCTTTGAACTTCTGCCAGTGACAGAGTCAGTCAGAGGTTCAGAGCCTTAGTGACTCAGATAATCCCCACAGGCCCCTCCAGATAATGTCTAGCACACCACTGAAAGGACACTTTGGAGTCTCTTGCTCATTTCCAAGTCCCGGACAGTTTTTCCTGATATTCTTTAAAAACTATTTCTTGAGCAATTTCATTCACTGAATGGTTACAGTTTTAGACTCTGACATAAATGCTCTTTTTATTTATGTTAAAAATATCAAGAATATTCCAGATAGGTATTTGGAGTTCCGGTGTCTTGTATTGCTACCATGGCCTTCACCCCCAAAGTGGAGTACTGAAAATATTATAGTTAAGGTTGTAGGCACTATTTCTTCTCATCTAAATATCTCCTCTAATGACTAATTGAATAACACTCTCTGCTGTTTAGTTTCTTTAAACTAAGGGAGAGGCAGGGCATTCAGTATAAGTATGTATTTTTAATGAAAAAAATGTAGAAATAAAACAGTATGAGAAATTCTAATTTTCTGTGTACATATAGCTGAAATGAGACAGCCTGGGAACTGATTCATTTAAGAATATTTATGTGCAATGCCCATTGTAAAAATCCCAGCAACTTGAGTGGCTTGATCCCAAGTTACAGGACAGACTGAGTGACATACCAACATGCTGTCTCAGAATGAAAAACAAGGGGGTTGGGGATATAGCTCAGTGGGATAGTGCTACTGGTTTAATATCCAGTACCACACATGCACACCTCCCCCCACACCAAAAAATTTTTAGTGGGAAAATTTGTTAGTTTTAATTATGAATTTAATATTTAATAGGATGAAATTTTGTTTCTTGTCATATGACAGCCCATATAGTAACAAATATTTTCCAGTACTGCCCCTCAAACTGTCATTTACTTTGTGAAGGAATTGATACATCAGATGCTATCTATACTGGGATTATAAACCAGAGATGAGAATTTAGAGACATTCTCAAAAATTGACTTCTTACTATCAGTGAGAACCCTGAGGAAAGAAATTGAAAAGTGATAAATGCATTTCTTTAAAAGCTATACCTCTGATGTCTTACTAAGTGAAATAAGCAATTTCCTCTGTTTATCTAAAAGAAGGTAATTATTTCTTAAAGAAACATGTCTTTCTATAAAAATTTAACGTAGGTTACTGTCATAAACTTCGGTGGTGGTTGTTATTGTTATTGTTACAAGTCAGCTGAGTTTCACTTGAGAAAAGGTAGGAGGTAAGGATGTCTCAAAACTCCCAGGTTAGGAACCCACTGGGCTCCAATTCTAGATCCTGCTGTGTGTGGCAGAGACATCTGACTGGTGACTTCCTTTAGAGTTTTTTTTTTTTTTTTTTTAATTTTTTATTGTTGGTTGTTCAAAACATTACAAATTTCTTGACATATCATATTCCACACTTTGATTCAAGTGGGTTATGAACTCCCACCTTCACCCCATAAACAGATTGCAGAATCACATCAGTTACACATCCATTGATTTACATATTGCCATACTAGTGTCTGTTGTGCTCCACTGCCTTTCCCATCCTCCACCATCCCCCCTCCCCACCTCTCCCTTCCCCTCCCCTCCTCTCTCTCTACCTCCTCCACTGTATAACCCTGAGGGTCTCCTTCCATTTCCATGCAATTTCCCTTCTCTCTCCCTTTCCCTCCCACCTCTCATCCCTGTTAAATGTTAATCATCTTCTCCTGCTCTTCGTCCCTACTCTGATCTTAGTTACTCTCCTTATATCAAAGAAGACATTTGGCATTTGTTTTTTAGGGATTGTCTAGCTTCACTTAGCATAATCTGCTCTAATGCCATCCATTTCCCTGCAAGTGACAAAATCATAGAGTTTCTTGATTTCCATTCTTGAGGCAAAGAATTAGATTGGTTGAGTCTATCATTTTAGCCATAGGCTCCTGGCCAGTTTCAATAACTTTCTTTGGGTTAGACTTTCCTTCACATCCAATCAACTGTGTGTGTGTGTGTGTTTGTGTCAAGTGATACAGAAATGGCAGTTAAAAGATAACTTGACTAGAGGTTGTGGCAGAATCCCCAGAAAAGGGAGTAGTTGAAGAGATACCTGAAATGTGTGTCTGGTACAAATCCAATTTGAATAAGTTAGTTGATTCTTGCTTAAAAACATTTTCATTAATCTACCTTGGAATTATGTTTATGCACACACCCATAGCCCCTTATTTTTTGCCAGTGCTAGGAATTGAACTCAGGACCTTGTACATGCTAAACAGGGTTCTACCTCTGAACTTCTTCCCCAGCCCTCAGATTTTGTATTTTAGTTTGTTTTTTTATTGGGCTATACTTGGAATTTCTTATGGGTCCATCTTATTATTTGCTTGCTAAATTTTGCCTCTTTTAGAAATACAAAAGGCAGTTTTTGTGACTTTCAAAGTTTATTATGGTGACTTGTTTTGAATTTTCTTTTGAAGTTATAAGGTTACTTCAAAGTATTTTACAAGTATTTGAAATTGCAAAGTTCTCATTGTTCAGTGAGTTCCGTTAATTTCCAGTAAATACCTATTCTTCTCCATATTTAAAAATAATCCAGACTCAAAAGGCAAGGCACTTAGTTTTCAAGTTATTAAATCACTGCACTATATGCGGTGTGTTTGGGATGTTACATGACTTGTGCTTGTGAGACATAGTATTACTATTTCAAGAAGAGGCTACTTAGATTATGGTAGATTAAACACAGTGTAGAGAATTATTTTTAAAAATTAATGGTGATTAATCCTTCTTAGGTTAAAAAATTATTTTTGGTAGAGGAAAAAGATTATAAAATGGGCTGGGCATGGTGGCACATGCCTGTAATCCCAAAGGCTTGAGAGGCTGAGGCAGGAGAATCACCAGTTCAAAGCCAGCCTCAGTAATTTAGTGAGTCCCTAAGCAAATTGGCAAGACCCTGTCTCAAAATAAAATATAAAACAAAAGGGCTGGAGATTGGCTCAGTGGTTAAAGCGCCCCTGAGTTCAATCCCTTATTAAAACAAACAAACAAGTACTATAAAATGGACGGTACATTTTCAAATGTAATATGAAACGAATTACTTAATTACCAATCCACAGTTTATTGGTGCACATGTAATATTTTGAGAATAAAGTTTTATTATGTCAGAAAAGATTGTGTGGACAATTTCTCCATTATTGCAAACATATTTCTATGGCTTGCTGTAGGCCAGGTGATGGGCATGGATTAACAGTGTGGGGACAAATCATGGGAGGACATTACAGGGAACGGTAGGAGCAAACATCTAGTAATGCAATTTGTCTCTTGAGGTGGGTAGTAATGAAGTGTTGAAAAGAATAACTGAATGTGGCAAGTAAAGATGGTTTTGTGGTTAACTGAGAATCTTGATTTGATATAATTGGTAATGGACAAATGCATATGTTTTTACTGGGTGCTTTTGCCCTTAAGAAGCTATGGTTGATAACATGAGGAAGATCATTTTGGCACAACTATGGTAGGGATTTAAAAACAGCCCAAAATGCTGTCATTAAATTGGAGGCAGGGCATTGCCCAAGTGGCCCTCATTGACAAGACCTGTGATGTTTGAAAACTACTTCTTCAACTTGTAAAAGTTCTAGGAACCTCAGTCGCGTGTGGGGCAGCTTGTGAAAGGTAAAATAGGGTTTGAGATTTGTCTCTGGAGGGGAAGGTGTAATTTGAAAATTAGTTTGAATTTAAAAAACACTTTTTGTTTGAAGTATTCTGTTCTGTGTCCCATATGCTTCAGTTATCACCAGTGAACCAACTGGGAAAGGTATTTGGCAGTCTCACAGGCTCGTGTGATGGGTTCAAATGAGATGCACAAAATATGTAGGGATTGTGTCTGTCCCCTAACATGGAAGGGGATGTGTTAGTTGATGTTGTTATTTATCATAGCGAATGGAAATGTGATTACTGGGTGTGCTGTTTTTTTCTGTGCTAAACCTTGATTCCCTTCAGGGAAGCTGCACTTCTACCTTGATGCCCAATAAATGTTGGTGGAATGAGGGCATAAAGTCCCTTATCTTTCCTCAGCACTTGGTCACTTTTGGTGGGAAGAGAGAGGACCCAATGTTTACTTTGAGGTCACACTCAAAACTGGATTTATTTTCACACTTTTACTGATTCTATTTTGTTCCCCCAAATTTAAATTTCCCATTTCCTGAAGCATAGTTGTCAGTATTTAGAGTAACTACCTCCTTAAGTGTGTGGTATCTTTCTCTGGAATTAATTATCCCAGATTCTCTCATTCATCCCCCACATTTAGTAGATGGCAATTTGTAAAATCTGTCCTTTTCTGCTGGGCAGCCTGTCCAAAACTCCTCTACTCAAGTGCCCTTACAGAGGAAAAGGAAAAGGAAAAGCTGCTTCAGAGGCAAGCTGAGAACTTGATAAGCTCCCAGGGTAGTTAATAGATGACCTTTTATGTTTTGTATTTTGTTTTATATTTTGGCCAAGCCCCTCAGAGAAAAGAGCTCTGTGAGTCACCTAACAGAATCCTGATGGGCTCTAAGTTCCGGCAGGCTTGAGGAAGGGCTGGGAGAAGACATCCAACTTTTTCCTTGTATTATTCTTTGAATCTGGAAAAAGTAAGAATGCAGCAGAGTGAAGGACAGATTTAGGCTTTCCTTGAGGGTAATGGAAAGTCATTCTCCTTTGTGAGGAGAGTTGGAACCAGCTGCCAGCAAGAGGAAGCCTCCTGGGTGACTCTGGCAAGAGACTGCAACTTTCAGTCCCCAAAGCTGAGACCATGCCCAAGGCTTTCCAGTGACTCGCCAGATAGTCAATGTTCTTCTCCAAGCAGAGGAAAGGAAGGGATGGATCAATGAAACTGTCTTTACTAAGAGTTAGACATTAAAGGAAGAAGATGCAAGCTTTGTATAAAAGAAGAAAACACCAGCTTTGTACCTTAGATTTTATATTCTTTTGAGTCAGGCTCTAATTTGCATAACACTCTGTTTATAAGTAAGAATGAGAAGGTTTTCAGTGTGTTTTATTATTCTAATAAAGTACAGTTTTAATGGAAAAATATTATTAAATTGATCTTGTGCTGTTACTGGTCTCTTGGTATTATTCATGTCTAATTACATGCCATCTTCCCCTGAGAAGAAGTAACTGAACTATAATAACTAGGTCGGGACATGGCTGTCAAAAATGAAGCATGCCTGCTGCGATTTCCACGTCACACATCCATGGCACACAGTGGCAACACAATGGCAGCTGATTTGAGCACTTTCAGTGTTGCTTCTGGGCAGCCACCACCAATCAATCAGTCTCAATCAATCAATCAATCAATCAATCAGTCATGTTGACCTCTAAGATGAAACTTTTGCCCTCCATCATTTAAGAGGAAGTAATCAGCATCGAAAGGGCTGGCCCTCCAGATGCAAATTTGTAAAATGGGAATTTGCCAGTGCTTTGTAGAATGTTGGGAACTTTAATCTTTTCTTTCCTCAGCCTTGGTGCTTAAGCCCATTCATTTTTACCCTTGGAAACTTCTACTCCAGTGTGTTTTTCTTGAAAGCAAGTCACCAGTAATAAACACATAGAAATTCAAAGATTGCTACGCCAGATTTTTTTTCAGATTAGGAGAAGGGCACCAGATTGTGCCCTGTCCCTTCATCAGTATTCTTCTGAATGTCATTGCATTTATGTCTACAAAGATTTTCACCTCACTTTTTACTCAGTCCTGATTGAAACTTTAGAGCTATGGCCTTCTAATTTAGGATGTTTTTTTTCCCCAGAAGCTCTATCATGCATGGTATGCATAGTTAACTTGCTCATTCATACAGTCCTTGAAAAAACTTTTATCTTCACGAAATGTATCCATTGAAAAGCAAGCCCGCAGCTTTCACTATGCATTCCCTGTGCTAGATCCCATATATGGAAGATCACCAGAGTGCTCTCAGCTGCTTTAGCAGTTATCTAATCTATAAGGCCTATTTTTGTTCCCTGTCCTCAAGCCACTTGCTAAGAAAATACTTCTTCCACTTCACAGAAGGAAGGGATGTCAATATCCTTTACTTGTGATGATCGCAGAAACAATTTGGAACTAGAAAATAGTGAAAGGACCACTAAATGCTTTGAAATTGAGGAGAACATTCCAGTACATTCATCATTAAGTCAGAACTGACTTACTTGTACAACATTGTACCCTGAAGGAATTTGTCAGACTTGATTTGGAACCCTGTCCCACCTTCTCAAAGTGCAACCTTGATTTTTTATCTTAGACATGTTATATCATCTTTGAGCCTAGTGTGTGTGTCTGATTGAGTTGGGGTTTCAACCTTTTCACTCCCTCCCCCAGTATTCTTGTAGGACTACATGGAGAGGTATTTGATGACTCCTGACAGTCATAGTTGTTGTCACTGAGATACTATTTTGTATTTACCAATGAGAATACAGGAAGACCTTATTGACAGCTAAATGTCTTTGATGTGTCCTGTTGTCTTTAAATAAGATATATTTGTCTTATTTTACTCTCTCTCTCTCTCTCTGTCAAGGGCAGAATGGAAAGTTCCCTTTTTGAGTTGCGTTCCCATTTTGGCCCTGCTTTTTGAAAGTACTTATGATGGAAATTAAATAGCCTTGTGGGTTTGTCATGTTGGTGGAAGGTGGCGTTTTCAATAACTCTGGTGGTAATTTGCCTCTCTGCATTTGTGACTATCTCTGAGGGCCATCATGTTCTTTTAGTGTCTCCTGTTGCAGAGGGAAAATGTATAGTGCAATAAAACCAGTTAATGTTTCAGAAGATTATACCTTGGGAGTGTATGGGTTCCTGTGGAAACCCTTCTTGGAGGTACAGAAAGATAACTGGACTTACTCTATGGGTGACAGAACCATTTGGTTTTTGGAATTCAGATGACGTTTTGGATCCTGCATAACTGATTCTTTTTCTTTAAATGATTCATGGGCAGGACCAAGACAACATGTTCTGTATCTAATCATGTGGCTTTGTTTCTGAGAACACTTCCCTTTCTGTTTATGTAGACTCTAGCCCTGCATAAAATCTTGAAAGAGGAATAGCTTTGCCTCACCTACTGACATTTTTGAGTTCATACACAGTCCTGCTTTTTTTTAAATTTATTTTTTAGTGTTAGGTGGACACAATAGCTTTATTTTATTTTTATGTGGTGCCGAGGATCAAACCCAGTGCCTCACACTTGCTAGGCGAACGCTCTACCACTTGAGCCACAACCCCGGCCCCTGTACTGCTGTTGTGAGACAGTTGTTATCTGTAGACTGGGGGATTGAAAGGCGAGTGATTCACCTGAGATGGAAATTCAACCAAGAGATTTTATTGGGGGGCTGCCTGAAAGGGAAGAAAGGAGAGGAAGAAGCAGCAGTATGAGTCTGTAACCTTCAGTTTAACAAGGGTTGCTTTGGCGATGTGGTGGGTGCTGATTGGCAGGGTGACCGGCGAGTGGACACTGTGTCCCATGGTATTAGTTGAGAAAACTTTTGACTTTGGTGCCCTTTGGAGAGGAGGTGGAGGGGTAAGGGATTATGTGATGTACTTAATTGGGGAGAAACCCGATGGGGGAAATAAAACCAAAAAGCAAGGTCTCCCACACACCCAACAGGGAGTGAAACAGTTTTCAAAGGAATTGGAGGGTCAAGCAGGTTGCTACATTAGTATCTTGGTCTAGCTTCTGGCACAGACAAGATAGGTTATTATCTTTACTTGATAGTTGTTTTTGCATCTGTAGAAAGAATGCCAAACCCCTTCTGGCTCTTTCCTTTATCCCCTCCATCCTTGCCTTATCAAGTCTTGGGCACAGCAGAACATTCATTCTGGACATCAGGAAGACCCTTTTCTTTCTATTTCTCCCATAAAACTGTTTCTTTGCCCTGCAGTCTCTGGAGAACTTGCAGGTTGACCTCAAACAAGCAACCGACCAGCCAAAACACCTTCCTTAGACATGGGAGCATTTTTCTGAAATAATATCACCTTGGAGCTATCCTACTTTTCTCTCCCTAAAGCATTTTATTTTGATCCAGGTACAGAGATTCTTAGACTGCTAGATAGATCCCTGAATAATAAAGATCCCTAATAACCTCAACAGCAGGCAAGACTACTATGTGGTGTTTGAAGTCAGGGCAATATTGACCTTTTGGAAGAGTAGTGGCTATTGTATGTTCATGTTTTAGTCAGCTTTTTTTTTTTTTTTTTTTTTTTTTGCTGCTGTGACTAAAAGGATCCAACCAGAACAATTGTAGAGGAGGAAAAGTTTATTTAAGGACTCATGGTTTCAGAGGTCTCAGTCCACAGACAGCAGGCTCCATTCCTCTGTGCTTGGGGTGAGGCAGAACATCATGGTGGAAGTGTGCCAGAGGGAAGCAGCCCATGTGATGATCAGGAAGCAGAGGGAGAGGTCGCCACTTGCCAGATAGAAATATACGCCCCCAAAGAACCACTTCCTCCAACCACACCCTGTGACTTCAGTTACCATCCAGTTCATCCCTATCAAGAGATTAATTCACTGATTAGGTTAAGACTCTCACAACCCAATGATTTCTCCTCTGAACCTTCTTGCATTGTCTCACATGTCAGCTTTTGGGGGAGACCTCACATCCAAACCACAACAGTTCACTTTAGCAGAATTTTGGATTTTCTTTATGAATGTAATCTAATAAAAATGTTTATTAAAAATGTATCTTTTCCCTTTTATATAGTACTGTAATTCACATGTGAAAGTCTTTCATGAAATGAAATGAAGAAGCAGTTTTAATCCTTTAGTGTGATTGAAGGATTGAAGTCTGTGTATAAATTTTTCGACCATACACCTGTGGACACGGTCTGAGTTGTTCCACTTAGCTTGCTATTGATTGCATTTTTGTAGAAATGAAAATTTAAACATTTTGTTACCCCTTTCTATTTCAGAGTTGTAGTTCTTTTTTGGGTATTTGGAATTGAACCCAGATGCGCTTTACCACTCAGCTACATCCCTAGCCCTTTTTATTTTTTGAGACAGGGTTTGCTACATTGCTTAGGGCTCGCTAAGTTGCTGAGCCTGGCCTTGAACTTGTAATCCTCTTCCTTCAGCCTCCAGAGCTGCTGGGATTACAAGCATGTGCCACTGCTCTTGGCCAGAGTTGTAATTCTTTTTTTTTTTTTTTTTTAATTTAAGTATTTATTTTTAAATTTTAGGTGGATACAGTATCTTTATTTTATTTTTTTATGTGGTACTGAGGATCCAACTCAGTGCCTCATGCATGCTAGGCGAGCACTCTACCACTGAGCCACAACCCCAGCCCCCAGAGTTGTAATTCTTATAGTTTGAATAATATGCTTCCTAGTTTATTGTTCTCCTTATAGTATATTAGTGCTTATTTGCCTAAATAGAGAAGGGTTAATTTATGAAGGCACATGATTTAAAAATTCACACTGTCCTATTGGATGCACTTGGTGTATGATGTTTTATTGGTGTTGGATTTACATTCCTGCTTCTGCTTGGTTTTGCCTAATTGCAGGTTACTCTGAATTTCATGACAGCCAAAAGTAAGCTGGGAAGTGGGTAAGGACATTTTCTCCCTATGGATGGATAATAAGAAGTGAATAGTAATTATCTTGACTGGGTTTTTTTTCTTATGAGCAGTTCATTATATGAAGAATGAACTTAAATATATTTAATTTCCTCCTAGATCATAAGGAAGTCTGATGAAGAAAAGTAACAACGTGATTCAGGTAAATGGAGTTTTAGACTTCTTTATGTATCTTTTATGCCTAGTTTAATATTATCTGTATATTTACATTGAGAAGATCTAAACAAACCGTTGTTTGTGACCAATTTGAAAATATGAGAAATAAGTGGGGGATAAAACTGAAATGGTCAAGCATATATTTCTGTCATTTAATTAATTATATATGTATATTAAACAATCGTGTTTTTTTACAAAATAAAATATCGTAACTAATGCTTTCCTACCCTAGAATAATTTTCTTTCAATTTTTTGATATACATATTTGACACTGGAATCTTAATTATTAGAGTTTAGTATTTTTGATAGTCACTTACCTATTTCTAAACAACATAGCATGTTTTAAGTGCCATTTATTGATTTCTGTTAAATTTTAGACTAATGTATTGATTGATCCTTTAATTTTCTTTTGTCTTTTTCTTTGTTATTTTCCATCTCTCTGTGTTATTCTACTTTCTGAGAGGTTTTCTTGGTATCTATTGAGTTTTTAATTTCAGCTAGCATGCTTGTAATTTTGAATTTAATTTTTGAGGGCCTCTGAATATTTACTTTTAAAAAGTAGAATTTAGAGCTTTTGTTTTATACTTTACATGTTTTCTCCTTTCCTTTGAGAATATGAATTGTATTATTTTGCTGGTTTTCTCTGCAAAATTTTTCTGTATGTCCCCCTTTTTTATCTGGTTGTTTGATCACTGCCTTTAATGTCAAAGATTTTTTTCTGAAATAAATGGTGAGAATTGAGTTTTCTGTTCATATTTAAGAAGGAGACAATAGAAAATAGACTGGAAACTTCGTTACCTGGAGGGCTTCCCTGTAGTTCTTGGGCAGGGACTTGTTTATTAGTGGGTGACTCCTATTCATCAGAATCTGGACATTTTTTTCCCCCTTGGATATTTTACTTTCTCCAAAAAACATTCCTCTGTTTACCTTTTTGTGGGGATTAAGCCTGCCTGAGAGGATTTGGGGGAACCAAGCAGGGAAAGCCACGGTCTCACCATCCACACCTGTAATGGGTAGATCTAAAAGCCTGTTCAGCTTTTTCTGGAGTCCCTGAATGTGAAGTCTTTCTGTGCCCTTTTCTCCAGAGTAAACTGCCATCTGTTACAGGATTAGGATGGTTTATGTGGCTCTAACTGATGGGAGAAAGGATATTGGGTTCTGACTGCTTTTCCTTCTTCTTTTTGCTTAAAGCAGCACAACTTTGTTATAACAGTTTGGTAATTCAGGAAGCTCAGCTCATGCAGGTGTCTCTAGGCTGGAATGAAAGTGTGCATGGGCTGCATTCCTTTCTTTTTCTTTTCCTTCTCTCCCTCCCTTCCTCCCCTCCCTCTCTCTCTCTCTCCCTCCCTCCCTTCCCTCCCTTCCTCCCCCCTCCCTCTCTCCCTCCCTCCCTTCCACCCTTCCTCCCCTCCCTCCCTCCTTCCCTTCCTCCCCTCCCTCCCCTCCCTCCCTCCCTCCCTTCCTCCCCTCCCTCCCTCCCTCCCTTCCTCCCCTCCCTCCCTCCCTCCCTTCCTCCCCTCCCTCCCTTCCTCCCCTCCCTCTCTCCCTCCCCTCCCTCCCTCCATCCCTTCCTCCCCTCCCTCCTTTCCTTCCTCCCTTCCTTCCTTCCTCCCTCCCTCCCTCCCTCTCTCCCTCCCTCCCTCTCTCCCTCCCTTCCTTCCTTCCTCCTTCCCTCCCTCCCTTCACTCAGGGGTGCTTAACCTCTGAGCCATACCCCCAGTTGTTTGTTATTTTTCATTTTGAAACTAGGCCCCACTAAGTTGCTTAGGGCCTTGCTAAATTGCTGCAACTGGCTTTGAACTTGGAGATCCTCTTGCCTTTCTGGAGGCTCAGGAGAAAACTCAGTTTCTTACTTTCCCAGCTTTTGGAAGTTGCCTTGTCCCATGACCCTCTTCCATCACTAAAGTCAGCAATAGTAGGCCAAATATTGCTCACATTGCATTTTTCTAATTGATTTTCTACCTATCCTTTCTACTTCTAAGAACCCTGTGATTACACTGGACCTATTCAGATAGTCCAGGAAAATGTCCCCAATTTTTCTTCATTGTGGTAAAAAAGCACAATATAAAATTTGTATAGTGCAGTTGTGTTAACCATATGCACATTATTGTGCAAAATAGCTCTAGAATTTTTTTTCATCTTGTAAAACTAAAGCTCCCTACCCACCAAACGGCTACTGTTTCTCTCCTTCCTCTACCCTGGGCAATCATCATCTACTTTTTGTTTCTTTAAGTTATAAAAGTGGAATGAAGGCATTATTTGTCTTTTTGTGACTGGCTTGTTTCGCTTAGCATAATGACTTCAAAGCTCATCCATGTTATAACAAATGATGGAAGTTTCTTCTTTTTTTGTAGTTGAATACTATTTCCATTGTGTGCATATACAATATTTTATTCCCATTTACCACCTAAATGGTGCACTGTTCTTGAACAGTGCTGCAGTGAACATGTGTGTGTAAATATGTCTTCAAGTCAGTGCTTTCCATTCTTTCATATGAATACCAGCAGTGGAATTGCTGAATCAGCAGTTTCGTTTTTAATATTTTGAAGAACTGCCTGGTTGTTTCCCCTGGTGACTATACCACTTTACATTTTTCCAAGAGTATACAAGGATTCCAGTTTCTCCACATCCTTGCCAACACTGTTTTCTGTATTCCATTTGAACGGATGGGAAGTAATATCTCACTGTGATTTTAATTTCCAGTTTCCCCATGATTAGTGATACTAAGCAACTTTTTATGTGCTTGTTGACCATTGTACATCATGTTTGAGAAATGTCTGTTCCAAGTCCATTGTCCATTTCTTAATAGGTTTATTGCAGTTTTTGTTGTTCAGTTGTAGGAGTTCTTTTTTTTTTTTTTTTAACATCCTGTAAGATTTACTAACACAAAAGATATTTTTTCCCATTCCGTAGGTTGCCTCTTCACTCTGTTTATTGGTCCCTTTGTTGTATGAAAGTCTTCACATTTTATGTAGTCCCATTGTTTATTTTGTTTTATTGCCTATACTTTGGGTGCCGTGTACAAGCAATCCATTGCCAAATCCAATGGCGCCATGTCTTATAAAGCTTTCCCTGTGTTTTCTTCTATGAATTTTATTGTTTCAGATTTTTTTGTGTGTTTGTGCTATTTTCATGGTCAGTCTTCAGAAAGTTGTTTCAGATCTTAATTCTAGAGCTTTAAGCCATTTTGAGTTAATTTTAAAATATGATAGAACGGTACGTGTGTGTTTTATATAGACAGCCTGCCCTTTTCAGTCCCCTTCCGACTCTTCTGAGGAATAGGAAGCTGCCTTCCTTGACCTTTCAGGGGCAGTTAGCTGGCTTTTCTTTGCTCTTCAGACTCTGTAGTCACCTCTGCTGTCCCAGAGGTGTCTGCTGTCCCTTTGATGTCTGTTGTCTGTCCTATCCTTTTGTCTTTGTAGATTCTGTCTTTTTCTCTTTACTATCATTATAATGGGGATTAAGAGAGAAGCAGAGATAAACAGGCCTATTCTATTGGCTATCTATAACCCCAAAATTTATATTGCTTTTGAAAATTACATTTTAGAGACTTTTTAAAAAGTTATCTCATATTTCCTTCTGTTAGGTTCAACCTCTCAAAATAATTTTTTAAATCTATTTCTTTGCTTTCTTTTTGATAGTTTGTTAAGTGACCCACAAGCATCCCCAACTGACATTTTTACTTTCCAATATTATTTTCTTACTCAAAATAAACTAAGATTATTGTCACATGAAACAATATGAGACTTGATAAGGTTTCAAATTTCAGGCAACATCTATTTCTTTTTTTTTTTTTTTTGTTTAAAGAGATAAAACTCTGCTTTTCTTTGGGCTTTTACACTATATTTTGGTGTCCTCAGGAGAGCATGATCTTTGTGTGATGTAAATACATTATATATTACTTTGAAGATTTAATCGAATACTTTTAAGTTAAAGGCAGGAGTATCCTAGTTTTGTTTTATATTAGTTGTGGCACCTGCTTTTTGTGACTGTACTTAATTATTTGCAGGTGTAGCCTGATTTTTTTACAGAATGATTAAATGTGGGAGATTGCCAAGTATAAGGAGGTTCTGAAGAACTATCAAGAGAGCGGTTTAGGGGTTGGAGATTTTAGCTCAGTGGCAGAGAGAGCGCCTGCCTAGCACGTGCAAGGCCCTGAGTTTGGCTTTCAGCCCTGGGGGTGAGGCAGAAGGGCTGAGGGGAGAGTGATTTCTTTTTGCTCTAAGAATTGTTTTTTAGAATTAAACCTCTTACTTTGCTCAAGAGATCACTTGTTTCAGTTTTTACAGGGGACCCCCTATGATCCCCTCCCCACCAAGATAACTTCAAAGGAGCTTATTAGTGTCTTGAAATTTAAGTGGGGAGAATGGAAGAGTCTTTTCCTCAGATACTCATGATATAGCACTTTTGTGAACCTGAAAGGATTCAAAATCCACATCTATGTAGATTAACATGGCACAAAAAAAGAGAGGTATTACTAAACATGATCAAAATAAAAAACACTGCTTCCTAGCTACAATTACATTTAATATTCTTTTACATGTAAGTACAAATTATGAAATGAGGGACTAAATGAACAATGAATGATCTTTGTTCTTTATTAGGTGCCAGCATTATCTCTAGCTTCCTGGTTTATACACACAGCCTTTCATATACACGTAAATATAAAAGATATCATTCATGCGGGTAACATTTTGGCCCCAGAGACCATCTTTTTATAAGTCAGCTTATAAAGAGGTTAACTCAGTAGTTTACCTTTGTTTTCAGCTTGAAGCGCTGTCTTTTATGTTGTATATATTTTATGCCAATAAAAAATAAAAGGCTAAAAATAGAAAATAAGAAAAATGGAGGATGAGAGGTGGAGAGGGCCTATTGTGAATTTTTTGTTTCCAAGCTAATCAACACTTTAATGCTTTTATTTACAGTGAACTATACTGAATTGTAAGGTTCTTTTAGTTTATGAATTTTATGATTCCACTTTGGAGTTGTTAAGCTTGAATTGTTCCTCTGTTCTAGGCACACCAGTGAGTTCTTGGGGATGCACAAAAGTGTCCGGTTGAGAAACTTATGATATACAAGACAAGACCCTGCCTCAGGAAGCGTACATGAGAATAATTTTAAAGGAACCTTTTGGTAGATGCAAAACAATAGCTGTCCAAGGTATGTAGTAATGGAGAGCGTGGACTGAACTTGGTGTGGCCCACTGTGCTGTACTGAGTCAAGGTGAGCTGTTCTCTGGGAATGGAGACTGCTTAGTCACCAGTGTCTGTTGTTTCTTACCCTTGATGGTGTACTGGGATGTCATTCTTCACTGCTGGGGCAGCTCTTTCTCAGCACCTTCAGGGTCCTTCCTGTTGTCTGAAGGACAGTGAAGAAGGTAGCGATAACCTTTGACTCTATCCAAATGAAAGTGATAGGAAATTTCTAGCCTAAGGTCTCATTGCCTTCTTTCCTGGGAGCAGAGCAGTGTGTGTCAAAGCTCAGCAAATGTGTGCCCTTGAACTGGCTTTCATTATTGGCTTTCCTCTTACCCTGAGCCTCATGAAAGCCATTTCTGATTGGGCAGGGATTGCATCAGATTGACTTGTTTCCTGTAGTCCTTTACTTTGACCTGCTTGTCTCCTTGACTCCTTCAAGTTACAGTGATAAGTGCCCACATCATTTTCTGGCTTAAACAGCCTTCAATTTTTATCTCTTCAACAGTGTTTATCACCTAGGTCAGGGTTACCATTATTTTATGTCCTATATCTTTCAGTGGACATCCAGCTTTTGATGCATTATCTCTTTTCTTTTGGTGTAGCCTGTCAGGCTGTATGTTACCTTGGTCCTATAGAGTTTTTTTTTTTCCTTTCTGCCAATGTAGAACATTAGAAATGTACCCTGTGCCAAGAAGTTTACGTATCTTTGGTTGTTATGCCATTGTGGAAGCATTAGAAAGTCCCTCTTTGTAGATAAAGAAATGGATGTTCTAAGTGGTTAAATAACTGACCTACTATTTCTCATAGAGTAATTGGCAGAAATAGGATTCAGCACTAAGTCTGTCTCAAATTATGTACTATGAAAGCAATACACTGTGCTGTCTCCTTTTTTTGAAGCAGTGTTTTAAATTCTAATTCTTTAGAATATTTCAATCATTTAGAATTTTTAATCATTGACTCTAGTTTTTTATCATTGTTTCTTTGCCTCCCATTTCATGGTATCTTATTTGGTTTATAATTATAGTTACAATATTCTGTTTAGGAGATTAGGATTGAATATTTTCAGTATTTATTGTTTTCATAATTTCTGTGAGGATATATTAGTATTATGAGGTACTGTTGAAATATATCCTCTTTCTAATGTAGGCTCTGCTGTCTTTACTGATCCTGTTCGATTGTGGTGCCAGCATAGAAGGCAGTGCTTCTACATTTCCAGCTTCTACATTTCCTATGGTGTCTGTGGTGCCATTTTCACCATTGCCCTGTTTTATTCAGTGTGGGCTTAGAGAAGATGATACAGAGAAGAATGATATGATTTTTTCCAGAAATCTATCCAGTTCACAAACTTGTTTCAGAGCTTGTATCCTTTAAAATATAGACCATCCAGAGTTGGGATGAGGCTTAGTGGTAGAGCACTTGCCTAGCGTGTGTAAGGTCCTGGGTTCCATCTCCAGCATTGAAAAAATAAATAAATTAGTAGAATAAAAAATGGACCTCCTGTTCAAGTGCTTTGCATTGGCTCAGTGACCACTTTAAGTGTATAGGGCTAACAAGTTGTCCTGGATGATTTAGGTTTTAAGAATATATGGCATCCAGGGCTGGAGTTATATCTCAGTTGGTAGAGTGCCTCGCCTAGCATGCATGAGGCATTGGGTTTGATCCTTAGCACCACATAAAAATAAAATAAAGGTATTATGCCAATCTACTATAAAAAATATTTTTTAAAAAGACTGTATGGCATCCATTTTTCTCCCTGATAAGGGGCTACATGATTTTAAAATTCTATGTGTTTAGACTTCTGAAGCATTATTAGGTTAGCAGATGCTGTACTTACTGTTATATTTTAAATATTCACTAAAATTCTGGAAACTGGTGTGGTCAATTTCGTTGAAAGCTGAATAAACTGAGGCTTGTGTCATGTTCACACAGTTAGAAAATGGGGGAGCCAACTTGAACCTGAATCTGCTTGATTTCATAGGCTGTGTCTCTGATGATTCCAGAGCCTCACTGACAGTACACAGCTGTGACATTTAGATGGCAAACCGTCTAAATTTTCTTATATTTTGCATTCTTATGAATGCAGTCTTAAACAGTTGAATAAGCCTCATCTCCTTAAGTGGAGGCTTCTAGATGGGACTGGAGCTGTGCACTGGTGAGGCTTCATCATAGAAGTAGTAATTCTGGTTTATGACAGACTGAGTGGCTCTTGAGAACTGGAAGGTGTGTCTGCGCAGGCTGTGTCATTTCCCACACGGGGCTTTCCCAGATGCTTGTAGCAATTAGGCTGACTCACCTTAGCAGTTGCATTGAGCAGCTGTTCCATCCACAAGTTGGGACTGGAATTTGGCCACACAGTCATACAGTTAAGAACAGCTCTGACATTTACATACAAATACAGAATTTTAGGTATATCGCATCATTTCTCTGTGTAAGATTTTATTTTGTGTTAATTTTTTTTTCTGATTTTACGTAGAAAATTTGGCAAATGTTGAAAAGTTTAAACATAAGAGAACCAACCACCACTCAGCCATTGGTAATATTTTGGTATAGATATTTCCATTTTTATTCCTATGAATATGTATTCCATTTAAAATAAAATAACAAAATTAAAATCATAGTCTTCTATATTCATTTTTACTTAGTATAAATACAGTTTTTCTCCCAGGTGCTTAAATATTATTATGTACTTTCAGTGGCTACAAAATATTCCATATAGGCAATAGCATAAGTGAATCCATCCTGCTGTTAGGTGGGCCTAATCCTTATTTAGCTCCATTGCAATCTCACCAGATTAATCAACAGTAGGATAGATATATTCAAATAAACAAGAACTCTGTAATTGCCACTTTCATGTATCTTATAAAATAACAAATGATGGTTATCACTGATGGATGAGAAAAATCCAGTTTCATTCACTTTCTGTATTATATCAGATGATGAACTTGGTTTGTAAATTTTCCAATCCAAATACTGTGCATGATTGTGCATGATGCATTGGAAATTCTGTTTTGAATGGGTAATCTTGGGACCTCCTTTTTCTTTCTTCAAGGTGGCCCATCTGTGACAAGTAACTTAAGCTTTTATGTAGTTAGATGTAGTCTTTCAAATCCTGATTTGCAAGTGATTTACCCTCCTAGTTGACTATACTAATTAGTTAAACCTTTTTCCCTCCTCTTTCTTGGCTACATAAAGGTGCGCACAGAATATAATCCCCAATTCAGCTTCCTTTAACTAGGTACTAGGTTCCACCTCCTATAGTTTCTATATCTTTCCAATAGTCTATTCAGCTATGAATCCATCAATAGATTAATCCACTAATGAAGTTAGAGCCCTCATGACCCATTCATGTTCCTTAAGCCCCGCTCTAAACACTGGGGACCAAGTCTTCAACAAATAAGCCTCATTGAGTGCCATAGCACACACCTGTAATCCCAGCTATTTAGGAGGCTGAGGCAGGGGAATCACAAGTTCAAAGCCAGACTCAGCAATTTAGTGAGGCCACCAGCCTTAGCAACTTATTGAGGTCCTCAGCAACTTTTGAGAGATGTCGCAAATAAAAATAAAAAGAGCTGAGGGTGGGCTCAGTGGTTAAGCCAAATGAGACAGGTAAACATTTATCAGAAATGTTTTACTTAGAAAAGTCTTATGAAGCTTGGTCCATGATATATTGTTATTTTTTCTTCCTTTATGCTATCATTATTAAATCATCCTCTTCCTCACTTAGACCATTGCTTTTCAGACTTGATTTCTTATTGAAACCTTGAAATTCCTGAGTACCACAGAAGAGGCACTTACTGTTCTTACTGTTCTGCCAGTCAACAGTTCTGCTTTTATATATTTTATTTATTTAGTTCTTACAAATTTTTGTTGAATGGAGGCTGTCTGCTGCTTAAGCAAGTGAAGTCTGAAAATCACCTAAGCATGTAGGTGCTTAGGGAGGATGAAAACAAGATGGAAGATGGATATTGGCGTGGTTTTACTTCAGGTTTCCATTATCCCTGTAATTCTCCTGCAGTGGCACAGTTGCTTCTTGGGTTTGGTGTTCACCATAGGCCTTTCAGTTGGAATTTCATTGGTTGCCCTGCTGATGGTGATTATCATAGAAGTGAGTCAGAAATATAAAATAGGCTTTTAATGTTCATGTCAGTTAATGGTGGAAGTATAACCTGTTCCAAAGAGTTGGGTTTCTGTATTCCAGTTGATGGGGATTACCAAATGGGAGGGTGTACTTTTCATCAGAGTGATGTGTATGAAGGTCAGCCTAGCATTCTGTGCAATCTTACTGAAGTCTATTTCCAGACTCTTAAAATACTTTGGCTCTGTTAAACTGCAGATTGAAATTGGCAGATCACAGAACTGACCGCTCCCGAGTCAGCAACTTGAGTTATTTGTTTTATAGTTCAGTTGACTGACTAAAGAATTTCTCTAGAGATATTTTTAACTAGCAAAGACTGAGGAATGACCAAAGAATTTACAGTGGACTAATTTATAGTTGGAAATCCGAATCCTTAATCAT
Organism: Marmota flaviventris; assembly: GCF_047511675.1. NCBI lineage: Eukaryota > Metazoa > Chordata > Mammalia > Rodentia > Sciuridae > Marmota > Marmota flaviventris. The sequence goes on from NC_092501.1 coordinate 70,744,447, forward strand.
TGTTAAAAATATTAACTTTATTTATAGAATAGTTGACATAGTGGTATCAATATATAAAGATCTTAATGTGAATATATACTCAGTTATTCGGAGAATGAACTTAATCATGAGGTGTAAACCGTTTCCCCCTGTTTTCTATATCAGGAGAGAGGTAAATTATGGCCAGCTCACAAATATAACAGGACGTGTTAGAGACACATAAGGCCTGAGCTGTGTGTATATGCTGGCTGCACATGGTTTCTGGCCTATTTCTTACCATAGTATGTGGACTTGCACAACTGCCAGAGTGACATTCACCTTGAACCAGATGTGAAGAATGACAGCCCTGGAATGGCACAGTGCTGCAACCCAAGACTGTTCATTCACTCTGTCATTCATTCATCTGTCACATGTCCATTGAGCATCTCATCTCTACTTTGGGCACTGTTCTAGGTGCTAGACTACAATACTGAGGAAGGCAAACAAGATCCCTAATCTGGTGGAACTTACACTCAATGGGTGTAGGGCAGGATGGTGCAGGGGATGAGTAGAAAAGAGGCAAACAACATTTTACATATGATGCTAAAAAGAAAATAAATTGGGGAAACAATGTTTTGGTGGTACCAGACATTATTTTAGATTGTGTCTAAATCGTACAACTTGTATTTTGGTTTGATTGTTTCCTTCTTGCATTGCATACATTTTTATATTCATCAACTCTCATAAAATAGTTCTAGGAAGAGATGAGATTTCCTCTATTAAAAAATGTTTCCTGTAGAAACTAAGAGAAATTTCTCAAGATTTGGTATTCAGTGGTGAACACAGAGAGAACTTGTTTTCTTAAGTAGTTTGTTGACAAATAGAATTTTAAAATAATAGGAGAAGGAAGATGGCGGCGAGGGGAGTGCATTGCCCCCGTGTGCTGCTTCACTGTGTGGGAGTATGACAAGTCAGGACGGCTAAAGGATATCTTGTTAGGAATTTCCAGCAATAGTGGGGTGCTCCGGAACCTGGAGGAAGGATTTCCATCGCACGAGGATTGGCTACGGGGACTCAAACGCGAGAGGTTTGTCGCACGGAGGGTAACACTGCTTATTCAGCAAATCGCCCCGCGGCTAGAGTCTGCAACGTGTGCGCTGGGAAACGAGGAGATAGCGACGCAGGGATACAGCGCTGCAGTTTCTGCCAGCCGTGCAAGCACCGTACTCAGGGCTGAATTCTGGGTTCGAGACGGGGGAAGGAAGCGGTCCATCTCGGTTCTCCACACCGGTCAGACCACAGAGGAGGCCAGCAGCCACCATGTTGGAAAGCTGACGTCACCATCCCTGTTTTCGACTGACCGCAGCTCATTCAGCCATAGAACAGGTAATTTCAGGCTGCCATTCGCCTGCGGCTTGCAGACAGATTGCTAGGGTTCAGTGCCTGTGTGCTTCTTAGAACCTGATCTTATCGGAGTGAACACCGAGCACGGGGCGGCCGAGTTCCTGCTCCCGGAACCGTCCCGGAACCGCCCTGGCCCAGGGCTGCGGAGCCTGTGGAGGCTGCCTCTTGGACCCTGCTCCTATCAGAGCATACACCAAGCACTAAGCGGCCGAATTCCGGCTCCCGGAACTGAACCTGCGGGGACTGCTTCTTGGAGCCTACACTTACAGGAGCTTACACCGAGCACGGAGCGGCCGAGTTCCGGCTCCCGGAACTTCCCTGGCCTGGGGCTAGGAGCCCGCGGAAACTGCTTCTCGGTCCGGGTCCTGCTGAGGGCCGGTCAGGACTCACCCGTTGCTTTGGTTGCCCGGCAAGGGGAACGAAATGCTGCCATTCGCATAGGATACCAACATGGCAGAGATCTGATGTCATCAGAAAGCGGCGGAGGAGAGAACTTCATCAATACCAGCGGCGACAGAAACAGTTGGTCTCCTGGTAGGGGGGGTGAGGCACAGACACCCGAGTCTCCTCAATTTGTCGTCGAGCCAGAGGGGAGGAGCCGGGCCGCCGCCAGCGCCCAGAGCAGGCCCAGCGGCTCGCCAGCGTGGTGACCACGTGACCCCAATTGGAGAGGGGGCGGAGCGGAGCCGCCACCCGCACCCGCAAGGTGGGCAGACCCGCGACCCAGTGGTACATGGGCGTGGTAGGGGGGGCAGGGCAGAGCCGCTGTTCGCGTTTGCAAGGTAAACAGACCTGTGACAGCCTGGCGGGTCAGGCCCAGTGGCCTGCCAGTGTGGTACACACGTCACCCCAACTGGAGTAGGGGCAGAGCAGATCCTTCTCCCACGCCCGGATCAGGCCCTGCCGGTGTGGTGGTCACGTGACCCCAATTGGAGTGGGGGCGGAGCGGAACCGCCACCTGTGCCCGCAGGGTGAGCAGACCTGTGACCACCCTGCAGATCAGGCCCAGGGGTCCGCAGGCGTGGTAGGAGGAGCAGGGCAGATCGGCCGCCTGCGCCTCCAAGGTAGGCAGACCTGCAACAGACCGGTGGATCAGGCCCAGGAGCCTGCCGGCGTGGTACACACACCACCCTAATTGGAGTAGGGGCAGAGCAGAGTCGCTGCCCGTGCCAGGAACAGGCCCAGCGTCCTGCAGGCGGGGTAGTCACGACACCCCAATTGGAGTAGGGGCAGAGCAGAGCCTCCACCCGTGCCCGAAAGGTGGGCAGATCTGCGACCGACCAGCGGGACAGTCCCAGTGGCCTGCCGGTACGACAGACATGTCACCCCATTTGGAGTAGGGGCAGAGCAGAGCCACCACCCGTGCCTGCAGGTTAGGCAAACCTGCAACCGACCGGCGGATCAGGCCCGGTGGCCTGCCGGCGTGGTACACTCGTCACCCCAATTGGAGTAGGGGCAGAACAGAGCCGCCGCCAGCGCCCAGAACAGGCCCAGTGACCTGCCGGCGTGGTAGCCACGACACCCCAATTGGAATAAGGAGAGAGCAGAGCCGCCGCCCGCGCCTGCAGGAAACATACGCAAGCAGTATGAAAAGACAAGGAAAGAAAGGACCACAAGCAATGCAGGTCAACGCAACTTTAGAAGAGGTAACAGCTGCAGTAGATGGAATGTCAGATAAAGAATTCAGGATATACATGCTTCAGATGATCTGGAGTATCAAGGAAGACATTAAACAGCAAAATCAGACAATGAAAGATCACTTCGACAATGAATTACGCAAACAAATCCAGGAAGCAAAGGATCAACTATACAGGGAGATAGAGGTTATAAAAAACAAACAAACAGAAATCCTAGAAATGCAGAAAGCAATAAACCAACTTAAAAACGCAATGGAGAATACTACCAGCAGAGTAGAACACTTAGAAGATAGAACATCAGACAATGAAGACAAAGTATTTCAACTGGAAAAGAACATAGACAGCTCAGCAAGACTGTTAAGAAACCATGAGCAGAACATCCAAGAAATATGGGATAACATTAAGAGACCAAACTTAAGAGTCATTGGGATACAGGAAGGTACAGAGCTCCAAACCAAAGGAATGAGCAGTCTATTCAATGAAATAATACGAGAAAACTTCCCAGACTTGAAGAATGAGACAGAATCCCAAATCCTAGAAGCCTACAGGACGCCGAATGTGCAAAATCATAAGAGACCCACACCTAGACACATTATAATGAAGATGCCCAACATAGAGAATAAGGAGAGAATTTTCAAAGCTACAAGAGAAAGGAAGCAGATCACATTTAGGGGTAAGCCAATCAGGATAACAGCTGATCTTTCAACACAGACTCTGAAAGCTAGAAGATCCTGGAATAACATGTTTCAAACACTGAAAGAAAATGGGTTCCAACCAAGAATTGTGTATCCAGCGAAATTAAGCTTCAGGATGGAAGATGAAATTAAAACCTTCCACGATAAACAAAAGTTTAAAGAATTCGCAGCTAGAAAACCATCTCTTCAAAACATCCTCGCCAAAGCATTACAGGAAGAGGAAATGGAAAATAACAATGAAAACCAACAGTGGGAGGTAGGACAGTAAAGGGGGGGAAAATAATCAAAGAGGAAAACAAACCATGTTTAGTAACAGAAATAAACAAATATGGCTGGAAGAACAACCCATATCTCAATAATAACCCTAAATGTTAATGGCTTAAACTCACCAATTAAGAGTCACAGGCTAGTAGAATGGATCACAAAACAAGACCCAACAATATGCTGCCTACAGGAGACGCATTTGATAGGAAAAGACATACATAGGCTGAAGGTGAAAGGTTGGGAAAAATCATATCACTCATATGGACTTCGGAAACAAGCAGGAGTGTCCATACTCATATCAAATAAAATAGATTTCAAGCCAAAGTTAATCAAAAGGGATAAAGAGGGACACTACATACTGCTTAAGGGAACCATACACCAACAAGACATAACAATCATAAATATTTATGCCCCAAACAATGGTGCAGCTATGTTCGTCAAACAAACTCTTCTCAAGTTCAAGAGTCTAATAGACCACCATACCATAATCATGGGAGACTTCAACACACCTCTCTCGCCACTGGACAGATCTTCCAAACAAAAGTTGAATAAGGAAACTATAGAACTCAATAACACAATTAATAACCTAGACTTAATTGACATATATAGAGTATACCACCCAACATCAAGCAGTTATACCTTTTTATCAGCAGCACATGGATCCTTCTCAAAAATAGATCATATATTATGTCACAGGGCAACTCTTAGACAATATAAAGGAGTAGAGATAATACCATGCATCTTATCTGATCATAATGGAATGAAACTGAAAATCAACGATAAAAGAAGGAAGGAAAAAGCATACATCACTTGGAGAATGAACAATAGGTTACTGAATGATCAATGGGTTATAGAAGACATCAAGGAGGAAATTAAAAAATTCTTAGAGATTAATGAAAACACAGACACAACATATCGGAATCTATGGGACACATTGAAAGCAGTTCTAAGAGGAAAATTCATTGCTTGGAGTTCATTCCTTAAAAAAAGAAAAAACCAACAAATAAATGATCTCATACTTCATCTCAAAATCCTTGAAAAAGAAGAGCAAAACAATAGCAAAAGAAGTAGAAGGCAAGAAATAATTAAAATCAGAGCTGAAATTAATGAAATCGAAACAAAAGAAACAATTGAAAAAATTGACAAAACTAAAAGTTGGTTCTTTGAAAAAATAAACAAAATCAACAGACCCTTAGCCATGCTAGCAAAGAGAAGAAGAGAGAGAACTCAAATTACTAGCATACGGGATGAAAAAGGCAATATCACAACAGACACTTCAGATATACAGAAGATAATCAAAAATTATTTTGAATCCTTATACTCCAATAAATTAGAAGATAGTGAAGGCATCGATAAATTTCTTAAGTCATATGATCTGCCCAGATTGAGTCAGGAGGATATAGACAACCTAAACAGACCAATATCAATTGAGGAAATAGAAGAAACCATCAAAAGACTACCAACTAAGAAAAGCCCAGGACCGGATGGGTATACAGCAGAATTTTACAAAACCTTTAAAGAAGAACTAATACCAATACTTTTCAAGCTACTTCAGGAAATAGAAAAAGAGGGAGAACTTCCAAATTCATTCTATGAGGCCAACATCACCCTGATACCTAAACCAGACAAAGACACTTCAAAGAAAGAAAACTACAGACCAATATCTCTAATGAACCTAGATGCAAAAATCCTCAATAAAATTCTGGCGAATCGGATACAAAAACATATCAAAAAAATTGTGCACCATGATCAAGTAGGATTCATCCCTGGGATGCAAGGCTGGTTCAATATACGGAAATCAATAAATGTTATTCACCACATCAATCGACTTAAAAATAAGAACCATATGATCATCTCGATAGATGCGGAAAAAGCATTCGACAAAGTACAGCATCCCTTTATGTTCAAAACTCTAGAAAAACTAGGGATAACAGGAACATACCTCAATATTGTAAAAGCAATCTATGCTAAGCCTCAGGCTAGCATCATTCTGAATGGAGAAAAACTGAAGGCATTCCCTCTAAAATCTGGAACAAGACAGGGATGCCCTCTCTCTCCACTTCTGTTCAACATAGTTCTCGAAACACTGGCCAGAGCAATTAGACAGACGAAAGAAATTAAAGGCATCAAAATAGGAAAAGAAGAACTTAAATTATCACTATTTGCAGATGATATGATTCTATACCTAGCAGACCCAAAAGGCTCTACAAAGAAACTATTAGAGCTAATAAATGAATTCAGCAAAGTGGCAGGATATAAAATCAACACGCATAAATCAAAGGCATTCCTGTATATCAGCGACAAATCCTCTGAAATGGAAATGAGGACAACCACTCCATTCACAATATCTTCAAAAAAAATAAAATACTTGGGAATCAACCTAACAAAAGAGGTGAAAGACTTATACAATGAAAACTACAGAACCCTAAAGAGAGAAATAGAAGAAGATCTTAGAAGATGGAAAAATATACCCTGTTCATGGATAGGCAGAACTAACATCATCAAAATGGCGATATTACCAAAAGTTCTCTATAGGTTTAATGCAATGCCAATCAAAATCCCAACGGCATTTCTTGTAGAAATAGAGAAAGCAATCATGAAATTCATATGGAAAAATAAAAGACCCAGAATAGCAAAAACAATGCTAAGCAGGAAGTGTGAATCAGGCGGTATAGCGATACCAGACTTCAAACTATACTACAGAGCAATAGTAACAAAAACAGCATGGTACTGGTACCAAAACAGGCGGGTGGACCAATGGTACAGAATAGAGGACACAGAAACCAATCCACAAAACTACAACTATCTTATATTTGATAAAGGGGCTAAAAGCATGCAATGGAGGAAGGATAGCATCTTCAACAAATGGTGCTGGGAAAACTGGAAATCCATATGCAACAAAATGAAACTGAATCCCTTTCTCTCGCCATGCACAAAAGTGAATTCAAAATGGATCAAGGAGCTTGATATCAAATCAGAGACGCGCCGTCTGATAGAAGAAAAAGTTGGCTACGATCTACAGTCGGTGGGGTCGGGCTCCAAATTCCTCAATAGGACACCCATAGCACAAAAGTTAATAACTAGAATCAACAAATGGGACTTACTCAAACTAAAAAGTTTTTTCTCAGCAAAAGAAACAATAAGAGAGGTAAATAGGGAGCCTACACCCTGGGAACAAATCTTTACTCCTCACACTTCAGATAGAGCCCTAATATCCAGAGTATACAAAGAACTCAAAAAATTAGACAATAAGAGAACAAACAACCCAATCAACAAATGGGCCAAGGACCTGAACAGACACTTCTCAGAGGAGGACATACAGTCAATCAACAAGTACATGAAAAAATGCTCAACATCTCTAGCTGTCAGAGAAATGCAAATCAAAACCACCCTAAGATACCATCTCACTCCAGTAAGATTGGCAGCCATTATGAAGTCAAACAACAACAAGTGCTGGCGAGGATGTGGGGAAAAGTGTACACTTGTACATTGCTGGTGGGACTGCAGATTGGTTCAGCCAATTTGGAAAGCAGTATGGAGATTTCTTGGAAAGCTGGGAATGGAGCCACCATTTGACCCAGCTATTCCCCTTCTTGGTCTATTCCCTAAAGACCTAAAAAGAGCATGCTACAGGGACACTGCTACATCGATGTTCATAGCAGCACAGTTCACAATAGCAAGACTGTGGAACCAACCTAGATGCCCTTCAATAGACGAATGGATTAAAAAAATGTGGCATTTATACACAATGGAGTATTACTCTGCATTAAAAAATGACAAAATCATAGAATTTACAGGGAAATGGATGGCATTAGAGCAGATTATGCTAAGTGAAGCTAGCCAATCCCTAAAAAACAAATGCCAAATGTCTTCTTTGATCTAAGGAGACTAACTAAGATCAGAGTAGGGACGAAGAGCAGGAGAAGAAGATTAACATTTAGCAGGGATGAGAGGTGGGAGGGAAAGGGAGAGAGAAGGGAAATTGCATGGTAATGGAAGGAGACCCTCAGGGTTATACAGTGGAGGGGGTAGAGAGAGAGGAGGGGAGGGGAGGGGAGAGGTGGGGAGGGGGGAGGGTGGAGGATGGGAAAGGCAGCGGAGCACAACAGACACTAGTATGGCAATATGTAAATCAATGGATGTGTAACTGATGTGATTCTGCAATCTGTGTATGGGGTGAAGGTGGGAGTTCATAACCCACTTGAATCAAAGTGTGGAATATGATATGTCAAGAAATTTGTAATGTTTTGAACAACCCACAATAAAAAATTTAAAAAAAATAATAATAAAATAATAATAAGTGTGACTGATGTTAGTAAAATTTTCTTTCTTTCTTTCTCTCTCCCTTGCTCTTGCTCTCCTGTGTATGTGTGTACCAGGTATTGAACCCAGGGGGCACTTAACCAGTGAGCCTTGTCCCTACCCCTTTTTATTTTGAGACAGGGTCTAAGTTACTTAGGCCTTGATAATTTGCTAAAGTTGACCTTGAATTTGTGATTCTCCTGCTTCAGCCTCCCAAGCTGCTGGGATTACAGGTGTATATCAAAGCACCCAGCTATTTTTATTTCTTAAAATAATGCCTCTTCCACATCTTATTTCCTTCTGGAAATTAAATAAAATGTATGTTAGATTTCTTCCTTCCTTTTTCTTCTCTTTCATATTTTTGATATCTGTCTGTATTTGTAAACAATTCTAGACAGTTTTTTTAAATTTGTCTTTAGGTTCACTTTTTCTTTGTTCAGTTACTTATATATTCTGCTTGCTATTTATTTATTTTTCCCCACATTTTTTGATTGGTACATTATAGTTGTACATAGTGATGGGATTTGCTGCTAAATATTTGTACATGCACATAATACACAATATATTTTGCTTTTAAAAATTGCCCTTGTTGAAGGGGATTTTTTTTGGGGGGGCAGGGTCCCAGGGATTAAACTCAGGGGCATTCGACCACTGAGCCACATCCCCAACCCTATTTTAAATTTTATTTAGAGACAGGGTCTCAATGACTTGATTGGTGCCTCGCCATTGCCGAGAGTGGCTTTGAACTCTTGATCCTCCTGCCTCAGCCTCCCAAGCCTCTAGGATTACAGTGTATGCCACTGTGCCCCGCGGGATTTTTATATTAATTTTTTTTTTATCCTACTGTTTTATCCCCAGAGCCCCTGTGAAGGTCTAATACCTAGTACGTGTTGCTCAATAAGTAAAAAGAATTAGTGTGAAGTTTTTTTATTTTTAATTTTTCACCATTATTTTTGGATCCTTCTTCATATTAGTATGGTATTTTTTTAGATGGCATTTTATTCCTTTCCAAACCTCTTATTTTTGAGACATATTAAATATGCTTATTTTATGCTGATAATTCCAGTATTTAAAGTCTTTTTGATCTGACTCATCTGCCCTTTTCTCACAAGAAAGAAACTCTCGCTCATGGTGTCTTATTTCCTTATGTTTTTATGATTTTTTTTACCATGAGCTTACGCTCCTTGTAAGTTTTATCTGTATGAGTACTTTGAAGAGTTGATGACAGTAGATTTTCCCAGAGAGTATTTATATTTGCTTCATCTGGGTTCTGATAGCCATTGTCAGTCTGGGACATCTTTAAATTATCTGCTTGAGGTATCTGAAGCACACAGTGTAAATTTGGCCTACAAAACTACAGGAGTTACCAGTGGTTGGCATGAATTCTCAGGGGAGATTTTCCACCCCTGAAGAATGCTGGTGTTAAACAGCAGTGCCTCTTTTGATGCAGCAGGAGTATTTCTAATGCACTCCTATACTGAAGGTGTGGTGCTGGGGGGACTGATTCTGTGCAAGGGTTTGTTGATGCTTCTACTTGGGTAGCCCTGGTTCAATCTCTAGGCCCCTGTGAGATTGTTATAATGCATGTTTGAGGCGATCAAGGTCTGGTTTCCATGCGTTCCTACCTCCAGCATTCTCATTTTTACTTTATTTTGACATTCCTTACTTTGTTGTTGCCTTGCTGGTACATTAAAAAGATTTTATATTATATTCTTCTTTTTTATTTTCATTAAGAGAGCAGTCATATATCTACATGGTATTCTGTAAAAATGGAAGACCTGTTTTTTTATGCTGTGCTTTTCGAAGGTGTTTCTCAGAGATGAAGTAGAAAGACATTTAGGGCAGAGCTAGAAAGGTTATTAAAAACTTGGGTATAGCCTAGCCTCTTCTTTTGAATTGATGGTCTTCTATAAAATATATACACACACACACACACACACACACACACACACACATACATACACACACACAGTATATTATGAAGTAGATACTAATCCTTTATCATTGTTTGCTGAGTCAACTGAGATCTTGATGCCTTGGGGATATTATTGATTGAAATGAGATTTATTTGATTAATTGATTAATTATCTGATATTTTACTGTGTCATATAGTTTTATCCTTATAAGTTGAAATAGATTTTTGAGCAATACCCAATATAAGAGAAAATTATTTTTTCCATCACTTCTGCCATGCCTCCATATAATGATGTCCTGAGAGAGACACTGATGTACCTCTGTCTACTCATTCCATGTTGTTATTTCATTTGATTCTGAATTAGAGGAATATTATTTGTAAGTGAAAATAGTTGCGATTAGTAGACTATAAATTACAAACAAAGCAAGATCATTTTTGAGAACATAACTTTTAAAGTCATAGTTTAAATGCATATTGTGCAGATCTGCAGAATAAGTTTAACAATTTGAAAATTGAGCACTAAGTAAAGTGAGAAACATTGATATTTGACAGAAATATGTAACACATACCTGCGCTTCTCACTAACCCAAAAGATCATACATGCTGTTTTGAATTTTAATTTTATTTTTCTCAAAATCTCATTAGATTTATTTTGCAGAGGGATCTTCTACCTGTTACTGATCCACTGCAAGTAGCTCCCTAGCCTGCCCCTCAGTCAGCATTACTGCATTAGAACACACCTTCTTGGAATTATATTATATAATATTTTGTGTGACTGAAGCTGGTGAACGTTTTTTAAATATTCAATATTAAGCAAATATTAAATGGACTAAATGTTGATTTAAATTGGTGGAATTAAGGTAATCAGAATAGTGAGAATAGTTGCCTAGCACAGTTGTGTGTTTTGAGATTCTGAAAATTAGTAGCCTGTTTTCAGTATTCACCATGAAGAGAAACAGAAACATAACAGGGTAACACATCAACTGGACAAAAAAAAAAAAGAATTGTCAGCTGCACACTTATATAAGGCCAAATTATGAATGGAAATTTTAAAAGCAATATTTGAAAGGCTTAGGGAAGTTTTATTTGTTATGATGGTTTTTGAGTAGCTGTATTTAGAAGTTTTAATTTTGTAAAATATATCAGCACAACAGCACTCTAGTGTTTTGTTTTTTATTTTTTTATTTTTTGGTACCCAGAAAATTGAACCCTGGGGCGCTTACCCACTGAGCCACATTCCCAGCCCTTTTTATTTTTTTATTTTGAGACAGGGTCTTGCTCAGGGTCTCCTGAGCACTCTAGTTTAATCAGGAAAAAACGATTATTTTAAAAATAATTGTCATGTTTACTTTGAATTGACTCTGGAGAAAAACTGTTTGTATCCATTGTTATAAATATCTCTAAGTTTTAAAATTATTTTGTTCAAAGCATTACTACTAATTTTTGCTCAAAATTTGAGAACATATCTTTTTCCAGAGTTTTCTTTTTCTTATGCAATTACTTGTATTTTTTATACAATGAGCATATTTCTGAAAATTATATCAATTATGTCTTTAATATATTGAATACATTTAATAAATTTTAGTTGATAAGGAAAGTTCATTTATTCAAAGGAGATGTGGATAAGTCTTTATTTTTTATTCATGGATTTAAAATCTTGGGGACACTCCTCATAATTTTTATATTACATGAAAAATGTATCAGATATTTGCTTTGACTTTATATATGTATTTTTTCCTGTATTTGGGAAAGAAACGATAATAGAAACAAAGATTGAGTAGCTTATTTTTTGCAATCTTAGTCTTCTAAAATGTTTGTTGTAAAAGTGTTAATTGTTAATGCATTCATTTACAAACTCCCAGTCAGAAAAATAGTAATTAAGAAAAATTTTGATGACATGATTATTGCTCTGATTTTATCTTACATTTTATTGTTTTTCCCTTCTGTCAAAGTGAATAAATCAAAGTAAAATAAAACTGGGTTACCTTGTTCAGTTTTGTTGTCTGTTTTAGTTATTGGCCTGATCAGGGATGTAGCAAGTGGTGAAGCGCATATGAATTTACACTTGTAGTTCATAATCTGTTTTCAAACTCACTCTACTCCCAAACTTTGACCTGTGAAGGAGAAGTGCAGGGGCTGGAGCTGTGGCTTAGTGGTAGAGCGCTTGCCTAGCATACATGAGGTGCTGGGTTCGATCCTCAGCACCACATAAGATAAATAAATAAAATAAATGTAAAAAAAAAAAAAAAAACTTATGAGTCAACAAAGAAACCATCATAATAAAAATTACTCACAAAAATTTAAATCAAAAAATGCACTTTTCTATGTCTTATCATGTAGAATAACCCAGTATAATCTCACTTCTGAGGATTTATAGCAATTTTTTTCTTCTTTCACTTTTTTAGTATTTAATCAACTGTGTTGTGTCACCTTTGACATTGTTATTCTTATTATTTTTAAAAATGCTTTTAAAGCCTTTGTACAGTCTCTTCTTCACCATTAACTAAGTGCCTTTTTTGCATCCTGAAGTCTTTATTTACAAGGTCTGTAGTGAAAACCCTGAAAGATCATCTTCCTTTATTCAAGAACTTTTTGGTGACATTTATACTCCTAGGCCTCCTTTAGACACTAGGCAGTGAACAAAATTGACAAGAAAAATAAAGACCAACTACATCATGCACTGTGGAGCTTACCAGTCTAGTGGGAGAAAGATGGTAAACTAGACAGGTCACACCTGTGTACTAAATCTCCTGATCAGGATTCTGTGGGGCGGGGGTGTGTGTGGGGGAAGTAGATGGGGAGTATGTGAGTATGAATGTTGCATACATACATACACATACACATTACACACATGCTCACAGACACTTTGATGCAAAGTAGGGAGGCCAGGGAAGGCCTCAGAGAGAAGCGATTATCTAAGTGAGGGTATGGCAGAGTTGGAGAGATGAGGCTGCTATATCAGGTTGGAGCATCCTAGGCAGGAGGACAGTTAAGTACAGAGGCCTTGTTGCTTTTGTTACTTTGCAAGAAATCTGAGCTCAGCCTGCTCCAAGCTATTTGTACAAGCTACACTTTGGACGAGCTATTTCAAAACTAGATCTGTCACAGACAAAGCCTGCACTCTCTTTACTACCCTGGCTACTCTGTAAGGAAACTTTTGTTCATCTGAGGAAGCTTTCAGACTCCTAGCAAAATGTGTCATGCCCATCATCATGGGCACTGTAGATTTAACTGTGTATTCTCTCAAGAAAAATGGTAGATAGGTAGGTAGGTAGGTAGATTGGTTTTCTCTTCTCAGATACTGAAACCTCAAAATTATGACCACCTTCTCCAAGACTCAAAGTTAAAAAGTAACTTATAGGAACTACCCTTCCTGCTTTTCTTTTTTTTTCTGTCTTAAAATTATAATGTTTTGCTTTAAAAATTCCTGTGTTCTTGTTTTATATATGAAACATTTTTTTTTTTTAAATTGGGGCATGTTAATCATAGAGAACAGTGGATGTTATTGTGTCACACTCAAACTCTGTTCTTGTTTTATATATGTGACTTTAAAAAACTCAACTTTGCAGGAACTACTACAGTAGTAGCTTGGAAGGAACAGTATATGACAGCAAAAGATAGGGTATTTTCCCTCTAGAGGCAAGGGCCTCTTTGTTATTGTTGCGCAAGTGGAGCCTACAAGAGGGTGACTCACCAGGGTCCTGACAGCAGGTCACTTTAAAGTCTGAATAATGAAACTGTAAATTAGTAATGTATTAAGTGAAGGTTTCACATGGGCTATGAACCCAGTACTTCCTGGTTAGGGCCTTGTACTGAGTGTCTCTTCCTCACTTCTCTCACATTCCCTCCAGGTGGGACAGTGTTTGACCTGTGACTAATGACCATTGGCTAAATGTGGGTGTTTCTGGTGCATTGAGTCCATGTGTGCCTCTTTTCTTTCTCAGCCAGAATGAAGAAAAAATGATTTTAAATTATTTTTAGATAAAATAATTGCTATTGAATTTGCTGTTCTTGGTGTTGTGATTTTGATCTTGATCACCATTAACTGACCCTGATGTTCATACTTATAATCCTGACCAAAGTACATTGTGCTGTGTGGGTTTTCTAGGCATGCTCACTGAATTTCAGCAGGAGTAAGAATTTGGTTAAATATAAATCTTAACAGTGCCATTTATCTCTAGGAACCAGTTTCTGAGAATGACTGAAAAGTTAGTGTGAAGGCTGAAAGTTCATCCTAGATGAAACCATTTCCTTTGAATGGTTTGTTTCTTGTTGTTGTTGTTGTGCATGTGTGAGAAATGATTTCAGTAACAGTGTAAAATTGTACTAAATTTACTGAGGTGACATTCATGAGAATCACTTCCAACAATGTTTGTATATTTTGAGTGAGTTTTAAATACTAACATTAGAAATAAATATTTGGTAATCTAGTTCTCTGACTTTTGTAGTGGTACTGTAAAACAGCAGTTGTTTGAGTCCTTTCTTTCACAGCCTTTATTTGGGGAGGAGGTGTATTTTTAAATAGACTCCATTCTTTAGAGCAGTTTTATGTTCATGCAAAAATGAATAGAAAGCTCAGAGATTTCCATCTACCCTTGCCCCCAGATATTTCTTACCATCCCCTACTTTGGTGGTACATTTGTTAGAACTGATGAACTTACACTGACTCATCTGTAGCTCCAAAAATCTTTTGTTTATGTTAGACTCTTGGTGTTGAGCATTCTGTGAATTTATAATGATATACTTAGCTGTGTTTGGGGGTAATTGTGGAGATAAGGAAGACCCCCAAGAGAGTGAGACGGAAGTGCTGAAAAAAGAAAGGACAAAGTATGTGGTGTTCTGAAAGCCAAGAGAAGTGTTGCTAGTCAGGGATGTTGAGTGAGAACTGACCATCAGCTCTAGCAGAGTTGAAGGTCATTGTTGATATTCAAATGAGTGGTTTTTAAGTAGAATAGTGGGGCAAAAGTGGACTCAGGAAAGGATGGAAGAGGAAAGTACAGTTGAGATTCCCTGAGTGAGAATCAACCTATCTTCTTTCTTCATTTTGAGCCCCGTACTACAGTTCCCTGAGCAGCCTTTAGATTTACTGTGCACAGGAGCCTACGGAACCAGCTCTGGGACGGTGTGCAAGGTGTGGAAAAGTGGTATAAGACGCAGTTGCCTGAGATCCTTTCCTGTGGGAAGAATGATGTTCTTTAAAAAGTATTATGGGCAGTTACAGCATGGTGACTGTAGTTAATAATATACAGTTTCCTGAAAACTGCTAAGAGAATAGATTTTAAGTATTCTTACAACAAAATAATTGTGTGAATAATGCATATGTTTATTAGCTCAATGCACCCGTTCCATGGTGCTCAGCTAGGTATGTCAAAACGAGGCTTTGTGCATGATAATTATGTATACTTTTTAGTTGTCAATGAAAAATAATTAAGAAGAAGAAAAAGGAATATAAGTTCTTCTCCCTGAAGCTGAGAGCATGGGAATATGGAAATAGTTACTAAAATAAATTTTTCTTTTTAAAAATGTTTGTGCCCTTAGAAAAAGAATAGCTAAATTCATTATGTTTGCTTTTTACCTGTTATTCATCAATATTAAATGTGTGATTTTGGAGAGAAGAAAAGTGATACATTTTTCCTAGTGAGGTCTTAAATTTATTTTCAAGAACATTTGTTTAGACTTTTTTTTGTGTGTGTGTGTGTGTGGTGCTGGGAATAGAACTCAGGGCCTTTTCATGCTGAGTAAGTACTTTACCACTGAGCTACACCCCCAGTCCTTATTTATACCTTAAGGTAATTGTGTGTATGTATGTATATGTAAGTGTATATGTATATGTGTATGCATGTATGTATGTATATACATGTGTGTGTGTCTTTTACTAGACTATGAGCTCCTCAACAGCCATTTCTAACTTTCTCTTTTTTATTTCTCTAGTGATCGTTGTGTTATCTGGCATGCAATAGAAATTTATAAATATTGTAGAATGAAAATAATACTAAAACATTTGGATTTACATTTTATACTTTTTCTTCTTCTTGAGTTTCTTTGCTCTTGTATTGTAAAAAATGACCTTTTGTTAATGGGATAAACAAAATTAAAATCTACAGGACAGATCTCTTAATTTCTCTGTTTAAAGAGAATTTTGACAGAAATCAGATGCTACTTTTTTCATTTGCTTTGATTGTATGTGTATTTCACCAATAAAATGAGCCAATTAAGTACAAACCCTATCTGTTTTTGAGGTTTTAGAAATTCTACCCCAAGGTGACAAGAAAACCAAATTTGACCTGTGAGAGGCTACATCTTTTCCAGAATTCATTCAAAGACCTTTTTCTGTTATCTGATTTTAAATCTTGGTTTCATTTATATGCTAAACATTGTACCAATTGGAACTGAACACTTCTCTCTCAAGATAGAACGTGTCTATGGCCTCAGAAAGTTTTCATATGCTCATTTTCAGCCAGTTGTCCCTCCCAGACACAAATGCTAATTAATGTGATTCTATCACAGATGTTGCCTCTTGGAGCACATCAGATGTATAGCCTTCTACTGAGTGTACTCTTAAATGTCTGGCTACTTCTGCTCCACCTAGTGTTTTTGAGATTCATACTTGCTGTTGCATGTACAAATAAGTTGTTCCTTTATGTTTCTGAGTAGTATTTCATTGTATGAATTTATTTATTCCCCTGTTGATGAACATTTGGGTAGGCTATCGTTTTTTTGTCATTATGAATATGGTATTTATTGTAAACATTTTTTATATAAGTCTTGTGAATATGTTTTCATTTCTTTTGGATAAATACTTGGGAGTATATTAGTGAGGAAGTGTATATTTAATTTCCTCATAAATTGTTAAGACTTTCCCCGAAAGGGGTTATAAAATTTAACATGCCCGTTAGCAATTTGTGAGATGCTCCAATATAATCCAAATTTTTGCTCACTCTTGCTTTTGTCATTGTTTTTAATATTTGCATTCTAGTGGGTGTAAAATGGTATCTTCTGTCCTGTGATTTCCTCAACTAATGATGTTGAAAATGCATTCATGTGCCAGTCATCCTGTATGGAGCATCAAGTCAAATCTTTTGCTATTTTAAAAATTGGGTTGTGTGACTTTCTTATTGAATCATAATAGCTCTTTATATATACAAGGCCTTTGCAAAATTGGTGAATATTTTGCAGTTGATGGTTAACTTTCATTTTCTTTTCTGTGTCTTTCCAAAAAACAGAAGTTTTAAATTTGATGATGTCTAATTTATCAGTTATTCTTTTATCTGTAGTGTGTTGCCTACTTCATGGTCACAAACACACATTCCTACATCTTCGTGTAAATGTTTTATAGTTTTAGCTATTATGATTAGTTCTAGGTTCTTTTTTTTTTCCTAAAGAATTTCTTCTTTTTTTCCCCTATACATTTATTTTATTTATTTATTTAAATAAACATTTAAGGATGTTGAAACATGTTTTTTTTTCAATCTGTCAGCAAAGCTATGTTGAATAGTAACAGAATTGCCTTATTTTGTTTTCTATGTGATGTTTCTTTTAAATACCTTTGAAGTATTGTCTAAACAGCAGTTTTTTGTTTAAAATAACTTAAAACTTTTATCAAAAATGTATTTATTACATAAAATAAAGAAAATATTGATAAATAAAAAGGAAGGAAGTTAAATTACAGCAACCTTAATCTCTCTTCCAGGGACAACTACCAGTGGGGAGAATGTATCTTTTTTAGCTATTTTCTGTTTTAATGTGCAAAACTGGTCCATAGTATATTTTATAAGCCCATTTTCCTTTCTTGTTCAAATAGTTTATGTGTGTGAATGTTTGTGCATTTGTATATACTGTGTATATTTATTTAAGCACTGTATAATTTTGGAATTTGATTAAGGCTAGGAAAAAAGTATCCTTTTTTAGCAATAAGAAATTGTGCAGATCTTAGCTAGGCATGATGGTGCATACCTATAATCCCAGCGGCTCAGGAGGCTGAGGCAAGAGAATCTGAGTCCAAAGCCAGCCTCAGCAAAAGCCAGGCGCTAAGCAACTCAGTGAGATCCTGCCTCTAAATAAAATACAAAATAGGGCTGGGGATGTGGCTCAGTGGTCAAATGCCCCTAAGTTCATTCCCTGGTAACCCCCCCCCCCCCCCGCCCAAGAAATTGTGCAGATCTTGTTTGAAATCTCTGTAGCCAAATATTTTTGAATATTCTAGGGCCTGGGAAAGTATAAGTTTCATCATTAACTAGAACTGCATTTTTTCCCCCAAGGGCTTCTATTTGGATCCCCCTGAGAATGGGTGGCTTGATCCTACTGTCCAAGTCCAGGAGTAGTATGCTGCTTACTGGCAACTGGACTTCACTTCTTCCGTTGGCTTTAGCTCCTTGCCCATCGTGGCATCGGTAAAATCTATGCAAGATCATACTTTGCCAGTTTCAACCACCTATGTGGTCACTACACAGTGCCATTTGGAAACTCCAAAGCCTTCCATTTACTTCTTCATTCCCTGCTGGTTTGTTCCTGTTGGACAGGGCAGTGTTCTAGAAGTCTGTCATCTAGCAGGAAAGCAGACACTGAACAAGAATAACATGGATAACGTGAGTCATGGAGAAGTTCATTGTCCTAGAAATGTATAGTAGGAGCATGGACCTTATCCAGGATGTTTTGGAGTAGTTTCTTGGAGAAAAATATTGGTACCAAAGTGAGGAGTTAGGTTACAAAAGAAAAGGGGGACAGGAAAAGCCAAGGAGAGTCTTCAAGGCAGAGGATCTGTTGAATTGTCTCTGTTCGTGACAGTTTTCTTTTGTTCATTCCTTTTGGAACATTAGTAATTTGCCCCCCATAACCATCCGTGTAAAATATGTGCTAAGTCGGGGTTTAACGGTTCTGTGAGTCATAGTGGACAAAATATTTTACAGATTGGCTCCACTTGGAGATGATTTTGGATACATTAGTACTAAGCCCATGTATCACTTCACCTCCTAATCACAGGGCAGTGCTAAGCACCCTACATAGATGCCTATGGCAATACGCCTGGAGCACTTGCCAGCTGAATGGCTGTGCTATGCACAGACTTTTTTTTTTTTTTTTTTTTAATATTTATTTATTTAGTTAGTTTTTGGCAGACACAACATCTTTGCTTGTATGTGGTGCTGAGGATCGAACCCGGGCCGCACACATGCCAGGCGAGCGTGCTACCGCTTGAGCCACATCCCCAGCCCCCAGACTTTTTTTTAATTTAGGTGCTATCATCTTTATCTTTATCTTTTTGGTATGTCATATGGAGACCAAGGCTCAGAAAACTATAACCCGTAGGCTGTGTCTGGCCTGAGTCCTGTTTTTGTCTGCCATTTTATTGCAACACCGGTGTTGCGCTTGAGCATTATCTCTGGCAATTTTCACATGATGGTGGCAAGAGTTGAGTCTTTGCAAAGATACTATATGCCTAGCAAAGCTTAAAATATTTGCTTTCTGGTCCTTTACAGAAAACATTTGCTGACCTTTGGTCTAGGCATAATCCATAACCAACTACCCCACATAATTTCTTTGTTGTGCTTGGTGCTTCTTCTTTCTTTCATTGCTGTTTTCTTTTGTTCCCCAGAGCCAGTCTGCAGTTTGTCATCTCACTGGTCTCATTTTTTTCTTTCTTCTCTCCTTTCTTATTATAGGTTGTGCTAATAAGTAGAAGGGACCCGTATATCACATTGCATCTCTGTCAGTCTTGGTTTTGACTCGCTTCCACTTACATTTTGATCCTTGCTTACTCTCAGAGGATTTTCCCATTATTTCTTGGTTCACTGGGGTCTGGAAGAGAAAAAGGACAAACTTAGGCTCCAATAGAAGAACTGTGTTTAATGTTGAATTCTGTCATCAGGAAGTATGTACATCAGGCATATCGTTTTGCTTTTCTGAACTTCAAGTTCTTCTTCAAAAAATGGGGATTCCTGTCTGCTTCAGGGTTGTTGCAAGGATTAAAACATCTAAATGTTAATGTATCTTCATTTGTTCTTTTCTGTGCAGCTAATGGTGCTAGATGAGATTTCTTTTATCTATATGTTTGTGAAAAGTAAATTTTACTTCTGAATTTATTTCGAAAAAATATGGCTTATGTTTTATTTTGAAAATTCTGCTCAGATAACAATAAGGAAACTATTTTTATTATATACCATTAGTTTAGGAAATCATGAATCTCAAATTTTCTGAATTAAAAACATCAATATTATTGAATGAAAGCCCTTTTAAATGTATTTTTAAGCTAGAAACAGTGCATTTTAAGGTAGATGGGATGGATATAGTGCTAAATTTACAAATTACAGACATTTGGATTCCTAAATGACTGAGTTTATGAGTAATATTTTTGTTACTACAGTTTCTATGGTAGAAGCATCATGTAGTAGGTAAAAGTACAGACTTTGCATTCTGGGTGCCACACCATACACTTGGAATCGCAGCTACTTGGGAGGCTAAAGTAGAAGGATGACCAGTTCAAGGCCAGCCTGAGCAACTTTGGGAAACCCTTTCTCAAAACAAAAACAGACTTTTCTCTACTCAAGGCATTTGCCTGTTGTGAAAACAGTGAAAATGCATCTTAGGGAAATCCCACTACTTTAAATTGGGTACAACAGAAAAGATTGCCTGTATCCATTTTATTTCATTGGAAAGGAGACAGTGTTTTCAGGTCATACATGATGAAGAAATAGAGGAATCTCTTGTGTTTTAGATGCCACTTGCTAATTAGAGGCAGCATCTTGCTGGTCTGGGTTAGTTATGCTCTCATATCCCTTTGAGTTTTGGCTTCCTTTTTTTCTTTAAAAAAATTACATATAAATATATATAGTTTTTAATATATAAAAACATTTAAAATATTTAAAAAATATATATTTTTAAATCTTTTTTCACAAAGATCTTCCACCCATTTAGGTAGTAACTCTAATACCTCTAATTCCAGAGTTACAATTGAAACTTAAGTGTTATTGTGTTATAGTTTGGACAGGTGGAAGTTACACACCCTTCTTTTTCACCTTATTTTCAGACCAATGGGTAGACCAATGAGAGTTAGCGATAAAGGAGATTTAGGAGTAAAGCTGATTGGAGGACTGTGGCCCAGTGGGGATGGAGGGAGCAACCTGCAATGCACTCCAACTGTGGGCAGGCTAACCCTTTTAAACTCAGTGTTCACATAGTTTACCACCCAACTCCCCGCATTCCTTAGGGTGAGGTGTGGGAGAAGATGAAGCAGTAGACTCCTGGAAAGTCCTCCAAATGAAAACAGGAAGCTGGGGAAATGGAGGTTTCTCACTTACACTTTGCTGAATGGACGCATTGCATGCATTTCACACGATTTGTTTTCTGAATAGTTTGTGCTGCTTTCTCAGCAACTTTCTCAGCTTCCTCATCTATAAAACTAGCATAGTAATAGTAAGATACCTCATAGTGCTGTTATCAAGATTAAGTGAATTCGCACATGTGAAGCATGTAGAAGGAAATGTAGCATGCACTAAGAAGTTTGTGGTATTTTTACCTTTAGTAATATTAATGTTATATAGCAATATTTTGTCAAAACATTCAAATGCATTTAAAACATGGAAGAGTTAATGATGTCTAAGTGATGGTCATACAGTACATGTAGAGGTCCAAGTTTATATTGAGAGAAAACTGCTGTCTACCTGAGAGAAGATAATCCATTATTCATTTTTTTGTTTGTTTCAAACATATTTATTTATTCATGGTACTGAGGAAAGGATTAAGAAGGAGACTGTTAGGAAGGAGTGGAAGGCTATTATTATTATTATTATTATTATTATTATTATTATTATTAAATTTTCTTTTAGGTTGGGAGAGTTCATAACAGGACCTGGGGGTGTTTTAAGCCTTTGTTTGGAAAACTCTGGATGCTACCTTACTGGAAACATTACACAGAAAAACAGGTTGTTATTTATTTTAAATATAGAAGTTTCTAGGAGAAAAGAGAGTTCTGGTCTGCATCCTTAATAGCCTACCAAAACTATTCCAGTTTAAACTGGGAATAGTTCTGTCTGCCTTGGTTGCTTGTTTAGCTGTGGTTACTCTGGCTGAAAACACTAGAAAGAATAGTTTGTTTATATTCAGATGTGTTTCCTCTATACAGCACCTACCACATCACTTTGGGATATAGAAATCCTTATATGTCTGTTGAATGGATTGATGAATTAGGAATAGATATAAAGCAGCAGGAGAGACCTGCTTGTACAGGTTTCTGTGCCAGCCCTTCTTCTTCCCTGCTTAACATTCATTTAAAAAAAAAAAAAAAAAAAAAAGGAAGCAAATCATTCATAAGAAAAGGCAACCTATTTTAGGAACATCTCAGCTTACTTAGAAAGTACTGTGCATTGCTTTTGAAAATGGATTGAACATTTAATATGAATGTTTTATGCAGTGTTATTTTTCCTCTTGTCACCAAGCTTAGATTTTAGAAGTAGGAGCTTTGTAGTGTCATAAAAAGTTAGTTCCTATTTTTGCCCCTCAGAATATTTGATACTGCTGATATCATTATTTCTAGCATTAAAACTCAAGTCTAGGGCTGGGGATGTGGCTCAAGCGGTAGCACACTTGCTTGGCATGCGCGGGGCCCTGGGTTCGATCCTCAGCACCACATAAAAATTTAAAAAAAAATGAAGATGTTGTGTTCACTGAAAAACTAAAATAAATAAATAAATATTAAAAAAAATTCTCTGTCTAAAAAAAAAAAGAAACCTCAAGTCTAGTAGAGCTCAGTATTGAGAGGCCTGGGAAACAGAAGACCTAAAATATGCTGCTAATAATGATGGGCCCTGGATGGGCCACTTAAAGTCTGGGTCTGTGTGTCATCATCTGTCAAATAGAGACTGGGACTAGAGGATGGATAAGGTTTTCCAGCTTTCAGAGGGTGAAAGGAGGATTTCCCCAGTAGTGTCTGCCTATGATAAGATGGCTTGTTGAAGAAGTCTTTGGGTCAGTGAGGTAGTCTTACCTGTACACACTGGCCAGGAATTGGTATTAATTAAGGTGATTTGTAGAAGCTATAGGTTCTTGTTCAGAAAGTTTAAAAAAAAAAAAAAAAAAAAAAAATATATATATATATATATATATATATATATATATATAAGATGTTGATGGACCTTTATTTTATTCATTTATTTATATGTGGTGCTGAGAATTGAACCTAGTGCCTCACACATGCTAGGCAAGTGCTCTACCACTGAGCCACAACCCCAGCCCCTATATGTTTGGTTTTTAAAGAGCCCATACTAAGAAAATTTAGTGTTTTAATTTTTATAAAGTCTCAGAATGACTAATAGATAAAATATCCAACTTATCTTTTTGTGTGTATGTGGTACTAGTCACTCTTCCACTGAGCTGTATCTCCAGCTCTTCTAATTTTAAGACAAGGTTTCATTAAATGGCCTGTTTTGACCTCAAACTTGTGATCACCTGCCTCATGTTCCCAGGTTGCTGGGGTTAGAGGTGTGTACCCCTGTGCCTGACTCTCACTTATCCTTTCAAACATGTGTTTTAAGTACTTTCAAGTCTGACATATCACATGTCCATATTCTTGTTGAAATTATTTTATGATGGGTAGGGTATATAGTTCATGTAATGTTCAAAATTCTCTTGCTTTTCTAAATGTGTCAGGGTTTGGCTTTTGAAGCTGGCCACAGCCTGATCACCAATAGAAGATTGTTACTTTGTTGTTAAATATTAGGGATGATATCCTCCCAATGGCAAGACTCAGTCTAGAGAGCCTGTGTAGGGCAGCCAGAGACCATGGGAAAGGAGGATGCATGCTGATGCCAAGGCAGGGTCCTGCCCGATCTTTTCCCGTCCTCTGTCAGAAGGACATGGGATGGCATCAGGGACATGCACTTCCCTTCTGTACTAGTTATCTGTAGCTACCAAACAGTCAAAAGTGGCACACACTTGGAAGCATGATCAATTCAGTGGTTACCCCACCATGCCTCTGAGTCAGGAGCCTGGGCATAACAGCTGGGGCCTAGGCAAGACTGTGGTCAATGTGTCAGCTATGGTCGCCATTCTGTTTTTTTGAGGCTTGGTTGAGGAAGAATTTGCTTCCGTGCTTATGTGGTTGTCAGATGTCAGTTTCTTGTGGGTTCTTTTTTTTTGCTGGAATTGAACCTAGGGCCTTGAGCATGCAAGGCAAGCACTCTATCAACTGAGCTATATCTCCAGCCTTCTTTGTGGGTTCTTGGACTGAACATTTCAGTTTCTTGCTGTCAGCTGGAGGTTGCCCTCATGTGGCTCTCTCATAAGGCAGCTCAAAACATGCAATGTGCTTTTCAAAGCCAGCAAGGGAGAGAGAGTTGCCACAGAATTATAGTATTATTATAGACATTGTAATCTTATGTAATATAACTATATATGTGCTGTCATTTTTGCATTAATTTATCGGTTATAAGAATGTCATGAGAGGGGATTACCCAAGGCATGGATAAGAGACTGAGATCAAGGGGCCACTTCAGAGTCTGCCATATCTGAGGCTGGCAGAGAGTATGGATTCTCTTTATTCTTTCCTCTATGCATTCTCCTATGTAACCAGGAACATGTTTCTTATCCCTTCTGTTTTAATCCTTTCTTCTGATCTACAGAGAATTCAGCAACCTTGAGTAATTTTTTTCTCCTCTTTCCTGATATAAAAATGCAATGAAAAGATAACAGGAAACTGCCTGAGGAAATAATTCTTGTACTCTTGGGGGTGCTGCCTTTGGGTATGTGTGACATGTTCTCTACCAGGTGTTTCTAAGTCATAGTGTGGCTTATATAGAAAAAGGCCCCAAGTGAGGTCTTCTCAGCTTTTGTGTTTCTGATCACTTGCTTGTGTGTGTGTGTGTGTGTGTACGTGGTACTGGAGATTGAACACAGGGATGCTGAGCTACATCCCCATTCCTTTTTATTTTTATTTTGAGTAATAAAAATAAGTTGCTGAGGCTGGCCTGGAACTTATCCTCCTGCAAGCACCAGATTCCAAAACCAGTTTGTTTTCACATGCAGGATCTCATGCAGTTGTATATGAAGAATGATTAGGAAGTACTGGGTTTTTTAAAAAAATCACAGATAGGTTTTATATGGCCACAATATTCTTTCTAATTCCATCAACTGAGTTAATTGCTTCTCTACCATCACTACTGCCATTGCTCTGTATTCTTTCAAATGAATTTCATCTTAATCATCCGCAGCCCCAGTGCACAGCACAGAGTTTTCTGCTGTGAATGGGTAGTTCACCGAAGTTGTTTGTTGAAGTCACTGGTAATTCTTTTGAATAATCAACCACAGTGGTTATTATTCAAATGACAAAATCATTTGGTGATGATTTTGATTCTTTGAACTAATGTGTTAAAATATTTTCCATGATAACATATAAAGTGGTCTTTTTTAAATATCAGGAAAAAACTGTACTCAATGAGACAGATTTTCTTGTGAATATAGTGCACTGACTGAAGGTAAAAAAGAATATTCAACTGATCCTGAGGAGCCAGCACCATTATAGGGAGTCCCAAAGAGGATTACTTGGAAGGGATCCAGGAGAACCTTTTTTAGATGTACAGTTCCAACACTTCTGTTTAAAAGTTGGTATGACCTCACCTAGTAGATTTTTGTTTTTTTAAGCAAAGCTGACAGAACCATACTGTCACCAGTGCAGCAGTAATGTAGTGTGAAGATCACCTTCATGATAGGCTGCCAGGATGGCTTTTATCTTGCACAGATGCCCGTGGAGTGTACAGTATTACACTGTGCACCAGAAGGATTAGCACTGGTGGAGATGATTCATTCCTTCCTTTGGAGAATTTGTCATTCAAAAAAAAAAAAAAAAGATGGGGGGAGAAAGAATTTCGAAACTCAGTCCTCTTTGGCCATTGTTTCCTCTTACTTTGTTTTGCAATACTGGGGATTAAACTCAGGGCCTCCCACAGGGGAGGCAAGTGCTCCACCATTGAGTTACAACCCAGCTCCCTCACATGAGGAATGCCAACAAATGCATAGCTAGAACTTTCTGTTTGCTCATGTTAGTAAAGACTGTCAGCTAAGGTGAGCATTTTTATTTAACACTCCTTCCCAATTGACTAAGAAAAGTTTTAAGTTGTTGTCAAAACTGTGATTGGAACCTCTATTCAAAGAGTTCACATGAGGAATCTAAGACCTTAATGGACTGCATACCATAATTGCAGTTGTAGCCATGTTAATAGACTCTACCATAATTACATTAGTGAGCACTATAATTGTAGTTTTATTTTGAGAACATATTGTATGATGGGCTCTGTACATACATTATCTCTAAATTGTATAACCATTCATCAAGGTAGGTATCATTGTTCTTTTTTTTTCTCTTTTTTTTATTGGTTGTTCAAAACATTACAAAGCTCATGACATATCATCTTTCATACATTTGATTCAAGTGGGTTATGAACTCCCATTTTTGCCCCAAATACAAGTTGCAGAATCACATCGGTATCATTGTTCTTATTTTAAAGGCCTGAAAACTGAGTTTTAGATGGAATAGATTTTTCTGCAAAGATCACACTGTTGTTAAATAGCACAGGTGTGGTTCAGTCATATTTATTTGACCCTGTATCAAACTTTACTGCACTTTTCATACTTTTAAAAGGCTTCCATATAAAGTAACCAGGCTTATAAAGCCATAGCTAGCCAATGAGCACATCCCCTCAGTGTTGGGTATAATCTACAAGTCTTTAACTCTTTGGTCCTTCCCTGGTATTTTTATTGATTCTGGCAAGTTTTTCCTTTGTTACTAGGGAAGTGCTCTGGATTTATGTGGTGTTTGTTCTGTTCCCTCCCTTCTTAATCCACTCCCTATCCCCTTATCCTATTATGGTTTAAGTAACTCAAAGTTTCTGCCTTTTCTTTGGGTACCTGAGGTGACGCTGTGGTACCCCTGTGTATAGACGTATAGACGGAGCCATGTTACAATTGATCTCTTCTCTCTGAATCACCATTAGGGCTTGAGGAGATGAAAATTAACTTAGGTTCTGATTTTATCAGTGTTGTCTACTTGGAGCTGTGAGTTCTTCACGTAAAATGAGCAATGGTTCTGGGTACCAGGAGGGTGTTTTTACTTGGAGCCCTTTTTTGAAAAAAAGAAAGCAGAAAGTCCTATCCTTAGTTTGTTGACCCTAAAATGTTACAACAATAAAAAAAAAAAAGTAAAATATTGTTCTGAATGATTTCCTATTAGGAAAAGGAAGTCACTTTGCTTGGCATATGCCATAGAGAACAGTGACTGTGTTTAACAACCAACTTGCTCTGTCTCAGAGCAGAGGCGAAGCCCTCTGCTGTGCTCCCAGGCAATTAGTCACTCACTTGGAGAACTTAGAAGTGGGTGGGGTGGAGAAAGGAAGAGAAGATGCTTCTCCTTCCTAGGAGATGGACTGCAGATCTCTTCCTGAAAATACAGTGGAGGGTATCCTAAAATTTTTCTACCCCAACCCCTACATGTGCTCTTTAATTTTTTTCCCTCTTGGGGTGATTTTGTTATTAGTCTTGCTCTTCTTCTTCTTCTTCTTTTTTTTTTTTTAGGAAAAAAAGGGAAGAGATGACTACGTTTTAAAATGTATTCTGGCTGTAACAAAAATAAAAGACTAATGCAGTGGAAACTGAATAGTGACCATTGTAAGACATATAACCAATCAGATTCTTTCTTCTTGTGACAGGTGATGGAAATGTACTGGAACAGTGGGAGAAACTGGTAGCATATAGGAAGCCAAGATGACAAGAATTTTTTTCAAACAATCCGTGAGTAAATTTTTATTAGCACTTTGAAATTCTTTTAACTAACAGGTGAATTGTTTTTAAGACATACTGTTAAAAGGATGCACAATCAAATAACTTATAAGTGTAAAGGAGAAAATGTCTTAAATACTCATTGTCAAACATTTCAGAATATTGATGCTAACATTTGAGGAGTTTTATTTTTGTAAAATTCTGTCTTGGTATGGTATGCCATTTTTTATTGGGTATATAGATTTAGTGAACAGAACAAAAGTATTTGAAGAATTAAATGAGAATTTCTTGTACCAGTTCAACATTTAAACTAAACTTTGAATGTCCCATCTGAATGTAGATGTTCTTGGTTCCATTGGTTCCTTGGGGCCTGTTTCTCACTTAGATAGCTTTTGTGGGTTCATTATAGAAATAAATATAAACAAACTTGTTGGATATGAATAAAATTTGGTTCTTTGTACATTCTCCCTATCTGCATTAATGGTTGTTAATTATCTACAGTTACATGTGGTTGATTTTGGTTTCATTATGATAATGATTATGGTAGTACGTGTGGTAGCTTAGGGGAAAAACCATATATTTTTGACTCAGTCATCTCCAGATGTCTGACTTGTTCTTTCGCCTTTTAGTGGTTACTTCGCCTCTTAAAACCTCTGTTGACTCATCTATATATTGGACTTGATATTCTCTCTCATGGCATGAAGGACTGTTGAGATAGTACATTGTGTCATGAATGGTACATCACAGGGCTACCATAAATGGAGTTACTTTCTGTCCTTGTAGTCATATCAAGATTTATAATCTATAAGCCTTTATTTTGACTAAAAATATTGGCCAGCTCAAATTCCATAGCTATTGTGAAGTAGTGCTGGTTAACACTGTAGGTATTGTATACAGGTAAAAAGTGTGAGGAAAATGGCCCTTCCAGGAGGGTTCACTGGGTTGGAGATTTCTGGTGTACCCCTGCCCACTGCAGCAGCTGATTTCATATTCCCAGTGAAAGTCACTGAAAGCAGGGCTGGGAAGGGATGTGTAGTAGCACACCATGGGATAGTTTCCTACTGAGCAGGTATTTGTAGCTGTAAATAGCATCAATAGCATGGTAATAGTAAAACAAATAGGAAATAATAAAGTTTGGAGGACACTTATTACAGTTGTCTTTAGTATTTTTTTTTTTTTTTTTTTTTTTACAAATTTGAGTAAAAATAATTTAACTTTTAACAGTGGCTGTGTTTAACAACCAACTTGCCGATAATCTTGAGAAATTCACACTGGGCTCTATGGACTCTCTGTGAAGCCACAGTTCTCTGAGTTATCTGTTTCAGCCCTGGCGGAAAGAGTTTGGTTTGGTTGATAAAAGCAAGGTTTGGTTTTTGAATCAGTGCTTGGTGTAACCCAAGTTATGCTCACAACAGCTTCTGGGATTGTAGGTAAAGGCCAAGATCAATTTAGAAGTTTCAGCCTCCTTTAAAGAGTATGAGTGGAGTTCCTGAGTTGTTGACTCAGCATTGTCGTTGACCCCTGGCACCCCCTTCCCCGTTCTGGCTGCTGAGTGATAAGACCTGGAGACTGGTCAGAATGTCTACTACCTGTTGAGCTGCCTTCTCTTCCTTCCCCATATTCTCTCAAATCTAAATTCCTTCAAGTAGTGCCATTGCAGGGACAAGTGGCCAGGGTTCCTTCAGACTAGGCACTCCATGCAGCTGTGCTTTTGACTCAAAAATTAAGTTTAATGAAAAGTAATTTGCCTCCAGAGAGAAAAACAAAACAAAACCTGGGCAGCATAAACCTTGGCTTGATTGAAATCTTAGGGAGTAAACTCAAGGAAAGAAAGGAAACTGGATCAGATAGTTCAGTGTTTCATCAAGAAGCATTTTCTTCTTCAGTTTTTCTAACTTGCCCTTTAGAAGGAAATAATTGAAGCCTGAAATTGCTAAGTAACAGCTAAGAATGTGGTGGTTGTTTTTATTTTAAATCTCACCCACCTCGTTCTCAAAACACTTTCTTTATTAAACCTTAAAAAGAAAATGCCTTGGCTATTTCAAAACATTCATTGTGTCAATTCCCTGAATCAAGCTTACATAATCTTAAAATATTCATTTCTCTTATTTCCTCTTAAAAGGTTATTTATAGTTCCCACTAAGCCAAAGGATTATTGGATTATTGCAAAACTAATTCTTGTTCATTTCATGCAGAAGCTCATAGTTAAAATCTGAGAGAATGGCCTGAATTAGGAAATACTTCCCTGTAGCTTAATCAGATCGGCTGTGGCTGCCTTTCTTTGAAAGCAAACATGGCAGTAGGAATTAATAGAAAAATTTTACCACAGATAAAACATTCTGATTTATATTGTCATCTCTTATCTTGTGTTGTTTCTGAACATCCCAGACAGAACTGAATTTTTGATCAGAGACTGTTAGGTGTGCACTCTTTGTATGTATACTTTTTGGCATACTTGCAATATCTTGAGACCTATAATCAGTAGTTTATGGAGACTTGGGAATCATGGGTTGGGGATGGATTCCAGTACAAATCAAACAGGCTTATTCCACTTCCAGAATCAGTAATCAAGCCTTAAAAAAAAATGCAATCTCAGAATGAATTTGGTAGCTGCTATTAAGGGGTGGCAAGAGGAATGGGCCAGATCAGGTAGGGTTCTAGGAGCAGAAGATGTTTGGATTGGATGTTTGACAACTAATGTCTTTTTAAAAAAAAATATTTATTTTTAGATATAGTTGAACACAATACCTTTATTTTTATTTATTTTTATGTGGCACTAAGGATTAAACCCAGGGCCTCACACTTGCTAGGTGAGCACTCTACTACTGAGCCACAACCCTAGTCCACAACTAATGTCTTTTTATTAAATTATAAAAGTTAATATTGCTGATTGGAAAGAACTATAAAAATGTGAAAATTATTAGATAAAAAACTCAATTTATCATTACCAAGAGATAACCATTATTAACATTGTGTTTTTGTATTCTGCCATACTTTCTAGGCCTGTGTTAGAAACACTGTCTTTTCCTGCCCAGTGTGGGTCAACTTTTAACTATTATTTTGAAATTTGCTTCTATTGATAGTATATTGAGATGATGCCATCAATTAATATCTATAATATATATAAACCT
Source organism: Marmota flaviventris (assembly GCF_047511675.1). Lineage (NCBI taxonomy): Eukaryota > Metazoa > Chordata > Mammalia > Rodentia > Sciuridae > Marmota > Marmota flaviventris. Next base: position 70,775,510 of record NC_092501.1, read on the forward strand.
CATGTAGCATTTCTGGAGTCTGTGGTGTATTCCTTAATACTGGACATTTTGGTTGTTTTCCACTTTTCATTTGTGTAGAGTATACCTGTTATAGTTAAAGCAACGTCCTGGGGTTTCATAAACTGACTTCCAGACCACTCACGTACAATCGAATCAAGCCTTTATTGAAGCACACCGGTAGCGGCTGACCAGAACATAAAGCTGTTTCCCTGATCAGCCCCAAACAATTGCAAGGGCGCTCCTTATGAGCCTGAAAACCGCAAAAGAGGTGTTTGGAGGGGTCTAGCCAATGCAAGCAAGCCAGGTTACAGAAGCAGAACAGTGCAGTCAAGCAGCGGGACGCTTAGCCAATCACAGTTATCCCATCACCCCAGTTACAGAAACAGAGCCCCCATTACCCTAGTTACAGAAATAATGCCCCATTAGGTAGTTCCTTGTTCTTAAAGGTTTCTATAGCAAAAGGAAAAGAACATCTTGCCCCAGTCATGACCCTTCTACTTGGTATGGTTGTTTTACAAAATGGAGTCACAAAACAAAATGGAGTCACTTTTGCTTTTACTATCACACACCATAATGAACATCTTTGTACACCTATCATGGCCCACTCACCGTACTGTCTGGACAGGATACTTGAACAGAGATGGACCAGAGCTTCTTCCTAGAAGAAACAGGCAAAGGCAGAAATTATAGGAAGATCCCATTCTGGGGGAAAGGCTGGAATTATGATTTAGTAGATGGAAAAAGAGAAGGGGAATAGTGCTAATTAGGACTGGAGATGGAAGATAGAGGAAAGATTTGATGTGAAACCCTTCTTTCATTCTCATTAAAAGCCATTTAGGATTCTTTCCCTCCCTCCTTCCTTCCCTCCCTCCCTCCCTCCCTTCCTTCCTTTTTTCACCTGTCCTTCTGTCCTGGGATTTAACCTGGGACACTTTACCACTAACCACATCCCCAGCCCTTTTTGTTTTTTATTTTGAGATGGGGTCTCACTACATTGCTTAGGGCCTTGCTAAATTACTAAGACTAGACTCGAACTTAGGATCCTCCTGTCTCAGACTCCTGGGCTGCTGAAATTATGAGCATGTGCCACTGCACCTGGCTGGATTCTCTGTCACATTTAAATGCATGACTTAATATCTTCATTTGTTCTTGATTTCCCTTATTTGGGGAAGATATATTTATTAATTGTTTTGCATTTCAAATGTTCAAGAAAGACTAGGCCTTTAAAACTTGAGGGTCTTAAGAAACTCACCAATCAGAGAGTCAGCAAGGAATAGAAGTCATGGGAAAAGTATATGTGTGGGTAGAAAAAATTATGGAGGGACTGCTTTTTAGAACAGGACATCTTCATCATGATAGGAAGGACGAAAACTATGTTCCAGTCCTTTTCCATTCCCTTTGTGGTAGCTTGTGCCATTGTGCAAACATTTGTTCTTCTTTCTCCCCTCCCATTGTTCTGTGAAAGGAATAAACATTTCTAACCTACTGAAGGCAGACTCCCCGTTGCTGGCTTGGCCATAAGATTTATTTTGGCTGATGAAATGTGAGTGACAAGAATATGTGCCATTTCTGAACAGAGACTTTAATGGACATGGCCTGGTTCTGCCATCTCTGCCTCATGTTTGCGTGTCCCAGTTAGGGTGCTCCTTCTGCTTTGGGGCCAGAGTGAAGAGGATATGAGTCTGCAATTGTTGGAGCAGTTTGTTCCTGCAGCATAAATTTAGCCTAAGGAGTGCCTTCTTTCTTTCAGGTTCCCCCACCCCACACATTTGTACTATGAGGAGCTTCCTTCCTCTTTATCTTGAGAAATAGTATGCTTTGTCAACTGTCATGCTGTGGTCTTTCCCTGCACTGGACCTTTGTCAGAGGTCACCATTTCAGTTAAGGCATATAAATAAGGTATTTAGATTTGACTAAGATAACCCTTTGTTTCTTCTTCAACTATTTATTGGAAATATTATCTCATGTTGAGGTTTGGACTTCCCAAAGGTTGGGGTAATCCAAGCCTGGACCCAGCCTTGAAGAATTGGAGCATGTTGGGGTGCTGTGCATCTAAGTAGCCATGAAACAAGGCAGGTGGTGGGAGGGGTGGCATGAGGGGAGCTCACTGATGAGCCACGAACTGCCCTCGTGCAGGTTCCACTTTGTCGTGTGTGTGCCTGCCCTGCCTTATTCTTTGTGTCATGCTTTTTGTTAGTTCAGCTTCACTTTCCTTTCCCTGTCTTGCTTAGCATGTTTACTGGAGCATTTAATTTGTACTGCATGTTAAACTGCCCTGTTCTCAATTTGTAGTTTTCAGTGAGACAATTTGTACTGACTCACTCACTAGCTAGTTGTGTATGTCCTTTCTTTGACATATCATGAGTTGTTTAATTTCACAGATGACGTGCTAAATTTTGTTTTCCATCATATAAATTGCTTAACACACTATTACAACAAAATTAAACCCTTAGTTAACTGATTGTTTTGTTTTTCCCTCCTCAAGTTCCTGGTTCTCTTTTCCACGATGTATGAACTTGAGTTCATTGTTGTTAATTGGGGTGCTCCTTTCCTTTGTCTTTTTAGGGGTCTAATGTGTTTAAAACTCAATCATGGGAGAGTCTGTTTGTCTTGGCTTAGTGATCAAATCTTATCTTGATCTAGATGCTTTGGAGTTGACATCTTACAATTTCAGGTCACATGTCAAATGACCTGGAGTGTGTCCATTCAGGAGCTCTAACTTTCTTTTCCTCTCTCCCTCCTTCCCCTCCTTCTTTCCTTCTCCTCCTCCTCCTCCTCCTCCTCCTTCTTCTTCTTCTTCTTCTTCTTCTCTCTCTCTCTCTCTCTCTCTCTCTCTCTCTCTCTCTCTCTCTCGTTGGGGAGGGGGGATAACAACTTTCTTTAGCATTCTTAGTGACTAGTTCTTGCTTTGGAACCAGGGAGTGAACCCGATGGCTCATGAGGACTGTCTGATCAGTAGTTACTGTCTTAAGACAATGTACAATTTAGCTGTTCTCCTTCCTTCATGACTGAATTTGGCTATTTTCCATCTCATTGCTTCTGACCACCTTCTACTTTGATTTCAGAAGGCACAGGATAATTTATTATTAAAACCACCTCTTAAACCAGGATCTTTTAAACTTTTTGTCCAACACTCATGGAAAGAAATGGTTATCTGCCTTTGGCAGAGAAGGTGCACCTTGAGAGTTGCCAAATTTTATCGTAATGGCCTGCTACTTGATTATGGCAGTGGGTTCCTGGGTATTGATTTTAATATTATGTTTTGTAACAAATACATATTCTCTTTTATGCATTAAATATTATATGACTGATTTTTTAAAAGTTTGAAACATAGTTGATACTGCTAACTGCATCCCTTGCATTTATGTTAGTAGACCTGATAATCTACCAATAACAACGGTCATTTTTTCCCTAATTTAAATTTTCTCTTAAAAACACTTTAGACAGGGATTTTAATATATGTAGTACTTTTTTAAAGAAATGGCAAAAGAATGTTTTTATGAATGTACTGTTGATAAATTCTTGATTTTTGGATGATCTTTATTTAAGTACAGATCAGAATAGTTTAAAGCTTACTAAAAGAAATATTTTATTTTATTAAGCTGTAGAGAAATACCTTCTTTTAGGAAATAGAAAGTAAAAGTCTAGCTAGTGACCGTGACTGCTCAGGAACACTTTCTCTCTTTGGGTATTTACAGATTCTGAGACATTCACTCTTGGTCATCTCATCTGTAAGCCCACTCTGTCAGGCTCCTCTGAGTGTTAGACATAGTATTTTCAGCTTTGGGATCATATATAGATGACTTTTTTCTTTCTTTTCTTGGTATTGTGGAATAGACCCAGGGGTGCTTTACTACCCAGCTCTTCACATTTTATTTTAAGACAGGATTTTACTAAGTGGCTGAGGCTGGCCTCAAACTTTCCATCCTCTTGCCTCAACCTCCCAAGTCACTGGGATTACAGGTGTGCATACCACTGTGCCCAGCTAGACATGAATTGCTTTGAAGCAGGCCATTGAGCTTGGACATAAATAGTGTCTTGACTCCAGTTTCCTGCAGTATTGTATGTGGCTTAAATGTAAAATAATGTGTGTAAAGCTGAAGCCACTTGTCATTACTAACTACACAGTAAATGAATTAAAATGAGCTTGTTTTCCTTGTTCTAGGTAGAATTTCAACTAAATTTTTCTTTAGGAACAATGTTATGAATGGTGTTTTGAGTACAGTTTTAAAAACATTGTTGATGTTAAATTTTAGATCAATTATGAGTTAAGTAGGCTTTTACAGACTGGCGAGGGAGCTGCCTTTATACTAGAGACATACTGTCTCCAGTGTAGTGTCTCCAAGTGCCTTATAAGAGTTCATTGACTTGAGATATAGAAGTCACCTGTTAGAATGTCATGTCTCACCAGGTCAAGGACTGCTTGCATAAGCTTTCATATTGGGCATGTAATGGAACTTCTTGATAGGCAATTGTGTTTTTTGGTAAACAAAGGAACCAACCCTTCTTTTCACTCACAGGAATTAAACTCACCTTCTAAAACTTAACTGTTCCCACCAATTCAACTAAGTGATCCTGGTATAGACCAGCCTGTCGTGGGTGCATGGCCTTAAGCTGAACCAGTGTTAGACTTTCTTGACAATTTAAAAAATTGCAACTATGAGTAGAAGAATAGTCCCTCTTAGTGGCAGAGCTAAGTGGCAGAGTTAAGTGGAAGAAGGCAGCCTTCAGGAAGGGAGGACAAAAGCAGTTTGTATAAGCAAAGATGCTGACTTGTCCTGGTGGAGTTCATTTTGAGCTGATCTTCAAGTCAGCTAAGCTTCCTCTGTTGGTCTTCTGTTGCTTGGTTACTTTGAGTCAATACATCTTACCTTGCTTTAGCTGGTGCTGCTTCAAGTGCCATTTCTATTACTTGCATATTAAAGAATGCTGACTAATTCATTTGGCTGTTTATACATGGAATATTTATTAGTGGCTTTGTTGTGAGCAATTATAATAAAGTATTTAATTGTATAATAGGGCAGCTGATTTATGACACAGCTTTTAGAGAACAGTGGTAGTGTTTATTCCTACCTATCATAAGAGGAGAATATTTGATTAACATTAATCAAAGAGTACTGGTGATGTGGGGGTGGGTAGGTAGGTCTAGGTATGTGTGTGGTAATGACTCTTGATAAAAGTTTCCTCTAATGCACACATCACCTGACTTTTGACTTTAGGCCATTTAAACAAATATAGAACTATGATAGTTCTAGTAGTTATATTTAGTCTTGAAGAACTTGCTGACCTTTGCTTCCTTTTATAGTTAGGCCACTAACCATAGAAGATAAACAAATTTTTGCGGCAATAACACATACATTGAGAGAGATGTTTATATGGAAGGAGGAATTGGTACTCTGGCACTGTCAAATTTGTATATAGATGTTCCATACTTGAAAGGAAGATAGAATGACGTATTGCCTCTGTTCTCGTCAGTGGACTAGTATTTGGGGAACTGAGATTCCATGTGACAACACTGTTTTGTAAACGCCCCTTCCTTTTAGGAAGTATTGGATTTGCTTTCTCGATAGCATTCTGTATTGTTGGAACATGTCTAAAGAGCAAAGAGATGCATCTGCTGCTTGGGTTCTGCTTGCCAGCTGGTTTGAACAACTATGTTTGTTTATTCTTGATGTGTCAGCAGTCAAAGTTTTCCTTTCTCCATTGTGGTTGTTCTATAACTTAAACATGATTAGATCAACAATGACTATTTATTCAGAATCTGCTAAGTCCCTGGGGGATACAAAGCCTCTGAAAGGCACTCTACCTCTGATGGAGTCTTGTTATCTGGCAGCGATAAATATCAGGGATTTCCTTTTGGTGCTGAGATTCTATATATTGATTGTGAAAGGGCGTTATAAAGAAAAAGGCCTGGTCAAAATCCATTCTATTGGCCTGGCGATGTGGCTCGAGTGGTAGCACGCTCGCCTGGCATGTGTGCGGCCTGGGTTCGATCCTCAGCACCACATACAAACAAAGATGTTGTGTCTGCCAAAAACTAAAAAATAAATATTAAAAAATTCTCTCTCTCTCTCTCTATTTAAAAAAAATCCATTCTCTTGTCATGTAATGACTAAAAAAAAAGAAAGAAAGAAAGAAAAAGAAAAGGTCTGTAGGCACTTGGAGAAGAGGAGAGATCCCCAGGGATTGGGCCAGGGAGGGAGTTCCAGGAGAAGGAGAGCTTGAGTGGGTCCAGAATGGAATAAGTAGTGGAGAGAGTTGAGGTCACCAGACCAAGGCATGTTCCCACCTAGGTAAGTGTGCCACGAATAGATCAGTGGGCCATTTGGTGAAAGTTTTTAAAGACTGGGGGTGGCAGAGATAGAAGCCTGCTTCTGAAAGACCTGAATATATGGCATTGGTCCTTTGGGTTAATCGTCACTCTCCTGCCCTCCCACCCCCACCCCATAACTATATTGAGAACCCTTGTGCTTTGTGTTTTAATGTTAGGCACCAAAGGCATCCTATAAATAATTATCCCTTTTCTCTTGTGAGATTGTTTTAACTACATTGTTAATGGTCTCCTTGTTTGTAAAGTGTAAGGAGTATGGAAACATCTTGTGTTTTGAGTTTGGGTTGCAGCTGCTGGTATTGTTTATTAAGTCTCCTTCTTCCTGGTTGGAGCACCTACTCTGAATCCAGCTTGACTGGATTCTAAACAATAGAAATGAACTACATAGATCAATTATCTTTCCTATATGTGCTGCCTTCTCTCCTCCATCATGTATCTATAAGTATCTACACTTGTCTACATATACAAACAATGCTTGTATTTTTCAGACAGTAATGTTATTGAAACTTACTGTGTTCATAAACACATGGGTTTTATGTTGTCTTCTTATATAAAAGAGCTGCTGTTCAGGCAGTAACACCCAACACACTACAGCTCACCTAGCATGATTAATTACAATAGTTTTATAAATAGGAAATCAGTGCTTAGAAATACACACATTAACTTGTGTGAACATTTGAGAAAAGTTGCCTATAAAATAAATTTTGATCTTTACTATTAAATTATAGTTATTAGATTGAGAAAGGAAAGGTTTATGACACTCTGAACTTTAACATTTATGGTGTGATGGTGATGAAGTGTCAGGAAGCACAGAGGGAGGGGCTTGCCAGCTGGAAGAGCAATTAGGAGACACTCAACTTCAGTGACCCTGGCATGAAGGCACAAACGTCTCAAGCAGGAATGGAAAAAATGTGAATGAAGCCTTCATATTACACTTGCTGATAGTGAATTGGCAAGAGAGAGGGAGGGAGCTCAGATGATTCCAGAATTAAACTTAAAATGTCTAGGAAACTAAGAGTACCATTATGAGGAATATGAGGGGGGCGGGGGGCGGGTAGAGGTAGATCAGCTTCATCATGGAGGAGAAAGGCACCATTTTGTATGTTGGGTGTCTCTTGCTAAGGATCAGTGTTAGGCTGTAGACCTACCTTGCTTCCGCCTCTTTAGGCTACAGTTTGATCTTTGAAGAGAGATGAAGGAATTCTCTGGACACTAACTGGCAGAGCTGGGACTAGGAAGGGAGCTAGCTCATAGCTCCTGGTGCAGTTTTCTTTCCACTCTCTGGTTTGCTTTGGAGAGAAGAATAGCGTTTTAGGAAGTCTCTTGATCTCACTGTAGATCTTATCTTTGGCTTATCTTTGGCTAAACACTATTTTGAAGAAACCGCTGCCTGTGGAAATGACTAGGTCTAAACAAATATGAGGAAGGTAAACTCAAAGAGATCTCCAAAGCCCAGAAGTTTAATTTGTAGCTTAAAAAATCTTTTCTTCCCCCGTAGAAACTCTTTACTAGCATTAGCAATCAACTCACTTCTTAACAGGTTCTCAGAATTAGTAGTTCTGTAGTCTCTTATACTTTGTCTATTTCCAACTACTAAAAGTTTCTTTTAAATATTTTGATTCCAAAACAATATTTAGGGACAAGTGACCAAGATAAAATACTCCCAAAATTATTCTTGCATTTTTAAAAGTTAATTTAATAATGGCCTAAATGAAGTTGTTCCAACCTAAGCATGCCCGCCTTCTTTTCTTTTCTTTCTTTTCTTTTTTTTTTTTTTGCTACTAATAAAACTTCTCTTGTATAATAAGAATACCAAGTCCATCCTAAACCAAAAGTGTCTTAAGTTTCTCACCACTTAAATAAGCAAATCAGACCAGGAAATCCCCCCAAAACTTATTTCAGCTATAAAATTCTTTGGCTATTTTAGATTTAAAAAAAAAAGTGTTTAAAATCATGGGTCAGTTTGACTACAGAATTTTGGAATTTCATTCAGGACGTAGAGGGACAAAACACAGCGTTTTTTGAGTGTCTATTCTGTCAAGCAGATGCCAAATGCTTTGCATGTGTTATTGCCGATGAATCGCTTGGCAAACTATTAGGTTGGCGTTTTATCCCCCTCATTGCAGATAATTAACTTGCTCAAGGTCATGCAGTGCCAGTGGTACCATCCTAACCTGCTTTGACACCTGGTCTAACGTCCTGCCTAACTCAAAACTTTTACTATAGAAACGAACGGACATCCACTGATTAAGTATCATAAAAACATTAATCCTTGTTTCATAAGAGTTTTTAAAGGGCAACCTGTCACTTTCTAGAAGTTGTGCCGAAGTTGTTAAAGGCTTAAAGTAAAAAGACTGTGAAAGGCTGCTAAGCCTGATATAAATCAAGAAAGGAAAGTTCCGCCTTAACCGGCAGTGAACATGCTTATTGGTTAGGATTGAACGGGCTGACTCATTTCTTTTTTGCCGTGGCAGAGGGCCACACCCGGCATTCCAAAACCCCTCTGCCGGCCGGCCACACCCACTGGCCTGGCTGCTGGAGCCTCTGCGCTGGGCTCGGCGTCCAGGCTCGCAGCTGCCTTCCAGGAGAGGATCCGTGCATCTCCCGCCCGGAGCTCGGGGCGCCACCGTGGTCCTCGCGCTAAGCCCGTCAGGACCGGGAGAGCGGTGGTGTGGACCCACCGGGCCGGGGTCAGCGCGCCGCCTTTGCCTTCGCCTTCCCGCCTGCGCCCGGGCGGGCAGCGCGCACTCGAGCGCGCCGGTGCCGCGCAAACTTGGTGCTCCAGGAACTTTCCAGCGGATTCTGCCTCAGGGAGGAGAGCGTAAGTGTTGTCCCTTCTAGGATGCTGTGGTTCGTGAAAATGCTCTATGGGGAGATTAGCGGTCGCAGACTGTGGGACCTGATCAAAGTAAGGAAGAAACAAACCCTTCTTACATTCCAGAAAACATCCAGTTTGGCAATTAACGCGCAGTTTTCTGCACTATAAAGGGAGTTTTCATTTTTACCGGATCTCACTTTGATGCTAAACCTGGCATTAGCCAGTTACACCTGAGAACGCTCACTGTAGTGGGGGAACCGATGGTCAGGATAGAGGTAGGCAGAATCAACAAATGTGCTATTGTGTGATGCCAACCGCTGTAGTTTTACAGCTCAGGATCCAGCTGGTTTCAGTGTGGGGTTATCAAGTTTTCCTAATGGAGGTTTCCCAAAGAGCGGGAATGCATTTGCATTTTGGTCATTAAGTTTTCTGCAAGTATTGGCCTTCTCAGACTCCAGCCCCTGTACAAAACGGTCTTTCAGCCAACTCCCTTGGCTGTTAGAAGCTTGCTGGTCAGGGAGCTCTTTACCGGGTGCCAGAAGGAAGCACGTGCTCTCTGTGTTTTGGAGTGAGCGTGTTTACTCTGTAGTTATGCTTTCTATTTAGTGTGGCCAGGTAATGCTCTTGCAGAATTTGTAGAAATAAATACATGGAAAAGAAAGGCCATTTACCTTTATTTTTAAATTTGTTTTTGATGTGTGTAGTTTTTACTTATATTGTGCCAAAATAGGAATTTGGGGACCTAAGTTCTGTTTCCCTGAATGGTACAAATGTTTATCATTCCGTTTTTAACCCAGATGAGTTTATTACAGCTTTTAAGTGTACATAGAGATAAACTTGATGTGCTTCTTAAAATCTGCTTTTCTATGAAAGATATTAGTCAGCAAGTGCATTTGTATGGTGCACATACAATTGCAAGAGGTGGGAGAGGTAGAGGACAGGGAAAGTAGAATCTTGTGATTACTTCTGATCTTGTAATCAGAAACACTGTACTAGAGAGCCAGGCTGAAGATGTTTTGGTAGCATAAAGTATAATAGGAAAATTTTAACTGAATTGTTATGAATATGAATTAAGTTATGAATAGTACCATTACATTTCTGCGTTTATGAAAATCTGGACTAATTCAGTCAGTAGACAAGAGAAATGGAAGTGTGGAAGAAAATTCTCTGCAGTTGACTTTTATTTAGGTCCATGAAAGAAACTTCTCTAAAAAGAAGTCACTTCTAAATTGCTCAATTAAAACTTGGGAAACTTTAGTTACTCTAAGAGCTGAGCTCCTCCTTATACTCTTTTAAGCTAGTAGGTTAATTGTTAAACCCAGTTGTTTTGATTTTTAACTGCAAGTGCCTCTGTGAAAGGTAACAACAACTTGGATTCCTTTTTTTTTTTTTTTAAGGAAACTGCCGATGATGTTTGGAGGAAAATGGCCTTAAGACCTGTGGGGCAGTTAGAAAAGCCCCCTCAGGTTGTGAGAATGAGAAAATATTTTATTATATCTCAAATGTCTAATCCCTTAAAGGAATAATTAAATTTGGATTTGTATTGGGCCGTTAATGGTTATTAACAAGACTGAACGTGTATGGATCTCTTTTCATCAGGTGCTGAGATATTTTGCATACATGACTTCATTTAATTTTCACAGTAGTGCCAACAGGTGGAGGTGGTATTATCCCTGCTTTATAGTTGAAGAAATAGCCCAAGCAAGGTTACATAACCTGCTTCAAATTTCACAGCAAGTTAAGTTAGCTTATGTTAGAAGGTAGCATTTGTTATTTTTCCCATGTGGCTCCAATTGCTCTTAAAATAGTGTTGATTTTTCTGTGTGAGATTATCCAAAGGAGTTTCTTGGTCCAAAGCAGATTTTTGAGTTATTTAAAAGGTCCCCATTGCCCCAATGCCAAAAATCTCAAAGTTCAAGGAATGATGTATTTACTCTGGAAGCATGTGATTTTCAAATATTAACTGAGCAAGCCCTGCTCTTGATGGGCCAGTCATACACGTGGCTGCCTTGAAGTTGCTGATCCTTGTTGACTTTCTCTTTTATTTCTGAAGCCCTTTCAGTTTTGAATGTATCCTTTCTGCACCTCACAAAGTATAACTGAGGCTTTCTCTCAGTGTAAAACCAGGAGCTGGATCCGGACTGTCCTACACTTGTGACCTCTGTGAAGCATACCTGCAGTATTTTATGTGTTATGAAAAATGTTTTTAAATTCATATTAGCGCTGAGGTTAATGTTCAACCTGTTTGTTGAGAATCATGAGGTCATGAAAGGCGCTATGCGAGTGCTGAAACTTACTAGAAGGAGGTGGAAAGTCGGTGTGTCAATTCTGAGAGTTTCTCTGCTGGAGCATTTGTTAGCATGTCCTGGTATAAGAGAATAGTGCGGCCCCCATAGCGACCATGAACTCCAGTATCTCTTCCACCTCTTCACCCTTACCATCTTCTTACCTTCCACTTTCCCAGTTCAGTCAGTGGTACCCTGGCCACCTCCTGAGGTCTCTCTAAATCCCAACTGCTTCAGGTGACTTCATTTCTTGAGGATACTGAAAGAACATGCCAAGGTGATGCTCGAACTTGGGAGTAAGTAATCTTGGAAAAATCCTGGTGGGGGGACACATATGCCAGAAGATTCAATTTTCAAAAATGGGGAGATGGTAAATTCTAAAATTCTAAGCTTCAAAGCTTATATTGTTGTCTAGCAGAATTGTAAAACTCATTTTTGAACAGATGGCTCAGGATCACTTAGAAAAAAAGGTATGAGGATCAGTATCCTGCATATGTTTGCTAAGGATCACTCGTGTCCATAACCTCTTTAGACATGTATACGAGGGCATTGCCATAGTTATGACACATCAGCTTCCATGAGACATTTAACAGCCTATGTGTATTCTTTACTCAAGATAGAAAACGTAGATTGGGCAGTAGTTAGAACCAAGGAGGTGATAGTCCAACAGTTTTTTGAAGCACGTAAGTAGGGGTTAAGAACAAGGATTCTAGAGCCAGATCTTGTACAATTTATTGGCGTTCTGTTTGTCTCAGTTTCTTCATTCATAAAATGTAGATAAGAATAAGAATACCTGCCTCATAGAGCTGTTGAGGTGTTGCAGGTTTAAATTAAGTAATCCATATGAAATGCTTAAAACAGAGTCGGATAGTGCTTTGAGTATCTTAGCTCTTTGTCTTTTATTGTTGCTATGGCTTTTACTACTTTTCCTATTACTACTTGAGGCAGTGCTGTACACATTTTTGAGTTTGTGTTTTAACATAGGCCCAGAATTGGGTAATGAGATTCTGGAGAGCATCTGGGACTCTTTGAAGGGTGGTTCAAAGACACTGGGCATGTTCACCTTAGCGTAAAAGCTGAGGCAGTATTAGCACTACCGATTCAGTAAAATAGATGTTCTCATTCTGTGTCCTGTACGTTTTGTCCAGTTTAATAAGTGATTTCTCTTAAGGAGCTGTGGTATGAGAGAAATTTCCACTAAGTCAGAATTTAAGAGAGCTCCTTCCTGGAATTAGTACGTTTTTCACTTGTGTGGTCTTGCACAGTTAGCTTAATTCAATGGTCCTCCGCAGAGTGCAGTTTTGCCCTCGAGGGGACATTTGGCAATATATGGACATATTTTTTGATTGTTATAATTGGGACGGGAAGGTGTGCTGCTGGCATTTAGTGGGTGCAGACCAGGGATGCTGCTACCCATCCTACAGTGTGCAGGACAGCCTCCACAAAGAAGAATTACCCTTTGTGCCAGTAATGTTAAGACTGAAAACCCCTGGCTTCCCCATTCAGCGTCTGCATTTGTGTTTGTGAAATGTGCATCACCGAGTAGCTTTAAGAGTATGTTTATGAAAGAGGCTCTGAGAGTGAATGTTTTCTGAAATCTGTAGCAGTGTATAGCATGTGTGTTTTATCATTGGTAGCGTGATAAAGTGCATTTGCTCCATTCCCTGGAGGACTGTGCCAATCTGGTTTGGGAGTCAGATGAACCTGTGTTCCACCGTCTGCCCTCCCACTTTAACCTACTTCGTGATTTGAGGCCAGTTTCTTTATCTTTGAAAAGTAAATTCCTGTTTTCATCAGGTTTAGAGGAATGAACAGGATATGTACCTAAATTATGTAGCATGTCCTTGGGCACAGTGGTAATAACTATTTGGTTTTTTTTTTTACATTTATGGGAGAGGGTAATGAAATTGAGTTGTGCTCATTAAAATGTAAGATTCGAAAAAAGGATGAATGAGGAAATTGGCTTTTTGATAGTTAAAAGATGAAAAATGAAACATTGTCTTCAGAAGGGAATGTAATTTTAGAGAGGTAAATGGCTTAGGAGATGTTGCTTTGGTCTTCTGGAGAAGGGAAAGAATAAGCACTAAGGGAAGAAGTACCTGTGACAGGGAGAAAGGGAGGAGATTAAGTTGTACCAAAGACCGAGCATCATCTCTACTATAAATTAGTCTGAAATTCATCAAGAAGGTAATTTTTGTGCTTGGGAATTGCTGCACTATAAAAACTTGTAATATTTGTCTGCAAGCAGTGTAGTTGTGTTGTTTTTCATCCTACTCTTGATATTATGGTTTCTTAATATATTTTGCAGTACAATAGGAGACCCAGTGATGTAAGCAATGTACCCAGTCAGTGTGTGTACAAATGTGTCAGTTTTGTCTTAGTCATTTCCTTCTCCTCAGTCTCCCTGTTACAGTAGAGCAGAGATTTCCTGTGGTCACTCTTCCTTCCACCTCCACTTTTGTATCACACATGGGTTTAGGCACCTAAACTGTGACTTCATGAGCCCCATTGTTTTTCCCCTCTGTAGCAATCTGCAGCACCATGTCATTTATGTGGAAGACCAGTTGGCAGCAGTGTGTGTGTTTGACTCATTGTGAGACACACATACACACACACACACACCAGAGATTGAGCTCAGGGGCACTCAATGACTGAGCCACATTCCCAATCCTTTTTGGTTTTTTATTTAGAGACAGGGTCTCACTGAATTGCTTAGCGCCTCGCCATTGCTGAGGCTGGCTTTGAACTTGTAGGAGCTTCTGGGATTACAGGTGTGAGTCACTGAGCCTGGCTCAGTTTGATTCTTGTGTGAGTGATGGAGTTGGGTGAAAAACTTTCAAAGTGATCACAGTCCACCCGCAGTCTGCCTTGTAAACATCTTTGGTTCTGGTCATTTCCTCGGGAGGTGGCAATAGGAGACCCAGTGAGGATGCACGCATTCTGTGGCTTAGGAAAAGGCTCTTAATTCATGTTGGAGAATTGAAGTTAGTGATTTTGAAAAAAGGGTTTGATTTTAAAGTTTCTTTCTGCAGATCCCTGCTGCATTTGAACTAAATGGTGTGACTCTCACATAACTTGAACCCTCAAATGGAGCAAGTGTTAGCACCCACTCCCCTCAGCAGCTTGCATCTGGACATCTTTTCCTCTTGGATCAGTGAGGGCTGGCTCACCCCTCTGGAGTGGTGGCAGCCCGGGGGGAAGCATAGCAGCCGCAGCGTGAGTGGCTTGCAGAATGGGAAGGGTTGGGGATCGGAACACACTTCTGAGACGTTTATAATACTGACAGAGCCCTGTGAGTCCATGGAGACCTTTCTGAAGGTAACCTTCAAGCTCACTTAACTCCTGATTGCACAGAAATAGAGGGTGATGTTCCTCTCCCGTGGCCTCGAGCCACCCCGGAGTTGCTAGGTAAGCAGTATTTGCAAAAAAACTTAGTGATTTTAATAGAGAATCCTGAACTAGTTACACAATATTGCATACCTTTGTGGGCTCAGAAGCCAAGAGTTTGATATTCAAGCCAAGCTGAAAATGGGTTAATAATAAATAAGCTAAAGGAAAGACTAGATTAGTTATAATTTTAGATAGTACCAATGACCACAATTCTTGAGACATGGTAGATGATTTTTTCCATGTCAGGTATTTTCCGTCACTTCAATTTCTCAGATGTGGATGGAGTAGAAATTACCACGTGCTGCTGAAAGTGCTTGAAGACTGCTCATGTATTTCAGGGCACCTAGTCATCAACTTCTACAATATTTGGTTCCAAACCTGCAGGTTCAAGTGTCCTAAGTCAACAGATGTAAAGATTTCTTTTCATTTTTGAGAATTTCAGCTTGACATTTTATGAATTTTTCAGGGTGTGTCTGTGTGTGAAGTTTTCTCTTTTTAAAAAGAGCTCCCTCTTCTCTGAAACTCTAAAAGCCTTCATTTCACTTTGAAATGATGGCTTCTACTACAGGTGTGGTATGTGTGCCATCCATGAGCACAAGCAGGCAGATCTCTGCCTCTCTACCTTGGGAAAAAAGATCAGACTCAAAAGAAACTGTAGAACATACCTGTAGTGAATGGGTTATAGTAAAGATATTCAAAGCAAATAAAGAGATGGAATGGCTTCTAGGGTAGTGTTATAACTTAGCTAAAGGTACTAATATGTTCCTCTGAAAGGGAATTTGTATGAAGAAGGAATTTAGAGAAGTAGTGCTTGGAGTCTGGGGTGGGTTATACCAAGTTTGAGAGGCTGAGGCTTTCTACAGAGAAGGGATTTTGCCAGAGTGCAGTGTTAACAGGTCTGTGTACAGATCTTCAGCCTGCTGTTTGGGCTTTTGCAGTCAGACTGCCTAAGATCTAAACTTGGCTTAGAGTATGGTCTTGCTCTAACCAGTGAATACCCTGAGCTTACCTTAGCCTCACATTGCAGTGTCAGGCCACACAGGAAGCCATAAGACATATTTCTGTTCAGTAGTCACTGTGCATCCTTTTGACTACAATTTGATTTCCTCATATAGTGATGTTTTTAGGAGACACACTGATCAGCATATATCAACATTCAATCCAAATTATGAATTTATATTTCCCACAAAAGGTATTCAATTAGCGTTTTTACTTCAATGTCACCTAGAGTGTGGTTAACACAAACCCTTTCCTAATTATTATATTTATGAATTGGCAAGATTAGGGGCCAGCCTTGGCTTGTGGTGAGCCCACCAAGATGGTATGGCACCCCAGGGACCAGCCGGCTTGCCCAGGGTTGCTTGTCCCCCTGTGAGTGTTCTTTTCTGTCTGACTTGTGACACAGGAGTGTGATGACCATTGAAACACTGTTATCTTTTTTGTCAGTTTAGAAAATGTTGGGGGAAAAAATGAATATTGCCGAGTGCTTATTCATGCTGGAAATGTGGTGTTCTGTGAGTGACTCATGTAAACATGAGTAAAGCAAACTAGAGTACATTGTTATAATCACAATTACAAGGTACACTAATTCCTACTTAGCTAAATTGCACAAATTACCAAACAACTAAAGAAATCCCCAATCAAAGCAGTTCATAGCCAAAACGTCACAGAATTTTTCATTATAGTTTTACAATGCTACAATTTAAATCTCATAATGCTGATATTAGATTTATAAACTATACTTTTATTTGATTCTCAGATAGCATGAAGTTTCTTGAGCATTTTAGTCCCAGAAGCTGTCATACTTTTAAAATTCATCTTATATTCCCACTGCTGGGTCTCTTGCAATTTTCTGTTGTAAATCCTAAATGATTTTTGAACTTTTGGACAATTTATTTTTCTTCTTCTTTTTAAAAATATGGTACTGGGATGAAACCAGGGGCTTTCTACTATTCTGCCCATTTTATTTTTTTATTTTGAGACAAGGTCTCGCTAAGTTGCCTAGGATGGCCTTGAACTTGCGATCCTCCTGCTTTAGCCTTCCCAAGTTGCTGAGATTCCAGATGTGTACCACCACACCCAACAGGAGCTTCCTTTTTTAAATGACTTTTTCATATGTAGTTAAGAATTGGGCAAAGATGATTCAGCCAAAAGTTCATCCTTAAAGAAAATAGGTATCAGGTAGAAGATCCATTTTCAAGGAGTTCCTACGTGACTTAAAACACTTCTTAGCTGTGGCTTTTTTAGACTACACAAAGGTATATTATTTTATGGTTCCTCTGGGGTTTTATTTGTTTTTGTTTTATTTTTTGAATTGAACCCAGGGGCACTTAATCACTAAGCCACATCCCTAGTGCTGTTTAAAAATATTTTATTTAGAGTTGCTTGCTGAGTTGTTTATGGCCTCGATAATTTGCTGAGGCTAGCTTTGAACTCGCAATCCTCCTTCCTCAGCCTCAGCCTCCCACCTGAGCCTCTTGAGCCACTGGGATTACAGGCGTGTGCTACTGTTCATGGCATTTCTCAGGTTTATACTTTGGATCTTGGCAGGACATGATGGTTTTTGAAAATAGACACAGTGAATCTCAGCACCCACATATGTAACCATTCTAATATAATGGAGTTATAGTTAAGGATATATATATATATAGTTATAGTCAAGGCCTAAGCAAAACCATAGGTAATCAGGAATTGGAGCAACATTTATGAATTTCTGTGTAGCTAGATGACATTCTAGGCTTCTGGTTTAATGCCTCTGAAGGTATATAACACAACTGAAAGTTAAGAATTGCCTGTGAAATAGTTCAACTTGGGACTTTATCTCTTAGATTTTACAAATATTTGCCAAAGGATTTTATAATACATGCTAAGGTTATGATTTTATTTGTATAAGGTTGGTTTCTAATTTACTTGGTGAGTACATTTCTTTATGGCTTCCTCATGAATGAGATAATAGTTCTTCCAGGAGAGTTTTTAAAGATTTTTTTCCTCCCAGGTAGTTTTCCACATTCCATGACTTTGAGCTGATAGATTTCTGTGTGGCTTCTTGTTTTATAACACAGTGCAATGCATAATTTATCATTTTGTTTAAAACATTAGAAAAGGAGAAATTCTTAGCCTTGTCCTTGAACCCAAGTTGACAATCAGTCTGCCTCTTGCCGGCACCACTTCTTTTCTCCACTTCAGTTCTTCATTTATGTTTTGTTTTTGTGTCTACCTTCCTCAGAACTCTCCCCCAAAAGCCTTATAGTCATTAAGCATATTTTTGGAGGTTCAGATGTTAAGGAGTATAAATCCTTTAAAGATTTTGGTTTTATATTTTAATTAGATTTTGTTGAAAAATGGTATGAAGATAAAGAATTATCTGTAAATCATGCATTCAGGTAACCAGGATAACATCAATAATAAATAAAAGCCATACATATGTGTGATTAGCATACAGATGGGATCAAAAGGTACAGGACCATGTAAAGACCTCGCACCTCATATGTAACTGTTAATTTCTTGTGATTTCTTCCAGGAAAAAAAAATGTTTTGGGCACATTGCCATATCTACTTGGCTCTCTACTTTTTTATTTTTAATAAAAAGATTAAATTACATGCATTATTTTGTAACTTTTCCTAATATAATTTAGAGGTCTTTTTCATTTGCATGTAATAAATCTTCACTTTAAAGATGATGCAGTATTTCATTAAATGAATCTACAATAACTGTTACCTTGGTTTGTTTCTAGATATTTTAGTTGTTGCTAGGGTATGTGTTTATGCTGTTGGACTAATTACCTTCTGCCTTAAATTAATACCTTTGTATGAATTTTGCTCATATACATAGAGGTTAAATTTCTAATTTTGGAATTGCTAGGTCACAGGACTTTTGAACTTTCTAGATGAATATTGCCAAATTATACTCCATAAAGATGATCAATTTTTATTTTAGACCAAAGTTATACCATTTAAAAAATTTGTTTAGAGTTTGCACATATTTGTACATATTTATGTGGAACGGTGAGGTTGATACCTGCATACATCATGTATCTGTAATAATCTAATCATGGTATTTAACATATTCATCATGCATTTATTTTTCCTTTGTATAAAAACATTCAAAATCCTCTTTTGTAGCTATTTTGAATTATTCAGAATGACATTGTTAATTAAAGTGGTATCTTTTCCATACCCCCCTATCTGATAAGTTAAAAATGTTGTCTTTGTTTTCTTACTTTAATTGTGGGTAAGGTTCAGGATCTTCTCCTAGGCTCTTATGTGTTGGAATTTCTCTGTGTTCTTTGCTTGGCTATGTGCTTTCGCCTTCCTCTTTCCCTCTGTGGCCTTCTTTGTTTCCCTATAAGTTCTTATTTTGGTCCTATTGACTTGTATGAGTTCATTTTAAGTGTGCAAAATTAGTATCATTTCATATGCATGTAAGTGTTTCCCCCATGTCATCATGGGTGCTTTTGATTGTCATTAAAAACATTGTTTTTTAATATTGAACATGATCCTTTGAAAAAGAAAGGAAAGAAGGGTATGGACTGGGAAAAGTTGGCTTACTTTCTGCTTTTTTTATGGCTTAGTAGTTGTAGTTGGGGGCTACAGGTTATCCCCATTGATCCTAACGTGTCCCACCTCTGTAGACCCTCTGTCATCTCAGTTACATTAAGACACTTTTCAAGAGGCCTAGGCATGAATGTCCTTGCCCTCTGTTGCATAGGTCCTCATCAGTCCATCTTCCCTTTAAGGACAGTTGAGTTTATGAACAGCCTGGTCTATTAGTATCAGAACTGAGCCATTTGGAGAGTTCATTCCTGGTAGCCAGAAGTGTAAGTAATGTTCCTCTCTATCCTGAGCACCAAGAATAGTTACCTAGGTCATGAAACACACTGTGTTGAATGAATGAAGAGCAGGAAGAACAAGAGGCGCTGGGGGAGAAGGAGCAAGAATCAAAAGTTGACTGTGTGGAGCACTTAAGTCAACCAGATCTGTGCGTGCCTGACAGATGTCCTTTTGGAGTCTGCAACATTTCTGTTTCCCAGCTTTGTAATTCCTACTCAGTTAGCTTCTAAACAATTGGTATGGGTTCTAAGATAATAGTATATTTATCTCATAAATTTTCTAGGACATTGAACATGCAAACAGTGCACTTGTGCCAAATGTTGTTTGTTTGAACCTCTTCTCTCTTTGTGCTCACATAATTATCTGTCTAGACTGGACAGTGAGAGAGAATCACGTCTGTTCTCTTGCAAATGGTGTTAGAAAAACAATGTGTATCTCCCATTTTAAAAAAATCTGATGTTAAAATAATAGGCCAAGAATAGATTTCTCTTCAAATTTCTTCAAAGAGCAAACTTATTTGAACATTTAAGAGACAAAAATTGATTATACAAATGTCCATACTTGTTACATACTGTGTAAACTAAGACTCAGCCTAAATCCCAGAAAAAGTGTGGGCTAATTACTTATTTAATGAAATATCTCCAGAGAAGATTTTAAGGATTTCCTGAAAATTCCAATAATCTATATTTATGTACTTATTCATATATATGGGAATCCTTTTTATAGTATCCTATAAAGGGTAACAGTATTGTGTTGCAGTATTTAGTTGGTTTGGCATATAGTATTACTCCTTGAAAATGTCAATAAATCTTAATTTCTAGTAGGATTATGGCCTCTTTCTTTCCATTTGGCCTGAGATGGGATGCATAATGGCTTTGTTTACTCTCTGGAGTTTTATGAAGGCAATTGACTCAATTAACTTGAATTTACTGAAATAAAAGCCTACAATAGGAAAAATAGATTTACTTTTGAGAAAGCTAATGCTAAACTTTGACTTCTGTTGCTGTTCAGCAGCATTCAGTGTAAAGATAATTGGGCGCCAGAACATGAGAGAACCAAACCCTGTTGTTTTGAATGATCCTGGTGCTTATTAGGCATCCGTTCCAGTGCAGACTGATGAAGTAATTGATGAATGATGACACCATCGATGAGACAAGTTTATTGTAGTTTGGTAATGGCAGTTTTCTTTTCTAAACAGAATATTGAAATGAAAGCTAAATGGAGATGTTTTAATTGTCAAAGGGAAGCTCATGAATGATTTCTTGGGTCCCACAGTTTTATACCACTATGGTTCAACTTGCATCTTGGGTTTTTGCTTATAAATCAAGTTGACGGAATAAGGCTGACGGAAATTAATTTGTGTATTTGTCGTTAACATTTTGTACAGGAGGATAAATGAATATGATAATAGAATCTATTTTGAAAAATGAGTTTCTGAAAGTAGTTTCTGTGAGGACAGAACTTTGGGTGAGACCATGGTGCTTTGTTGAAAACCAGTTGGCTTTGGAGAAACAAAGCAAATGAAAATAAAAATTCTGTGCCAGGCATGGTGGTGCACACCTGTAATCCTCATGAATTGGGAGGCTAAGGCAGGAGGATTGTGAGCCCAAGATCAGCCTCAGCAACTAACTGAGGTCATAAGCAATTTAGCAATACCCTGTCTCAACATAAAAAATAAAAAGGGATGGGGATATTGCTCAGTGGTTAAACACCCTGGGTTCAGTCCTTGGTATGTATGTATTATGTACGTATGTATAAATAATGAATAAATAAATTCTGATAGCAATTATGACAAATATAAAATGCATGTATTAAGACGATTTCAGGCCCTTTTGTGAGGTATCTCTGGTTAGGTGGTATACATTTTTGGTGGCATGTAGACCTTTTGGAGGAATGCTTCGCAGTTGAAATAGAGTATGAACCATTTGAGAATCAAAGTGAAGGGACTCTTTAGAGGAAAAGCAGAGGCTTTGTAAACACACCTTTCCCTTTAGGTTCTCAGTATTTCCACTCACTAGTGGGCCCAGGTAGGAAATACTGTGAGCCACAGTTTTCTTAATTGGTTCAAATGATGATTAAACATCTGCCTGAGAGAAATAGATAGCAATCACTCTACAAATATGATTCCTTTAAGAAAGTTTCTAGTGTTGTGCTGATTGAGAGGGTGGCCACTGGAATATATTTTCAGGACTGTCAAAGTTTAAAGTGTTTCTTAAGATATAAAGTCTGAGGAATGGGGCCAGTGTAGAAGGTGCTATTTCTCAGTGAGGCAGAGAGTGTCTCTGTTATTAGTATGTAATCACTAGTGACTTTTTTTTTCCTATGGCTGTCACATATGTCAGATAATTGACCCTGGCTTACGTTGAGTATCGCAAGTGAGGCCACAAGTCCCATTGAGGTCAATTATTAGGCATAAGTGTTTATATCAGAGTGTTAATGTTTCAGGAGCCCTCTGCCATTGGTCTGGTCACACATTAATTATTGCCACTGTGAGGCAGCGCAGTTGCTGGGCAGCGCCAGGGGAAGTTGGTCAAAACACATTGAGCTGCTCCACCTGGGAGCTTTCTGCCCAGGTACCCCCCTGGCCTTGGTGTGGCCCGTAGGGAGTTTGGTGACATCACTGTTGGCCATTGGGATCTGAGGACTGTCCGGACTTTTGTTATTGCCCAATGCATCCAGTATCACAAACTGATACTGAATGTATTTGCAGTAATGGAGTGATTAGGGCCTGTGTTTTCATATTTCTTTTCTTCTGGGTTTTTCTAGCTTCTTTTTGTATTTTCTTTTCACTAGTAAGAGTGTCCAGGCTGATGGAAACTGAGAGAAAGTACTTACTGTGTGTTCGGCTGTTCTAGTTGCCTTGTGTTATATACTTCACTTAGTAAAGGCAGAAAGCTGCTGCACAGCCTTTACCTCTATACTGTCCTTTTCAGGAGAGTATGCACAGTTATACTGAATGTCGGTAAAAACAATATCAACAACAATATAAATCCCATTGAACTAGTGATAATTATCTTAGCACCTTGGTACATACACTTTTAGATTCCTTCCTTGAACTCTGATGGAAAATCCTTTCTCTCTGCCCTCTTCTGTTTCCAAGCACTAAGCATAATGAACAATTTGATAATTATCTTTCCAGCTGTTTGTGCATTTATGCACATTGTACAGATATAGATGATCCATACACATTTTTTTCATATATTCTGCTACTGTATGTGCGTTATATTGACCCGTTGGGTGCTCTTTTTCACTTAGTATATCCTGGACAAGCTTCTTGTGTATCATTGGATATAATCTAACATTATTATTATTTTTTTATTGACTACTATGTGTGAACTATATCACACTTTTGCAGGATGACTTTACTATAATTTCTTTCACTGTACCACTTTCATTACTAGTGGTACACAGTCATTTTCCCTACATCATTTCCCATAACTGCACATATTTTATTGCATGAAAGAACTATGATTACGGGCTGGGGATGTGGCTCAAGCGGTAGCTCGCTCGCCTGGCATGCGTACGGCCCGGGTTCAATCCTCAGCACAACATACAAACAAAGATGTTGTGTCCGCCGAAAACTAAAAAATAAATATTAAAAAAGAAAATTCTCTCTCTCTCTCTCTCTCTCTCTCTCGTGCGCTCTCACTCTCTTTAAAAAAAAAAGAAAGAACTATGATTAATCCCCTCTCTTGAAATTCAGAGTATTAAAAGGTTCAAGGATGTACGTTCTCAAAACTGGGATTTCGAACACATCCTTACTTAGTTACTTTTCAGTCTCATTTCCACCACTCCAGTAAGGTTATTCTTACTCTTTTACATTTAATCCGCACTCCCATTCCAGCCTCAGGCAACCACTCATGTGCTTTCTGTCTCTGTAGATTTGCTTCTCCTCAACATTTCATATAGCCTGTGTCACCTTAAAAAACTTACTATCCATGAGTAATATTTCTTTTCTTATTCTTTTTGAATAATTTGGCCCATATAAAACTCCTGGCTAGAATTGTTCATTATATTAGGGCTCAGTACTGTCTTGAATAATAATATTTACATTTCTTCCATTCCACGAAGAATTTTTCTTTCATTCCACAGAGACAAATTACCTCTAAGACTGGGAAGCTTTCTCATAATACTTGCCATATCAGAAGTGAACTCTTGAATGATTTTTTAGTGTTAGTTACTTTCTTTATGTGGTGACTTTAAGGTAATTGTTAGCTCGACTTAGTTTGAGAACTGAATGTAAGTTGGTTTCACTGATGACATGCTACCAAAACATCAAGAACTTGGCAGAATCTTGCCCTTTGAAAAGCAATACTAAAGCATTCTTGGTCATGACATCCAAAACCTGTTTTTCTTTTTTCTTTTTTCATTGGTGCATTATAATTATACAAAATAGTGAGATTCACTTTTATAATTTGGTCAATTTCATTGCTTCTTTCTCCTCCTTTGGATACTAAGTATTAACGTCAGAAAAGTTGATTAACATCAATGAACCAAAGAACTGTAGTGTTAAAATAATTAAAATTTTTTTCTTAGTTAATAATGCTTATTAGTACATTGTAGTTACGCATATAGTAGGATTCATTTTGGCATAATCATACATGCATGGAATATAATTTGTTCTGTTTCAGTCTCTGGTGCTTCCTCTTTCCCTCACCTCTTCCCTTCCCCTTAATTTTTCAAAATTATTTTGCCATTATAAATCATTTAAAATTAAAAGCTAATATTTTTAAAAATTGTGGATAATTTTATTTCAATATTTAATATTTCAATATCAGATGATATGATCAGGTTGTCATCTGATAGTTCCCGTATCCTCCCCCCCCCCCCCCCCCCCCCCCCCCCCGCTTTCCTTTCCTTTCCTTAGTCTTTACAGTACTGAGGATTGAACCCAGGGGCACTCTACCATTAAGCTAGATCCCCAGCCTTTTTTATTTTATTTTGCAACAGGATTTCTCTAAATTGCCCAGGGTGATCCTCTCACTTGTCTACTTGTCTTCCTCCTGATTTGGCCTTCCAAGTAGCTGGGATTTCAGTCCTCTGCCACACCCTGACTCCTAAAAGTATTTGGATGCCTATTCATTTGTAGTTCTGCTAAGATTCTGAGTTTAGATGCTCTACTTTGGGATTTCCACATTAAATACATACATAATTATTAATAATTGCCATTTCAATTGGATAATTTCTACTTTCCAATGCCTCTACATTTTCAAAAGCTCAGGGAGAGTTGGAAAAATAACCAAACAAATCTGCCTGCCTCTTTTATTACTGAGAGGAAAAAATATGAAGGATGCTGTTACTGTATTCTAATATGTTAGCACACCAGAGTACAAAGTCTGAGGATTGAAGTTTGTGTGGGTAGCACTTTGAAATGCATCTAGAAAGCAGAAGGCGTCTCCAAGTCATGTTCTGAAAAGGAGTGAAGGGAGACATCAGTGCAGTTCTCAGGCGCCACTCCACCCCTTTGAGGCAGATTGTGTCACCATCAGCCTCTCATGGACCCCCTAATTCATTGTGGCTTCTTTGTGAATCAGTAATTAACACCTAGGGAAAAGAGCTTTTCTTTAGAAGAAATAACAGATTTTTCTTGAATGCTGTTGGAACCTGCATGGTTACTTAGGTAACAGTTATTGCATTTTATCATTTTTGGCAAGTGGAGAAGGTAGCCTCCTCAACTTGGGTTTGTCTTTTAAAGAAAAAAGCAAAATAATATGTAGTAATGGGCCAGGAACTGTGGCTACTCAGGAGGCTGATGTAGGAGGTTCAAAAGTTTGAGGTCAGCCTGGGCAACTTAGTGAGACCCTGTTGAGTGACAGTATAGGCATGTGTCCTCCTTGGTATCTGCATAGTGCCTGCACTGATGGAGCTCTCTGTCGGTCTAGGGGTGCAGCAGGCCATCTACTCAAGAGTGAAGTGCTATTTGCAAAGAAGGCACAACTCGGATGTGTCAATTTAGTAACCACATCAGAGATGTTGGATTATGAGTCAGTGCAGTGAGGATTGGTAGTGTTCATGTAATAAATGAACTTTCTGCTTTTGATTTTACTTACATTAATTTTAATTACATTCAATTTGATAGTATAAACCAATTACTGATGTTCACATTTGAGTGTCTCATATTTTCTGAGCCCCCAAAGCATGATGAGGAGTGGAGTGCAAATCAGGAAGTAATGCCATTGGTCCCCTGTGACTTTCTCTGTAACAGCCCTTGAGGCTACTGCTTTGAGTATTGGGAGCTGTTGAAGGGCGGGAACCCAGCTAAGAAAGCTATTTTCAAGTGGCTGTTATCCTTTTCTTAAGAAAATCTTTGGGTACTGGGAGGAGGAAAGAAGTTGTGTAAATACAGCCATTTGGGGTGTTAGGTGCTGTTGGATGTAGAAGGTAAAAGACACGATTGTGAGCAGGTGGAGTACTATATGCAGTCATAATTTGTTGAGCACCTGCTGTGTACTTAGTCTGTACCTGGTGCTTTGAAACTATGTCTCTCTTAATCCAGTGAGGTGTAGATAATAGTTTTTTGTATTTTTATAGCTAAGGAAACTGACTTGGAAAGGCTATGACTTTCCCAATGTTACAGATGGAGTCTAAATCTGGTTCCTTTCTACTTTGTGTCTTGCCTTAAGACTAACCTGATTTTTGCTTTCCCTACTTCCAAAATAATATCCTCTTCCACAGTCCTGAAATTTCACTCTGAAACTGTTATCCCATAGAGATGAGGATATAGATCTTCTGAAATGCAAAATCCTAGGGAAGAGAAACTCACTTGGCAGTGAGAATGGACCTCTACTTTGCTCTGCTCAGATCCTGGCTGAGAAGAAGTGGACTCAATGGAGGCTGTTGGATTTGGGAAGGAAAGAGGATCAGAGGCCATTTAAGCTTGGGCTGTCAGAGATTTGGGTCTGGGAGCACCACCCAAAGGGACACAGGGACACACAGACTTCTGTGGAGATGGCTACTGACAGACAGGTTTCACCCAGGGCAAACTTTGCCCCATCCACTTTCATTAGAGCTTTTCATCAAGGAATTGGAGAAAATGCAGTGAGAACTGGAGACCTTGGTTTAGTTCCTCTTTTTGGTATAATTGTAATCCATAGTTGGGTTTCAGTCATTTAAGGTGGAAATAACAAAGAATTATACACTGACCATGAATATTTTATTAAATTTAGAAATATAAACATTTAGGATTTTTCTGTCTTTTAGGTAGAGTCAAGGAATTTTTCTTTGGAACACAGGCCCTCTGATTTGTGCTGTTATGTGTCCACACAAACCACACATGTGATTCATCATCTACAGTGTCCAGTCTATTTCTTTAAAGTGATGCTAGAACATCAGAACTTTTAAAGCAGCCCATTACAGATCCTTCTGGATTTTTGTCACTTTTTCTGCTCATAATATTTAAGTTGCCTCAAATACTAATTTTGTAGCCATCTTTTTTTTTCTTTTTAGCTATTTATGTTTTCAAGTCTTTCTAAAGCATTCAACTTAGTTTTAATGAAATCACAGCTCATTTTCTTTTCAGATTTGGATCTTATTGGGTACTTAATATTTAATTAAATTATGTAATAACAGAAACAAGTACAGCCTACATAAATAGGTTGAGAAACCATTATAACCAAGTCTTTGTAAACATTACACGTTGGCTAGTGGCAAAGGAGTTGCCAGGCTTAGCTGTGACTAAGTACAGTGAATTGTTGCTTAGTCATCTGCATGCATCAGTATGACTTAGCAAGTAAGGAGGAATAATCTAGTCCGAGGGTTAAGTAGAAATCAATTGATTAGGAAAACTTTAGCTGTAGTACAGTTGTACACCTGCTCCTTAGTGGTCTAAAGAAGCTGTGTATTACAGTGTCTCAGGTATTCCAACAACTTACTGTGAATTGCATCTTGAATTATAAATGTGCAATATGCCAATCATAACAATAACCCATTGATTAGTCTGTTTTTATTACTGTGTTAAAATAACTGGGACAGGCTCCTTTATAAAGAAAAGAGGTGTATTTAGCTCACAGTTTTGGAGACTGAAAGTTCAAGATCAGGCAGCCCCATCATTTTGGCCCCAGGAAAGGGCGTAGTGTTAGATGGCATCAGGAAGCCAGGAACATGTGCACACTGAAGAGATCACAAGGCCAGACAGGAAGCTGAGCAAGATTCAGGGGTGAAGCCCAGGCTTATAAAAAACTCACTGTCTCGAGGACTAACTCAGGGTTCTCCAGGAAATTGTCTTAACTCCTTTTCAGGGGAGTGCCCTCAGTGTCCTAAGACCTCCCTCTAGGCCACCATCTTCAAGTTCTATACCTCCTCCCAATAGGACCATGCTCAGGGTCAAGCTTTTGGCACGTGAACCTTGTGGGACAGACCACATCCAAACCATAGCTTGTTGGGGGGTCTAATCATTTTTCAAAAATTGCCCTCACCCCAGAGCTTGATATCTCCAGATAAAGGGGCAAGTTTGTTAGCTGTGAGCTCACTTAGTGCCACTAGAGAGCTTCTACCAAGCTCTTTATGTTATATAAAAGTTAACAGGAGCCTATGCAGATTAATTACAGAGTTATTCTATATGTGATAATGAATTCATAAATGGTATAGTTGTTTATTAATTTGGTTCATTATTTGACTTACGTTACAAGGCAGTCACAGTCATTAGTGTAAGTGTTTTTTACATTTTTGTTAGGCAGAAAAGATTCATACCAATTATAAATTGCTAAATAGTTTGATGTTGAATGAAAAGCAAAAACCTATTGAGGGGAATACCATTGAGAGTGGGTCTAACAGTCTGAAAGTTGGGGTCAAAATTGAATTGTTTTCCTGTCCCTGAAATTGTTAGATTCTGAGTTAAAACATAAAGGTAAAGGCAGCTGTTAAAAAGAGTGTTTTTGCTGTCCCTCAAATTTATTTTAATTTATTTTTGGTGCCTAGAACCAGAATGTGTGCAGACCTGTTCAAAGATGGTAGCTTCTGAGAAAACCTACAATATTGACAGTTGTGGGCATTTAATTAGCAATCGGAGATTCCAACTGGATGTGATTTTTGAACAATGTGAAGAAATTTGCTTTATGGTGTTCATGGTAAAGAATGCATCTATAGTTTCAGGGGAAGGCCATCATTTATGTCATACCTGTATTGCTGTCCCTGAGTTCCCTGTTTCTAAAAGTAGGAATTCATGTGGCTGGTACTGGAAGTTTTGGTGTAAGATACATTAGATAATGATTCTTCGGGTACCAGTACTGAATCTTTAGGTTCAATCCATTTGCTAGATTTGGCTGATACATTTGGCCCAGAGATTTGCCAAAGCAAAATGAAAAACATCAAAAGATTCACATTATCTTCTCCTTCAGCCCAGAAGATTGGCCTGTGTGGCACTTTTTATTCTCCTTTTGTAGTATCCACAAAGATGTATGACTCGGGTGGCAGAGGTCAGGAGTCCAAATGTTTGGGTAATGAGTATCTTGCTCTAGTCAAGAAACTGAGCACAGTGTCCCTAGGATCTATGAGACCAAAGGCGTCCCCTTGATTTTGAAAACTGGACCTTTGTCAGCTCACCTTTGAGACCATTTAAGGTCCTCAGCTGCTGTTAGCTAAATCTTGGTTGTCCATGCCAATACAAAGATATTTGCCAAGATAATCTTTTGCCTTTTAGAGGTGCAGATATCCACTGTCTGTAGGTATTCCTACTAACTGAATTGAGTGCCATTATCAATCCTGGCAATCAGTAGGGTGACAGATCAGTGACTTAAAAAAATAGAATTTCTAAGAATAGTTTCTCTTTCCTGACCTGCCGCCTTAGCTGCCATGGTGGTGTTGCTCAGCTATTTCCTTGTTGTCTGGTTTGCATCTGGAGCTAGGAAGGAAATACAGAATGAGGAAATACGGGATAAGATAACACTGAGTGAAGTATTTCTATTATCTTCCCATTTAATGTGGCTTAGACTCCTTCACTTTTTCCATCAATCTAATGTGAGGCATCTCTGGGTGTGGTCTTTATTTTGTTTCCCTCTGTTGACTTAATCTGGTCTCTTCAGTCTGAGGAACTAGATGTTTGGATGTGGGCTAGAGGGTAAAAGCCCTACTAACTACAATGAGAGTCAGGATAATATTTGGATATACTTTCAGGATCAGGTCCCACTTGACTTGAGGAATATTGTGTGAATGAGGAGGTTATTAATAAGGTGGTGGCCACACAGTGTCAGTGAGTGGGAGAGGCTTGGAGGAAAGAGCTTTGGCTTGCTTGAGTAGCGACTCCTCTACATAGTGGCCATGTGAAGTCAGTTCACTAATTCTTTGGTTTCGTCCCACCACTCAGCATAAGTTCCATGGTTCAATTTTTCTTATTTTTTTCTGGGTGATTTATGTTTGTGAATATGTATTATTTTTTAAACAAATCAACTCCATACCAAATTAAATTTCAGTTTAAAAAACATTTTAGAGTGGTAGTTTAAAAAATTTAAAGTGAATAGTATAATGAACTCCATATTCTTATCTTGCAGTATTAACCATCAACTTTCTAGGACTCTTGTTTTCTTCCTCCCATTTATTCCCCTGGTTTGTTTCTGGGGAGAAAGGACCAATATTTCTAAGTAAACCTCAGACATCATACCCTTTCACTCCAATACTTTGTTCTTTGTTTGTTATTTGATTGTTTACTCTTGTCTGTTGACTTTTCTTTCTCTTGTTTCTGAAGTAACACCTGGACTCTGCCCTTGTGATGTTGTAAAGATGCACCTTTTGGTGGCCTTGTCCTTTGCATGGAGTTGGATGGGCTGGTCTCAGGGATCCTGAGTAAGACCACCTTCCTGGTATAGTGTCCGTGTCTCAGACACTAGTAGAACTTGGCAGTATCACTGCTACCTTCCTACCTTAGAGTTAGGAGAAAAGCAGGGTACTTACTGTATGACTGTGTTTAGAAGCAGAAGGCTCAAATCTAAGTCAAATGATTTGTATTACTTATTAAATTCATAAAGCATGGGTTTAAATAAGACGACTCCACGGGGATGTAGCTAGATCCCATTTTGGTTTTCTAATTACCTAGACAAGAAATTGTTGACTTTACAAATAAATCATTTATAAATTTGCCATTCTTGGAGTACAGTAATAATTTGGGCAACATTTCAGTTTTTAAGGGGTTCTATATAAGTTACATGTGTCTCACAGCAGAATTGTGAGGAAGGAAAAGTGTTTCTCCCAGGTGAGTTGAGAGAACAGAGGAAACTGGGAGGACAGAGGTCAGCGACTCATTATGGGTCCTCTGTCCCCTAGCCTAGAAATCTCTCTCTTTGGAATGTGTTTTGAGTTGCGTTGGAATGTGTTTTGAAATTGGAACATGCCTTTTTCTTGTTTCTTTATGCTTGTGTATGATGTTTGGGAAATTCACAGCCCTTCTGAAGAGGTCCTGGAGATGCCTGGGGAAGGCTCCACGCTTGTTAAGACTCGTTCTGTGGCAGGACCAGGGTAACAAGCACGACCTCTCTGGGAGCCCTTTGATTGCTGATGTCACCAACTCTCTCCCCCATGACATTCGTTTCTGCTGTACTTTGCTGCTACCCCAGATCCAGGCTGTGATCCCTTCTGGGGACATTGAGCTAGGTGTACTCATTATTGTTGTGACAGAGCGGAATTCATTAATGTCTAAAATGCCTGATATTTTCCCTGGGGACCAGAAGTATTTTGATTCAGTAGAGAAGTGGTATTGAAATTTTTCTACCCTCTTGGAAATTTTGTTGCCAGCACCAAATTGCCCAATTCCTTTCAAAATGAGTAATTCCAGAAAAGATTTTTAAAATACCTAGGTAGGAACAGTCTATTGGCTTAAGTTGCCTGAAGGAATAGAATGATTCTTCAGGGTTTATGCTTTATTCAGGAAATTACTATAGTAGTAATCTAAAAATCTGTGCACTTTATTTCTCCCAAAGATACTTTATTTTCTTTTATTAGTTAAAATTGGTTTCCTGCTGAAGTGTCTTGCCTGCTGCAGGTATAGTTCATAAAATATGATTTATGCATTTGATTTAGGGGCATTACTCATTATTTATACCACCAATGGTTTAAGAATGGAACATAATTTTAGTATGGGTCTCTTAACCATTGCATATTATTCATGGAGTTCCTCATATAAAATAGTTTAATACAGTTTTTCACATGAAGTTGCTTTGGAAAAAGTAAGGGAAAGATAAAATCAAGAGAAGTATGTACCATGGGGTGTTTTAAACAGACAATGTCATTTGCAAACACATAAAGTAGTCAAGATGGTTGGCTAACCAAATATTGTCAAACTAAGGTTCTTTTTTTTTTTTTTTAATTGGTTGGGAGTTCATAAGGTTCTGGTTTTAACAAATAGATAAGGCAGATCTGCAATTAGTACCATTAATAATATGCAAATGGTACAGCCAACATGATACTGACATACTTAGAAACAGTTTTGTTTGTAAAAAAACAAAACGCTTCATAGGTCTAATGGGATGTGGGGCTTGTTCAGGAATTTATGTCTCATAGGCATGGGCTTCTGGAACTGGACAGGACACCAGAGGGCTTTTATTTGGGGGAGGTGGTAGTGGCTGAGAGGGGAGGGTGGGGAAGAAAGAGTAGAAATTGAATCTCTTCCATTAAGCTGCTCTCAGCTTTGCCAGTGTTGGCCTCATGACCTTGGGGAAAGCACTGTGTTCTGATGATCGCTGTTGGTATAAAATTTGAGGATTTGACCACATTTGTGACTTTCAAATCAGGGTACTTGAACTCCCCCAGGTAGGAGGTATCAAATAACATGCCAAGCACAGCGTATATTTAAGGATTTGGGCAAAGGCAGTGATTTTGGTTTTAGTAAAGTGTCTGTGTTATAGAGCAAAAATAAAATTTACATGTAGTTTAAAGGTGAACTGTCAATGTAAAAGCTTGCCCCTTTTATTGCAGAGCCTCTTAGGGCTGTGCACCTAGACTTTCAGGTGGCTGCATTGGCCCTCAGCTCATGGATGTCTTCACAGAAAATGTTCAGAATGAGAGTTGATATTTTTGCCAGTTGCTAGGTGATATCTAAAAGTTTCCTTCACTTTTACTTTACATCACTCTTCTGTGAGAACTGATGATGGATACCATCCCATAGCTATATTAAAGTAATTTGGTTTTGTTTTTCTTTTATATAAAACATCATGTACTTCCTGAATAGTATAATATATAGGCTCATTTTTCCCTCATTTATTCTTCAGTATTTATCCAGTGCCTGCAATATGTTAGGCACTGTTTTGAACTTTTTGACAAACACATTTTCTTTATTTTAAATTTAACATAAGTAGTCAATATTTTGAGTAGATAATACATTTACATGGGTCAAAATTCAAACTGTATGGGAAAAAAAAAGTAACAAGTATACCTACCTCCTTGCCACCCAGGTCCACTCCCTGGAGGCACTGAATGTTGGCTAATTCAAGCCTTCAAGCTATATTTTATTTATACGTTAGCAGATAATGTAGATTGCCCCCCCCCCACTTACACCGATTTTAGTATACCATGCATTTGAATCATCTTCTTTCTTTTTTACTATAAGGATTGAATTCATCCTGAAGACAGTATACCAGTCCATTAGCACTGGTTATGTCGGAAGGATAAGGTTGAGGAGGTAGCTTGGTGTTTGTGTCTTCCCAACTGTTTAACTCTATGTATTTTTATATTGTTTAAATCTTTTTTTATAAGAATATATATTTCTTTTATGATAATGAAGGACTTCAAGTGTGAGATAAACAAATTTACAAAAAAACTATACATTCACATTCTTCCAGTGGGTCCCTCCAGGCTGAGGACCCACTGGTGTGTTTGTGGAGGGCTAACTGCCCCATCTGTCAAGGGAAACCTCTGAAGAAATCCCTTAGTAATGCTTTTTCACCTTGGCCTCCATGGTTTAGGAAAGTGAAAGTACAGAGAATTTTCTCCTCTGGGCAGGGTTTGTCCCACATGTGACCCACACCTTCCCAGATATGACTTGTACTCAGAAAAGCTCCATGTGATAGATGTGGAAAGAGGCCCAGGGGTGAGAAAGGCACTCCAAAGCCCAGAGGAAGGCTCTGCCCCAGCTCAGGCTTTGCAGGAAAACTGCTCTTATCTCCCAGCTAATGGAAGAGGGCGGGGACAGTGGACAGTTTGCTTCAGAAAAGAGGAAGAGTCTAGGGGAGCCTTTGTTGGGAGCTTTCTGGTTGGTAATGTTTGGCCACCAGTGTGTGTATCTGAAAGTCTCCAGAAAAATGGAGGGAGAAGAATCTGTTAACAATAACAACTACCATATCAGTGCTACAGTGCTCTCACTTTGAGGAAATGAAAGCATATCTGCATCCCTTCAAGGTTTGAAGGTGCACCACAGTTGGAGGTACCCCTCTCAGCTGTACAGCACACAAACTTTGAAGCCTCCTGTAGGAATTTTGCTCCAGTGTACGACGTTGAGTATCTCACTTTACTATCTTACTTGTCAGTGCCCAGGTTCCTCCATAGGTCAATTCTTACCCCTTTTTGTAGGATTGCCTTGCATTTAATAGCTTCGGTTTATAAAACACTTAGGTCACAGTAGGCTCTCAGTGTATGTTAGATATTATCATCTTCTTTCTGCTAGGAGGAAGAACAGGAGCTGGGAAAGCAGACAAGTGGTGGATCTTCCAGAAGTGCAGAAAAAAGCTCTGGGACCTTTGGTTGCTGCTCAGTTCTCTGCTTTGAAAGTTCAGTGCTCTTCCAAGTAACTTTGAATTGCCAGGGTCTGTGGTTCTCATCCTGGCTGGGGACATCAGAATCCCTCTGTCACATTGGTTTGTGCAGGACCACACCTGCATTTTTTCTTAGCAGCATCCAGGTTCCCACTTTAGGGTTGAGAAAACATAGGTAGCTATTAACTTTCTTGGTCTTTCAGGTGTGGATGCAAAGCTTGGTTAGTAATGACAGTTTGTTTTTATGGAATACTGAAGGAAAGGGTACTGGGGAAATTAAAAAACAAAAAACAACAACAGCAAAAAACTTGTTTATGACCACTTGGCAGGAACTTGTAGAATGGACACTGAGCCCAAGCCAGCCTGATTGTGAAACTTCTGTTCGTGTCCTAACTTTACCATAATGAGATTGATTTTCTAATTACTTTAACTCAAAATGATCCTATAATGCTTTTGTAGTTTCTCTCTAAGCTGTATAAAGTAATATGATCCATCCTGCAGTGCAGTAAATCTTATTACACTGTTGTTTTATAAATAATGGTGTAGGTTTCCAAAGTTGAGGTTAAATCCACAAAGGCTATGGCACAGTAATTAGTAGTATAATTTTTCATGTGGTCAAATAGAGAATTGTTTGAAATCTCAATCTGACTCTGCAGACCCTCAGGATTAGTTTTAAGTTCATCTTTCTGGTTTCTTCAGCATATGATTTATATTTTTAAAGGAGGGATTGTTTCATAATAGGTTTTAATGATCTTATATTAGATATGCTCTTGTATAATTTAAACTCAAGTATAACAGCAGAGGCAGCTGCAGAAGAAAAAAGTTTGATGTTATAAACTTATAAATCCTTGCAAAAGAGTCCAGAAGAGATTAGTGATTTTACAAGAGATAACAAATGAGACAGAGCCCTCCGGGGAGGTAGGAGGGGTTTGGCTCCTGTATCACATGATCACAGTGCTAGAAATCAAGCATGAGTGCCTTTCATGTTCCCAGGCTCTAATTTCAAAACCTGTTTATCCAAGGGAAAGATGAGTCGGGGTAACTTAAGAGTTGTGCCATTGGCAATCCTACAGCTCAGGCTCTCCCAGACCTTCCCTGCTCATCTCACCTCCTTCTGTCCTATCCCCAGAATGTCCCTAAATTACCTTTCTTCTCAGATCTTACATTCCTTTATCTTAGTTCATAGTAATCATTTTGCAGAAAAATAATAGCTTTACTTAAAATGTAATAATGATGATTGATTTCATGGAACACTTATAAATTCAAGGCTTGGAGCGCTTTACTTCTTTCATTTAGTCTTTATAACAACTCCACAGGCAGCTTTGCTTTTATTGTACTCTGAAGGAAAAAGGACTCAGAAGTTAAAAACCTCACCATGGTAAGTTGCCAGGAACTGGTAGAGTGGATATGGAACCCAAGTCTACCTGATTCTGAAACTTCTATTATTACTCCTAACTTTACATAACAATAATTGCCATTTGTTGAAGACTTACTGTGTCCCAGGACCATGCTTACAAAAACAGCTCTTCCAGATTACCATCTTAAACAAGAGATCAGGATTAGCATTTCTGGTGATGAAGCAGATTGATAGCATCACCCAGTAGGACAGAACATCACTTCTGGGGTATTCTTGCCCAAAATGCATAACAACCCCAATCTAATAATGAGAAAACCAGCTAAGGTTCTGCAGAATAACTGGTACTCTTCAACACTGTCAAGGTCATGAAAGGCAAGGAAAGACTGAGAAACTGCCAGATACTTGAGGACTAAAGAAGACCCAAAACTAATTGTGGAATAGAAAAAAAAAAAAAAAATGATATATGGAGGGAGAGGACTGGTGAAATTGAAAGAAGATACGTCATTTAGTTAATATTATAACTGCTAATATCCTGGTTTTGATGGTGTATACTGTGATTAATACAGATGAAGCTGGGTGAAGGGAATGTTTTAGTTTTCTGTACTCTTCTTAAAACTTTTGTGAATCTAAAATTATTTCAAAATGAAAAGTTTTTAAAAAGTTTTAAACATTCTGAGGTTTATATTAGTTATTCTCACTTTAGAATAAGGAAACAAGAGGTTCAAATGTTAGGCAGTTTGCCAAAAATTATACAAATGTTGGTCATTGGTGAAGGAAGGAGGAAAAATTTTAATCTAGTCTTGGCGATTCCAAAGCCCATGCATGACTTCATCTGTTTAATACCATAGACACAATGTCTTATTAACAACAGAATTTTTTTTCTCATAGATTGGAGGGTAGGAAGGAAGTCCAAGATCAATGCAAAGTTCATATCTTGCCCCTGGTCATCTTCTTATTGTACGCTTTCATGATGGATGGGACAAGGGAACTCTCTGGGATCTCTTGTATAAGGGCACTAATCCCATTTGTGAGGGTTCTGCCATCATGGCATAATCACTTCCCAAAGACCTGGCCTCCTGATACCATCTATATGGGGTAAGATATAAATGGGAGATGTTACTGTATTCGGTCTATTGCACCATGTTGACCAGTCTGCTTTAAGGCTACCTCATGCTGATATATGCATGTTTAAAACATGAGCCTTGATCCAAACCCCATTCTCATTAAATAGTTTTTATTTTATATTGAAGACATAAGGTATTTTTGTGCCTAGAGAAAAAAAAGTAATGAATACATTTCCATAATCATATGTAATATATAGACTGTATTTTTTGTGTGTCAGTAATATATTAGTAGAGAATTTGTACATGAGAAATTTTGAAAACCACATGAAGCTGTGCAAATCAGATTTACATATATTTTTACCAAGGGAAGCGAAAACTAATCATTATGAACAATTGTAATTTCTTCAAATGGTTCCTACATCCTGAGTCTCACAGTTACAAATCTTGTGTTTACTTCTCTTCTTGCTGCCCAACTTTTCCCAATTTTTTCCTACAGTTATGGTTGGTACAAGTTATTCAAATGAAGCACACTGTTTAATTCAAAACATATAAGAAGAAACTTTTTTTGTTAAAGGATCCATATTATGAAAAAATATGTTTTGAGACTCAGGCTAAAAAGAAGAATGAAAGTTTTGGAAGAAAAAAGTAATAAAATCCTGATAATAGGGCTGGAGTTGTGGCTCAGAGGTAGAGCACTTCCCTAGCACATGTGAGGTGCTGGGTTCAACCCTAAGCACCACATTTAAAAAAAAAAATAAATAAAGTCATAAAAATCCTGATAATATATGATTACAACAGAAATCTTTTAAATTTTAAACAAAAAAAGGAGAAATGCGTCTTTTGATTCTGTTCATCTCTAAACAATTTAATGATAAATTCTGGATAATTCTAGTACAAAGATCTAATTTTAAATCACTAATTTTCATGTACCACAGAAGCCCTCCTCTATATCATAGGTACAGTAATTTACCCAGAATTTTTGCTGAATTGGATAATTCTACAAAGTGCTTTCAAATAAAGATTCCAACATATATTTCTTTCCTTTAAGAAAACTTTTTTATTCTTTTTAAAATATACTTATATGGTTGCTTATGATTCATGAAGCTTATAACCTGGTCCTAAAGACTTTAACCTTTATATTGATATATGTAGTAAGTTTTTCATAGGAGTACAAAAAAACAAGTTGCTGTTAACCAAAACATTACATCAGAGAATATGCCACGGTGCTAGATTAATAATACATAATTCCTGTGACCAGTTGATAAAACTAGACGCTCATAAAATGAAGCCCAGAGTGACAAGGCCTATGAAGTTTAGTTTCATAAGACCAGAACTATTTCAGGGACTGTTTTCAAGAGGAACTGTAACTTAGATCTTGTCTGCTAAATTTAGTTGGTCAGCTCACCAGGTCTTTCCTCTCAGTTTCTGTTTATAATAGAGGTGGGAGGATGGAACAGGGAGACTGTGTGAGTACGTATGTATATGTGTATTGGAGGAGGGCATCCACCTTTAAGACAACTACTTTTGTAGACTTTTATTGATTATAAAAGTAATGAATTGATTATAATATATTTTGAACTATGAAAATATATGCAGAATGAACTTACCATGGGTAACTTTTATGAATTTGATACCATAGATCTAAATTCTTAATTTTGTGTGTGTGTATGTGTGTATGATAGAGTTATCCCAAAAGCATGATCATGCCATACATTTACTTAATATAAACTTGCTAAAATTAAATTATCACATGCATTTTTCCCCATATCCTTGAACATTTTTTAAGAAGATAATTTATAATTGTGTAAAATTCTTTCTGCTCATTTACTAAATGTAATTAACTTTTAAAAAAACATTTGAAATGTTTAGATTCAGAACAAAAATGAGTCCCCAAGGCCGAAAACAGTTTGATCTAAAGTAAATTGAAAACCTACTCCTTCACTTAGAAAGGGATTTCCCCCATTACCCCTTTTTGCTCCATTTATGTTTACTCTCAGTTAAACAAAGAGATTTGGTGACTGCTGAGGGCATCATCCTACTTGGGCACAGGAAGTGCTCCCCGAGTTTATTTGTATTTAGTAGTCTCATTTGCACTTCAGAACATTTTCCTAGAGTTTCTGGGAGACACTGTTCTCAGACACTGTAATTCTCAGTTATGTATTTGTTCTAATGTTTCTTAGTTTTTAAAAAATAGCCAATATACTCAACGCCTGTTTTCATATATAGTGTCACCTAGAACAAGGCTTAGTTTAAAAAAGAGTGTATGTGATTCAATTAAAGGAACATTAATTAGTAAATTACTGTGTTGGTGGTACTGAGGTGGCACATTGGAATACAAATAAACACTTTTGGGGAACCCGGTCTGAGTGGTCTTTGAGCCCACCTTCCATTGCAGCCTCTCTGCTGATTGTCCCACGCTGCAGAGGAGCTCAAGGACTTTGTATAAACTGAGAACACCAGGTCTCTCTGGTCTACATTCTCAGGGACTTGCTCCATACCCAGGAAGCTCATCTCTGTCATTGCATTCTACTACTGGTGATGGTTTTACTGTTTGCATTTTAGAAGGAAGAAAAGATAGGAAAATCTATCTTATAGAAGCCTGTCTCTTTTTTGATTAAAAAAATGCATGTGATAGAAGGATACAGGTCTGTTTTGGTGGCATGGTAGGTCTTAGTTGGCCATGTTAGGTCAAGGTAGGCCTTTCTGAGTGCTCAGACTTTCCTGGGAGTGTTATCACTTATGCAACCATCATGGGTAGGGAGGGGTGGATGAGCTCAATCCTGGGACTGGGATGCCTGCAGGGCCCTTAGGGGGAGAGGGGGGAGTTACTCTTCAGGTTCTGCCTCTCTTGGTTTTTTTTCCTGTTGCTCTTGCCAGGATTGCCTCTGCTAAGAAAGGATGGGGCAGATCCCAAGTAACTGCCTGACCTTGACAGCTTTTCCCAGGTGGTCATTATATTTAAGAAGGCATGTCACTCTGGACCTGAAAATTCTTAGGTACTCTTCTTTTCTTCTTTCTTTTTTTCTCCTGCGTGTGAGCTTTCTCTTCTCTTTCCCTCCCCCACCCTTCTCTCTCTCTCTCTCTCCCTCTCTCTCTCTCTCAAGAATAAATGATAATCATGATATATAAATCATACATAAAAAAGTAAAATTTCCTTACTGCCTCCAGTTCTCTATTCCTATTCCCCCTCGGCCTTTGTATAGGTGTGTTTCTAGACTCTTTATGCTTACGTATACATACAGACATATACACATATACATATATACATACATACAAATGCACATGTCTATATATCTGTGATAAATAAATTTTAAAATGAAAACTATTTACTTCTGCATCACAGACATGTTGCTATGTACAGATATACCTTGTTCTTTGAAATGACTGCCTGCTGGTATTGTTGTGAAGAGACACCAAATTTATTTATCCAAAGTACAGTGAGGGATATTTAGGTGCTTTTGAAAATTCTGCCATATAAACAAAGCTGCCGTGAACATTTTTGAATATGCATCTTGACTCACTTTTTAATATTTTCTGAAAGCAAGAAATGGAATTTCTGCAACCTAAAGTACTTTCAAGATTTTGGTTAACAGTGTCACATTGCCATCCTTACATAAGGGTCGAAAGTTTTGCTTTTATTTAATCTTAACATATACTTCTCTTCTATTTCACACATTAGCACCCTTTGTTTGGTGCTGGGGATTGAACTGAGGGCCTCAAGCACATGTGGTAAGTGCTCTACCATACGCCACATCCGCAGCTCCCCACTCTTTTTTGAGACTGGGTCTTATTAAGTTGCTAAGGCTTGTCTAGAACTTGTGATCCTTCTGTCTCAGCCTCCCAAGTAACTGGGATTACAGGCATGTGCTACTGTGCTTGGATTGACCCATTAGCACATGGCTTTCTTGTTGGAACCATGCATTGCTCATTGTTAGAGATACATAGGGATTGAATGTTATGTTTAATACAATATTGAATAATATAGTAACTCCCGGTTTGATTTGTTATTCTGTCATTTTTGTGGATGCTGGTTTGATATATCTTTAAGTGGCATTATAGCCATTAGGTAGAAACCAAGGCATTAAGAGGAAGTGCTCAGATTTGCTAGACACTATTAATAATAATTTCACATATTCATCCATTCAACAGATATTTACTAAGAGCCTTTTCTGGACTAAGTACTGTATTAGTCTGGGAAAGTTTTGGGTCAGTATGTAATTTTATGCAAGGATAGAGTACTTCTGAATAAAAGTTTCAGATTAGTATATGAATATGCATTTGAGTGGCTATTAAAACATTTCAGATACTACTGTAGTAGTTGGCTGTGCAGGAAAAAACTGCCCAGGTCACACTATGAGACACATTTTTGTAAGTCCCTCTTTGCTTATGATCTACATGCTTGTGTGGAATAATGTTCATTTTTCAAGCTAAATGCTTCAAGGAATATAACTAAAGCTAAAATTCTTTTTTTTTTATGTTCTAAAATTTAATGAAACATGAGTGAATTATAGCCTTTTTATTTCTTTCCCTCCTCCCAGTTCTCTGTGGTGTGCCCTTATTTTGAAAAGAGTTGTTTTGTTTGGGTTGTTTTATCCTAAAGAAGAAGAATGAGGAGGAATCAATAGAAAGAAGCAAATGATTCCATTAATCACACGAAAGACTTTTCCAGAAAAGAGGCTTGTGTAAAAACTGCAAATGAAATGTATAAATACAAATTTAAGGCTTTATAAGGAGTTAAATTGTTCTTGAAATTGTAGCCTCCCCCCCAAAAAAAAAATCAGATATAGAAGCAAAATCAAGAACTGGTATTTGGATATCTTAGTAGAAGAGTGAATATTTTCAGGCAAAAGAAGTGATTAAAGCTTTTGAGAACAGGTGTTTCTCCTGGATGATCCAGGTAAGTCCTTTATGCAGTCACAGGTATCCTTGTTAGGGGTGGGGGAGATTGACATGCCAAGGAGAAGACAGCATGAAGACAAGGCAGAGGCAGAGGTGAGGGAGCCACAAGCCAGGGAACACCAAGGATACCGATAGCCACCAGATGATTTAGAGGCAGGGAATGGGCTCTTCCCTCCAGAGCCTCTAGAAGGGAGGGTGGCCCTACCAACACCTTGATTTCAGAGTTCTGGCTTCCAGACTGAGAATAAATTTGTCTTGTTCTGTCTGAGTCCTTTGATTTGTGCTTATTTGTTACAGTAGCCCTGGAAACTAATAAACCATCTTGAGGTTCCCCAAATCTCAACCCACTGCCATTTGACTCAGTCCAAAATTGCATTTCAGTGAATAGGGTGCCAGGAACTGGGTGGATGCTGTAACACAAGCACTTATCTGAAGACTAGAAGACGGAATGAGTGCATCTTTCATCAGCAACAGAATGTGTCAGAACCTTCCAAGGGAGACAATTGCAAGAAGGTGTTCAGCCCCCTTTGCTAGTCTAATGCTGTACTCTCATTCTAGAAATGTATAGCAATGCCTTCTCCCGCACCACGGAAACTGTTTCTGTAGAGCTGCCCATAGACAGAATGTGGAAAATCTCTGTAGAGAACAGATGGCCTTATTTAATGCAGCCTAGGGATGGATTTCCTGGGCCATAGTTGTAAGGAGACCTGTTAAGGAGCAGCCAGCAAGAGTTGGGGACAGCTTTAGGAACTGGCCACAGGGAGTTCACACTGAGACAGCTTGTATTTTTGGTTGTGGTCTTATGTGCTTCTTTCTTCCTCATCCCCTGTGCTTATCCATCATACCCCTCAGGGGGTGTGCATGTGGCCACATCTCATGTCTCTTGTGGAAGCACATTCACGTTTTAGAAACAAATTTGTTGGATATTTTCTTGGATTTTTTTTCCCCAGTAAATCTGCCTTTTAAATGAGAGAAATAAAAGCATGAGACAAAACTTTTGACTTCTAACAGAGTACAGGTTGCCTCTCCCTAGCCTCAAATGACAAATCCACAGTGTACCAGAATCCAGTATGTTTTGAGTGTTGACATGATACCAGAAGTGGAAAATTCCATGCCTGACTTCATGTGACAGGTCACAGTCATAACACACATTATTTAGAAATGTTGTGCACAGTTACCTTCAGGCTATGTGTTTGAGGTGTATATGAACCATAAACGAATTTTGTGTTGAGACTTTGGTCCCATCCCCAAGATAGTCTCATTATGTATTTGTGAAAATATTTCAAAATCCCAAAGAATTCAAAAGTCAGAAGCACTTCTGGTCCCAAGCATTTTGGATAAGAGATGTGCAACCTGTAAAAATAGAGAAACATTTGTGAAGAAAACTAATTAGGGGGAAAGGGTTATTTTATGTTCGTATCATATGCTAAGTCTTTACTGACTTCTT
Organism: Marmota flaviventris; assembly: GCF_047511675.1. Classification (NCBI taxonomy): domain Eukaryota; kingdom Metazoa; phylum Chordata; class Mammalia; order Rodentia; family Sciuridae; genus Marmota; species Marmota flaviventris. Next base: position 70,818,603 of record NC_092501.1, read on the forward strand.
GTGGTCTTCACTGTTCTGAGGGGTGTCTACCTCCGCATGTGATCAAGTAGTTTAATTGGGGCTAGCAGGTGTCTGCATTCTTGTCATCTTATGCTGCTTTCTATCTCTCTCTCACTTTAGCATGGCACTGGCTGTGCATGGGAGTGGGCCTTTCTCCATCTCACACCACCTGACTTCCCCTTCTTCCATTCTGTCTTGAGAGAAACGTGGCTGCTCAGCAAGGTATCTTGTTCCCAGCTCATTTCTTCCATGTCGTCTTTACTCTTTCCTCCATAACTGGGAGCAAGTTGGGCTCCTTTCTCAAATTTTGTATTTTGCCCACCTATTAATTCACCCCTCCTCCCCCGCATTTCATTTAAATCTGTTCTAGCTGATGCATCATCTTGGGCCACAATTGCCTTAAGGTAGGGCCTGACTCTTAAAAAGTCTTACATCATCTTTGATGCCCTTAGTATCTTTAACCATGACCCATTTTATAAATCCTAGAGCTTGGTGCTCTGTGACTAGGCTGATAAACACCAGTTACACCCTTAAATCTTTTTTCTCTTTTAGATTGTTCTAGACTGGAAATCTGTGCCTTGGTTTATCTCTGTTCCTCTTCTGATAAGAGTTATCTGTACCACTTCCTAAGGACTACCACCCAACCTGCTCTCTCTCTAAGCTCCAGGGAGTTTCCTGATATTAATCACTTAATATTAGTTACCTAATACTAATTTCTTCCTGCTCGGTTGCTCTGGTCTCCTAACCCACACTGTGGTCACAGTTTGTTGTTGTTTTGAGATGGGGTCTTGCTGTATTGCCTGAGCTGGTCTCAAAATTCCTGGGCTCAATGATCTTCCTGCCTCACCTCCCAGGTAGGCTGGGACAATAGGTGTGCATAGTATCTGGGTACCATTATGGAGTTTTCTTGTTTATACTGGGGATTGAATCCAGGGCTGCTTAACCACTGACCACCTCCCCTCCCCTCGCCCCGCCACACCACCTTTTATTTTTTAATTTTGAAACAGGGTCTCACTAAGTTGCTTAGGGTGTCCTTAGTTACTGAGGCTGACCTTAAACTTTCGATCTTCCTGCCTCAGCCTCCCAGCCACTGGTATCACAGCCATGTGCCACCACTCCTGGCTGTGGTTTTTAATACTGTCTTGATCACAGCCTAGGATCTGAGTTCTGCAAATTGTCTTATCTGGACCCTTAACCCTAGGTTAGCTCAATCACCTGCCTCAGGTTACAAAGACATTAAATAAAATAAATTATATGGTACAAAAGGTGGTGGTTTGGGGAGGTTCAGTTGACAATAAAGGATATATGTAAACAGACTTGAAGGAGGTAAGGAAGTGAGTTCTGAGGCTTTCTGGGGAAGAACATTCCAGAAAGGGCCCCAAGTGCAAAGGCCTTTAGAGGTAGGAGCGTACTTGGAATATTTGAGAAATTCCAAGGGGACTAGTGTGATTGATGTGGGTAGGGACAAGTGGGAGGAGAGAGGATGAGAAGAGGCAAGAGAATGAGGTCAGGTAGGAGCAGGAACAAGATCATATGGGACTTTGTGGGGCCTAGAAAATAAGAGCTTTGATTTTTTTTTTTTTTTTTTGCTTGGAGTCACATCCAACACAAAGGGCTTTGCTCATAGAAGTGATTTTAGGGTCTAAAGATGACAGCAGGAAGCCCAGACAGGAGGGGCATTAGAGGTAGTTGTATTTAGAAGGTAGGGCCGATGAGACTGGAATGGGGGATGGGGGAGGGAAGAAGCAGGTACAGAGACGGGGGAATAATTGTGTGCACATATTCATCAGCTTAGAGTCTTGGCTGGAACAGAGGGCAGGCTGAAATTGCAGTTTACTAAGCTGAAGGCATGCCAGAGGAATAAGTTTGGAGGTTAAGAACAGGAATTTGGTTTTGGCCATTTAAGCTATTTGGCTAAACCCATAGTGTGTGCTTCCCTGGGCTCACGGAATGCCCAGGACAATGCTTCATGCACACTGTTGCTTAATAAATGTCTGGTTTTATTTTGATCCAGTGATTTGGCTTTTGTAAATATGTGTAATTTTCATTCCTTAGCTCCTTAGTGTTGGCTCTCTTTATACCAAGGAGAAAAGCTCATTAAGTTTATAAATAGAAGATAAATTTGAGCTGTGTCTTTAGTGAAATGGATGTGGCTTCAGCCTTGCCATAGCACTTTTGATAATCTCCTCTCTGAATGATGATTGCTGAGTTCCTTTAATGAATAGGACCTCTCTGTAATGTATACACTCATACATTTGATCTCCAGAATCACCCCCCGCTCCCGCCGCCCTCAAAAAAAAAAATCCTTAAAAAATATATACTGAGCTCTACAAAAACAGAACTTATTTGAGGCCATGTGACTCTTATTAGGTATATAGTGTGATTCTTGTCATGGAACTGGATATGGAATAGATGACACCCATGAGATTGCCATTATTATTTTATGGTACCAAATAGTTTCTAGAAATAATTTCGAGTGCTAAATTCTACCTTCGTTTACCAAGAAATTATTTTTCTCCAGGTATAGTGCATAATTGCTCTTCTTAGTCATTTTTCCAGTTTTGATCTTCATAACTGACATTTTGTTCTTTTACAAATTGAATCCATATTTTCCCCTACTGCTTGTTTCTCTTTTATTCTGAAATAACCTGTGACATTTGAAAGCTAACCTGTTTGATCTCCAAGTGTACATCTTTAGATCACTTGACAAGATTCTGAAATGCTTTCAATGTGCCAGGCCCCTTCTCAGGTTATGATAGCATAATGCCCTTGCATATGAAGCTGACTTTTTGTCCGGTGGTTTGTATATCATTGCATGCAGAGTTTTGAAAAATCAAGCATTATATCATCTGGACATTAAAATGCAGTGATGCCTGCAGTTCTGTTTTAATATCTAGGACCCCCCTAAGTAAGGAATAAGTAGCAACATGCCATCTTGATACTTTTTGTTTCTGTATACCTGTTTTCTCTTCTTTCTCCCAGAGTTCTCTGTTACTGCATATTAATTAGCTACTCAGTTAATAAAGGATATAGACATCTTCATACTTTCAGAAGCTGTTGGAAAACATCTTTAAGGTCCCATATTAGAGCTGTATTCCTGCTATGAGACTCTTAAAGAGCTGATTTATACTGCTAAAGAGGATTTTGGTAGCATTGAAAAGAATGAGGCCCTAAATTTAGACAGAAGATGACTGTGTGTACAATTGGAAAAAAATCAAGTATTTTTTTGATTCATCACTGAATAAGTTATAAATTTTGTTTTAGTACTTTTAGTTTTTATGTTAAAAATTGGGGAACCTCCATGCACCTCCTCTTTGGGCATAACAACTGGATGGCTGATTACTTTTATATATTTAGGAAACTAAGTTTATATCAGAGGTCTGTAGAACTCACTGCTATTTTCCTCTCCTACTAAAGCACATTTAAAGGAAGAAGCGGTATGATTATAGGAAGTATACTGTCCCATCTGAAAATAGTATCTGTATTTTTTAGATTATTTATTTAAAAAGTTATTTTTCTTCTGATGAACTAATTTATGAGTTTACTCTTTTTTTGTAGGTGTGGAAAAGTGAATTCTAAAGAGGGTGGTTGGATCAAATTGATACTAGAAGACTTTGGAATTAAGAAGTATGTTCTTAGGATCTGACCACCTTCTTTCTCTAGTAGTCATTTTCTCATTCATGGAACAGATCATTTGTAATGAGTGCCGAGTGTATGCCAAGCACTGGTTGTCTCGTAGAGATATGAAAATTCTAACCAAGGGATCTTCCCTCATGGAACTTCTATTCTGGTAACCACATTTAACAAGATAAGAAGGTAGTTATTTTAGTGTGTACCCCAACAAACATTAAGTGTTAGAAACATAATGCAATAGAGCCAAGAGGAGGGACTTACCTTTAAATTAGTTTATTTATTTATTTATTTATGGTATTGTGGATTTAACCCAAGAGTACTTAACCACTGAGTTACAAGCCCATCCCTTTTTATTTTGAAACAGTCTTACTAAGTTGCTTAGGGCCTCACTAAGATGATGAAGCTGGCCTCAAATTTGGAATCCTCTTGCCCCAGCCTCCTGAGTCACTGAGATTACAGGCATACACCACTGAGCTTTGTGAGGTGGGACTTTTGAGAGATGATTAATGCTGTTATTGTGGGAGTGGGTTCCTTAGAAAAGGCCGAGTTTGACCCTCTCTTCCCTTGCTCTTTATTTGCCCTTCTCCCTTTCACCATGGGATGATGCAGCAAAAAGGTCCCCACCAGATGTTGATACTTTGATCTTGGATTTCCCAGCCTCTAGGACTGTGAGGAAATAAACTTCTGTTCTTTATTAATTACCTAGTCCCTGGTATTTTGTTAGAGCAGCACAAAATACACTAAGACAAATAGGTTGACCTGAGAAGGCTTGTTTGAAGAGACAACATAGGATTGGAGGCCTGAAAGTTGAGTGGAAGCCATTCATATGAATAACAGAGTGATTATGTTCCAAGTATAGGTAAGACCCTGATGCTGTTAGAGATTAAAAATAGACTAGAGTAATTAGCAAGAAGGGGCTTATGTGACATGTAACAGTTAAGAACAGATTTTATTCTAAGAGCAGTGAGAAGTCATCACAGAATTTTAAAGATGGAAATCACAGTTTACTGTGATTCTTGCTGCCTTCTGTAGTTGAAGTTTGGATGGGATGGCATTTGCACAGGAGCAGCACTGAAGAGGCCGTGGCAGTAATTCCAGTGAAATGTGGTGTTGCCCTCATAGTGGTTATAATGAAGGTGAAGTAGGTGGATTCACAGTATGCTTGAGAGGCGGATTTGGCAAAACTCACACTTTGGTGACACTGGCTTTTTTTTTTTTTTTTTTTTTTTGGTACTAGGGATTGAACTCAGGTGCCCTTAACCACTGAGTCACATCCCCAGCCCCCCCACTTTTTTTTTTTTTTTTTGTATTTTAGAGACAGTGTCTTGATGAGTTGCTTAGGGCCTTGCTAAATTTCTGAGGCTAGCTTTAAACTCGAGATCCTCCTATCTCAGCCTCCCAAGCTGCTGGGATTACAGGAATGCACACTGTTTTTTTATTTTTTTTATTTTAATGTAGTTCTTCATCTTTGCCAACTCAGTAGCTAAATAAAGAACGCAGCATCTTGCTATTGTTTTAATTTTCTTCTCTGTTTTGAAATTGGTGAGATTGAAATTTATTCTCCATGTGTGTTGGTCTTTTATTTAATTTTTACTTTACTATTGAAATGCTAAAGATCACACCCAGGACTTCATGCATGCTAGTATTTTAAAATTTTTTTTTGCTTGTATATTGATTGCCCTATTTCTAATCTCTGATTAAAATCTTTTTTTTTTTTAAAACTGGATATGATGGTGCACACCTGTAATCGCAGTGACTAGGGAGGCTGAGGCAGGCAAATCACAAGTTTCCAGGAAAGCCTTGGCAGCTTAATGAGACCTGTCTAAAAATTTAAAAAATGTAAAATGTGGGGAGATGGGAATGTAGCTCAGTTGTAGAGTGCCCCCTGGGTTCAATCCCCAGTACTACAATCAATCAATCAATCAATCATTCTTTTTCTCATCAGATTTTCAAGAGCCTTTCATAGTTACAGTCTATGATAGGTTGAAAAATATTTTGTCCTATGTTGTTGCTTATCTTTCAATTTTATTTTTGGAATATTTTGACTGTACATTTTTAATGGTTAGTTAAAGCTATGGTTTATATACTTTATATATTAATGTTAGAGACTGTAAATGCTTGTGAACTTGAGAAAACACTTTATGCATGACTCATTTTGAACTTTAGCTCTTCCAGTGTAACATGTTACACTGATATATATTTAAGACTGTTTTGTGAGTAAAGAACTTATTTGACCTAATGCAAAACAGCCCTAAGTGTGCTTGTTCAAATCTTGAATCTATTTTTAAAATTATCTTTTCATGCTTTCTGTTAACTAATTTTATAACTCGTATAGTTTTATATAATTTATTTATAATTCAGTAATCACCACTGATTAGTTTTAAAATTCTAATTATGGAAGCCACAGAATAAAACTTGATAAAAATGTGTAAAGCACAAATAAGTGTAGTCTTTCTGGTAAACTTTGTGCCATTCACTGTTGTTTTTACTACTTTGGGGTCCTAGTCATGGTCTTGTAAGATAGCTCAGATATGCAGTATGCTTGCATAAAAAAACTATAAAAATAGCCATATTGCTAATTATGAACTCTCCACATGCACAATAAAATTACATGAGTATCATGGAGATAGCATCAATTGACGGCTTAGAAGATGAGTTGTAGTTCTTGCAATTCTAATACCTTCTAGTGTCACTTTTACCCAGACCTCCCTTGTGAAAGTTTCTCCAGATCCTTTTATAACTTGAGAAAGATTCTGGGGTAATAATTTCATTGACGTTATGCTGCCCCCTGGTGGTGTTACACCTTAGTCCAAACCAGAGCTATAGTGGTTGGACTGATTCTGTGCTCTTATACCGGCCTACTTCCTGGCTAAGGTTCCTTTCTAGTCAGCTGAGCTTTGGGGCTCTGAACTATTGGTCAGTGATAAAGAAGATCAGTGAAGATGAGTCCCAGAAGTTTGGGGATTTGCCAGATTCCAGTTAGAACCAAGAAGTCACAGTTAATGGTGACTGGAGCAAAGCTGGTGAATTGATGATTGTTTACTTTTAAGATTTGGTATAGTTGCTGGGGCAGGGGGCTTATTTTAGTGTAGCGGTAAAGGTCAAGGAGACGTACTCTTGCTTTTCTTGAAATATTTGATCCTGTTTGCTTCCAGGAGAGCAAGAGAAGGAGATGGTGGAGAATAAAGTATAGTAGGAACATGGACACAAAGAAACAAAGCCATACGCTTTCTGTGGCCAGAAATGTCCACAAGATGTATCTTGAAGCATCAATTTAGAGCTCACCCTTTTAATATTCTCTGGTCCAAAAATAGTTTGAATTTCCTAGTTATCAAATAGGGATTAGAAATTTATTTTGGGATAGAAACTTGAACTTGATTTCTTCTATTTGGACCTGTGAGTTGTTGCTAATTTTCAACCATGGTGTTAGTTCCCAGAGTCATGTTCCTCAAATCAGCTTTCCCTTTTTACTTTATTGAGTCAAATTTATACATGTAGTTTAGTAAGCCTTTTCCCAAGGAAATGGAAAACCTTTGGTTACCCAGCTAAGGGGTATTTCTGATCCCCAGTGGACTATAATAAAAATTTATTTAAGTATAGATGGAATTTTAAAAATAATTTTTTATACTAATCAACAGATTGTATGTTACCAACACAAGGCAGTCCCCAATTTAAAAACTGAAAGTGTACTTTAAAAGAGTTGCTTTTTATTGTCTGTTAGGCTTAGGGAGTAGATGCTTCAATCATCAATCTTCCAAAGTTCATAGGTTACTAAACATGGCCATTCTTCTAAGTTAAAATAATCAAAAATTGACTAAGAATTTCTGACTACTTCTAAGTTAGCAAAATCATTGTAAGAGAGAAGTAACTTAGAAACTAAAATAGTAAATCTTCAAGGATGTTGTGATGGTGCATGAGACAAGGGGAAAATGTATTTGAAATCTGAGTAGCCTTAGAAACCTGGAGGAAATGGTTAATGTTTATAAGATACAGATAGATTTCAGTACTCTTATTGTCAGTCATTATATAACATTAAAAAGGCACCATTGCCTTTTATAAGGCTGTGGTGGAAGGTACAATGAGAATTTTTCTTTTGGATATCAAGAACACTGTCCTGCATTACATCCCCAGTGCTCTTCAGTGAGGAAGGTCAAGGGTGAGGATTGAGAGTTGTGACTTGGATGAAATGGAGGAAAACAAAGCAAGATAGCAAAAAGCAGGATGGAGCTTTTGTCAAGATCTTTTTTCTCTCTCCCTTTTTTCCTTGAGAATAATTTGTCAACATGGAATAATAATAATAGAAACCTTTTTTTTTTAATTCTCAGGCACTTTTTTGGACACCTGGATGAAGTTTTTCAGTCTGACAAATTATGTCCCCTCTAGTTCTGAGAAATATTTTTGAATAATTTATTTGGTATTGTTTAAATTAAGAAGATTTAAAATCACTTCCCCTTTTTCCTTGAGTTCCCACTATTCCAATATTGAACTACCTAGATTACTTTTTTAGTATTTTCTCTTGATTTTCCATCTTTTGCTTTGTTCTGTTTTCTGAAAGATTTTTCAACTTTACTTTCTTTTGTTTCTATTGAATATTTCATATATACCATGAGTTTCTAGGAGATTCCTTTTAAAATAATCTGTCCTTTTCTTTTTAAGTACCATCTTGTTCTTGTTCTATACCTTCTCTCTTTGAGAACGTTAAGGTTTTTTTTTTTAAAACATTATTATATCTCTCCTTTGTCTAAGTTCTTTTGCTGTTTTGTTTACTTTTGTATTTATTTATTTATTCTTGTTTCATTCTTTGGCTTTTATATTTATTTAAAGAGTTTCTTCAAACGTCTTTTGGCCTGGGGTGTTTTTGGTTTTGTTTCATTTAGTTTTCTGTTTTAAAGTAGTCAGTAATAAAGCTATCTGGAAGCTTTTTGTGTGAGGTTAGTTTGTTTATATGAGAGTCAGTGCAAGATGATCAATGAGCTTAGGTCTTTTCTCTTAAACATTGTTTAGACCTTTACAGAAAAAATTATCTGATCATTTACTTGGAAGTTGGTGTCTAATGAAGTAAGGGGCAGATTCCACTCATGACCGTCTGTTTGCATCTTTTACTTGTTCTCTTGTTTTTAGTAAGGTACCAGCTCCCACCTGTTTGGTGTTTCCTCCTCTTTTGAAAGAGAATAGACATCAGTCTTCCTGATATGGGGAAGGAGTGGTTGCTCTATTGAGCAAAGTGAGAGTTGAAAGGTCACTTCAGAACTGATCTTTCAGCTAGTCCTCTGTGATTAACTCCAGCTTCACTGCCTGTTCCACAGTTACCTGATGTCACCAGCTCCCTATACTTTTGAGTTTTCTGTTTGATAAATCAGATTGCCACCCCTAGTCCATTTGCTTCCCAACGTCACATGGTATTGCTGTTTTCACCTCTGTTCTCTTTGCCTTTCTTATTTTCTTAAAACCCTTTTTAAATTGTTTAAGTGATTTTTGATTGAGTTCAGACAATCAGAAGGGGTTCTATCCCCTGCCTCCCCCATCCCCAAAAGGGGATATGGGTGCTAAATTGAGACCTTTGGGCCTTTATATTGATATAGTTTGTATTGATATACTTTTGCTAATATCTCTTCCTCTTTTGACCTCCCTTTGCCCTTTTGTTCTCTTGTCTTTTCTCCTGAGGTATAAGGTACAAGCCAGAGGAGAGAACCTACAGTTTACCTGTACCTTCTTTTAACACAAAACACACCTTTTAAAAAAAATTGTATCATGTTCTTTCCAAATGTTTAGTTGGTCAGATGACGTGTGTGTGATGTGTGTGTGTGTGTGTGTGTGTGTGTGTGTGTGTGTTTGTTTGTTTTATTGGAGATTGATTGAATCCAGGGTCTCCCACATTAGGCAAGTTTAAGGTTTAAGGTTCATTTCTTTGTTTTATCTCTTTACTGTACCCATTTCTCAGTCTTTTAAAACCTGTCTTATTTTCTCAAATTCATGGTTTGATATACTTCCTATTTTCGTACCTGCCAAATTTCCCTCCTGGTGGATCGTTTCCTCATGTGATTCATAATTTTCAATTATTTATCATCCTCAGTAAGGCCTTTTTTTCTTTTCCATGAGAGAGTTGTGAACCCTTGCTTATTGAGAGGTCTCTAAGGAACTGTTTTTTCATTTATTTCTCTTTAGTGTTTACATTAATTTCTTGGCCTGGAAATCTCATACCATGTAGGTAGAGTCAGTTTGGACTCTATATTATTGTGTGCCAATTTCATAGGTCCAATTTTTCTGTCTTAAAAGGATCCTTTCTTTGATCAAGGGTCTTGCTGGAATCTGAAAGGTCCCTACCTCTAGCTTCTCAGGTTCAAGTCTGGTCTCCTCGTGAGCCACAGGTGTTAGCCTGTAACTTTTCCACTGTGGCTATGTGGTTATTCTTTTTTTAGTACATGGGAAATTTATTTTCTTTAATTTGAAACTGATTGTGGTGTGAAAATTTCAGCAGTTATATTTTATGTTGGTTTTTATATGTTTGGTGTACAAAGGAGATTTATATCACTGGGTTCATGCTCTGGGATTAGAAGCCATCTCTTTTGCATTTTCTTTTATTCTTAAATTTAACCCACTTCTCTTAAGTGTTTTAGGCTCTAGAGACTTCAAGGCAAATGAGGATGGGCTCACATTATGTGCAGAACTAAGGCCCATCAGAGAGCAGTATGGCATCGGGTTGCTGTTGAGTCACACTGGAGGTAGAAACCAGAGCACAGCAAATGGCAGTAGGAAAGGGGAACTGATGGGGACAGCCTTCAAGGGAGGGTCTCTAGGAAGTCACAGCTGATTAGCTAGAGTGAGTGAGGGGAAAGTGAAGTTGAGGAGGAGCAATCTCTTTGCACAGATTCAGGTGTTTTGCTTATTTTTGGAGTTCAGAAGATAGGGCAGGCCATACCCAATACAGTTACAATCTCTTGCCTGCCACAGCCCTCGCCATTCCCTGTTCTCTGTGACCCATTGACCAAGTGTGCCTGGTCCTTGGAGATATTTCTGAAACAGTTGAAAGCCTGGCAGATTGAGTTTCCTGGTAGCCTGTTAAATTCATGTCTGCTTCTCTTGAGTTGAAAAGAGACTGAGATAAGAAGGGACTAAGGAATGGTGGGGCAGAGTGACTTCATTCCTCTCCTCTGACACTGGCTCTGCCAATGGCTTTGCCACTAGCCCCAGCCTCCCAACACCACTGTTGGATTTTCTGTAGAAAAAGGAGGAAAAAAGGAAGGATCTGAACCTTTATTTCCCTTAGATGTCTCCAAATAGCTCCTGTTCTTAGGCATCTATTAAACTCCATGTCAGATTTTTTTTTTTTTTTTTACAGTTCTACAAGATAGCAGAATTATTTTTGCTTTAGAAATGGATAAACCTAGGGCAGTTTAAGTGAGCCAGGTTCCCTAGGGTACTGCATCGAAGTTCTTAGAAACGAGGAACCTGGCCTTATCCTTTTCCTAAGTTATCTGATTTTTTGTCACACTCTTGATTGGCATTTATGATGGATTCAGAAGACAGCTTTTTTAATTCCAGCTAAACCAGCAGTGAATTAGAAGGATATAGTTCTCATTTTTGAAGAGAAGAATGGGAAGAAGAGAAAGGAACAGAGTGTTGTGTGATAGAAATAGAGTCTGTGTTAGTCTTTCCCAGGCTTCTCTGGGTGGATGAAATCAGCACTGTGCACTTCAGCCCCTGTGAGAGGGGTGGGATCTGGAAATGCTGCTTGTATCCTGACATTCTCAAGTGCTGCTGGAGTGAAGCCAAGTCCAAGTACTGCCGATTAACCAGGCACATATGAAAATAGCCCTGCTGGCTTCAGACAGAGAGGCAGCTGATCAGTTTAGTGGGAATAGATCATCTTCAAAGGTTGTGGTAATTGAGTTCTAAGATGGAAATCCAATGAGAAAACTATAGTGATTAGTTGTCAAAAGAGCTATGCAGTTTTCCTGATCATAATCACAACAGAGTTTTCAAATGGCCTTTCCGAACATTTGTAGCAGCCTGGGTATTGAAGGAAATCCAGCTGATAGAACAGTTGACGTCCTGATGGTTTGTTGTTGTTTTTCTCTCTGGCATGATGGGAAATGCCTGAGACTAGAATTTCTTCATGCCCTTAGGTTTGCATTTCAACTTTTTTTGTTGGTAGTTTGGCTCAGCTCAGAACCATTATGTTTTGGGAATTTGAAGGGTTTGGGAACCTAGTATACAGAGGGCAAAGGTTCTGGGTTTTTAGAGAAACCTACAAGCTCATTTAATATTTTTAAAGAAAGCTAGTGTAGGCAGCATCTATTTTTAGTTTTACAATGCAGCTTGCATGTTTAAAGACAGAATATGCTTGAAAGAAGAGCAGTCATTTTCTCCTTCCAAACACAAGTAATGTGTTTATCAGAGAAATTTTAAAATATTTTTAAAAAAACCTGAAAATTATTTCATAATTGCTCCCCAAGTTAACAGTTAAGAAAATGATAAACAGCTTCCGGACTTTTGTCTTATGATATTTACAATACATGTTCTTTCAAGAATGTTATTCTGTTTGGTAACCTGTTTATTCAGTTGACAGAAATATAAGTATATATCACTATAATATAGAAATGTGGTATAATCTCTAGTGGAGGCTTAGTATTCTGCTGTATGATGATTATCAATTGCTATAGTAGAACTTTTAGTTTTTTATTTTTTCTGTAATGATTCTTTGGATTTTCTGGTTACTAAATATTTATATATAAATCTTGTCAATAAATGACTCAAATGGGGTCTTGGAGTCTGAGAGGTAGAATTCACTGGTGATAGGACTCTGTGATGTGGATGGAACAGTTGTATATTTCATACCGTAAGGGAACAGCTAGAACCATAATATATGGTTGGTATGGCTGATTTCTTTTCATATATCATACCTGTTAATTTATAAGCAACCAAAAATCATCTGTTTTCCCCTGGCACATTGAGGGCTACCACATTACAATATAGATCCTACATTTTGAGAAGGGGGCATAAGAAATGGGGTTAACTTTTGGGTGAGTTACAGGGCAGCCACTGAGAAGGAATGCATTTCAGATATTGTGAAATCTAAGTATTAAGTACCATTAAATAGACAAGGTTTGGAGGAGAGAAAGATGTCATCAGATGAGGCTCTTCTCACAGCCCAGAGTCTTAACAACCTGAGTGGACTGAAAGGCAAATATGTACGCTGCAGCAAGCCCTTCTCACATCTAAGCAAAGTAGGTCAGCAGACACTTAGTTTAAGGAACCTGTTTTGTAAGGGATGATTTTTATTTGCCAACCGGAGTTGGACTGTGGAACTGTGAACACGGCAGGTAATAGCTGTTTAAAATAAAATAAAGAGCCGTTTAAAGGTTAAGGCATCAAAAGTAATCTAAAACTTCCAAAACTGTAGAGTGAAATAAATAATTTAAGTCTTTCAGGTAAACCAATGTGGTTGTTACTCTTAACAATTTTTATTCTTCAAATATGTATCATTTTATGAGCTCTGCTTATTTTGAATTAATTCTTCAAGTACTAAATAGGAAAATGCACAGCTTTATATAGACTGATTTGAAGAAGAGCCACTGGAAAGCTATCCTGAGAATTTAATACCTATGAGTGTTCCAGTGGGCTGCATCACCTTAAAAGGTCAACTGACTTTTAGGTAAAGTTCTAGTAGATATGAAGACTTTTACATGAACAGGAAGTTTTACAAAAAGTCAGTGTTTTGTAGAAAAACAGTATAAATTCTTTATTTGTATTGCTTTTTCAACAAAGTACTCATAGGGAGTTTTTGTTTTTGTTTTTAATAAAGTGTGAGCTAAGTGTCATATGCCCATCCACAATTTGATCTTGGATGAAGTTGATGATAAGCTATTAAAATAAAATTAAGTGTCATCTCCATGTTGCTTTTGTTTTTGTTTTAGAGCTTTGATCCGTGAGACAGGAAGTTTAATTTACTCTATGTAAGACTTTTATGTGCAACTTCCTACTATCACTTGTTATTATCAGCATCTGGAAACCTCTGGAACCCTATCTTTTCCCTGCAGTTTCTTCATTGACATGCCAGCTGTGTTTGTTCAATCTTGGGTCCATTGTGCCTTAAAAAAATCATGAAAACTCAATTCTCAATTTCAGGGCAGTTATTTTACAAAGCCAGTTAATCTTCAAGGAAAGAATAAATTGAACTCAGTTTATTATTCTCTTGTATTTTTATATATTACTTTATTTTTCAAAGCACTGTCAGGTGTATGTAAATTCCTTTTACTAATGGAATAAGTGGATGGAATAAACTGTTGCATTTCAGGAAACTGAGGTACTGGAGTCAGAGGGCAAGTTAATGATAGAGCAAGCATTGGAACTAGAAATTTTCCATCAATAACTGCACATTTTCATTCTTAAAAACCGATGTGTTCAATCTGTAATTGTGATGGTAGGTTTTTGTTAGCACAACACTGCTTTATTTCTAGACAAGCCAAATAATAACACAATATAATATATTTGTTTGATTTTTGTTTTTGTGGTACTAGGGTTTGAACTCAGGGCCTCATGCATGCTAGGCAAGTGCTCTACCACTGAGCTATATCCCCTGATCTCATAATTTGTTGCTTTATTTTTATTTTGTGATAGGGTCTTACTAAATTGCCCAGGCAGGCTTCAAACTTCAATCCTCTCACCTCAGCCTCCCAAGTAACTGGGATTATAGGCCTAGGCCACCACACCCAACTATAACATAATGAATTCTTTTTTAAAACATTTTTTTTAAATTTTTATTATTGGTTGTTCAAAACATTACAAAGCTCTTGACATATCATGTTTCATACATTTGATTCAAGTAGGTTTTGAACTCCCATTTTAATGAATTCTTTTGGGGACGTGTAAACAGACATTCCTAAGTGATTTGTTTAGTAATTTTTCTTTTCTTTTTTTTCCATTTCAGATGAGTTTTTATTGGAGCATTGTAATTATATATAACAGTGGGATTCACTGTTATATATTTGTACATGCACACAACAGAACAATATAATTTCCTCAATTTTATTTATTAAAACTTCTGCCTTTTAGGCAAAATAGCATGAACTTAAGGTATAAAAAGAGTTTAAAAATATAATTGTTTTATTTAATCTAAAACATTACCCTCTATTTATTTATTTTGTAATTTCCAGATTTTTTAATGTAAATTTTTAAAATTTATATATGATAGCTTAATGTATTCCATTTCTTATTACATATATAGAGCACAATTTTTCATATCTCTGGTTGTATATATAGTATATTCACACCATTTGACCCAGCTCTCCTCAGTCTATACCCAAAGGACTTAAAAACAGCATACTACAGGGACACAGCCACATCAATGTTTATAGCAGCACAATTCATAATAGGTGAACTGTGGAACCATCCTATATGCCCTTTAATAGATGAACGGATAAAAAAAATGTGGCATATATACACAATGGAATATCACTCAGCAATAAAAGAGAATAAAATCATGGCATTTGCAGGTAAATGGATGGAGTTAGAGAAGATAATGCCAAGTGAAGTTAGCCAATCCCAAAATACCAAATGCCAAATGTTTTCTCTGATATAAGGAGGCTGATTCATAGTGGGATAGGGAGCCAGAACATGGGAGGAATAGACAACTCTAGATAGGGCTGAGGGGTTGGAGTGGAAGGGAGGGGGCACGGGGTAATTAATGATATTTAGTAATTTTTCTTGGTTAAATTGTCTTCTATTACTAGAGTAATTGCTTTAACTTATTTTTCTGTTTTAGAAATCTGGCCTTGATAATTAACTATAAATAGTTTATACCACAGCATAGCATATTATCTAAAGGCTTTTATAGCTTCTAAGACTAAAATATCTATTTTAAGAATTAAAGCCAAATTGAATTTAGTATATTTTTTACTTAGTTGAGACCAGATAAAAGGTCCTCCTGAGCTAAGGACCTGTGGTAACCATGTGCTGTCATTCACCTTTTATCGTCTGGGACACCACCACTTTTTAGAACTTTCTAGACTCTCTGCCCACATGCTCAGATCTGGGAGATGGTTGAAGACCTCACAGCGGGAGAGCGCTGAAGGGCATCTTGGGTCTCAGCCCCAGGACTACCTCTTTGCTATGTATGAAATTTTAGACAAACCACAAACTCACTGGGCTGTGGTATTTATCTCTAAAAATTACATATGGACAAGAGTTGCTATACTACTTCTGTCTCCCAAATTCTATGATATTTGGGGGAGGATGAGTTTATTTACTGCCACAGTCTGGCTGGGCACACAATCACGAGCCACCACACAGCTTGTAGATTCAAACAGCAACTCTTTATTCCCGAACTCACACCAGCCGTCTACAATCACGTTCTGGGGAAATCCACGTTCTCTGCCCAAATCCACGTTCTCTGCCCAAATCCACCTCCACTGGGCTTCTATCTCCAAAATATACTGTCTGAATCCCGTGAGAACTCAAGGGGAACTCAGGCAGCAGGATACGCCCTATTCCCAGCAGGAATAATCTTAAACCTTAAACCTGGAACCTAAACTGGGAACGCCCTAAACACGACTATCTTAAACCGGGAACACCCTAATCTGCCTTGGTCCTTGAGCAAGGTCACCTACATTCAATGTCGCTGCAACATGTCAGCAACATGGGGTACGCTGGCAAGGAAATTGTCATACCTACTTGGCTAATGGCTCCCAGCAATTTACAGTGTTTTTATTCTTATATTAATTTTTCCCAATTCTGAGGGAAGTCTATCAATTTGGTA